>NC_058130.1:762351529-762362914 GCF_016433145.1 Gracilinanus agilis
CCCTGTTCTAAGCTCCCTCCCAGCTCTGACATTCCCTGTTCTAAGCTCCCTCCCAGCTCTGACATTCCCTGTTCTAAGCTCCCTCCCAGCCCTGACATTCCCTGTTCTAAGCCCCCTCCCAGCCCTGACATTCTCTGTTCTAAGCTTCCTCCAGTTCTGACATTCCTTGTTCTAAGTCCTCTCCCAGCCCTGACATTCCCAATCCTGAGCCCCTTCCCAGCTTTCTCCCTTGTGCCTGCAGAAGCCCTAACCTCCCCCAGGACCGCCACCCCCGGTAAAGACCCTCAGCTGCCCACGGGACTTTTTTTCAGTGACCAAACCCTAGGCTGGGGGTGGGGTTGGGGAGCGTCCTAGTCCAGGGGCGGGGTGGATGTTCATCCGCCTTCAGAGGACACCTCCAGCCAGTCGAGGCTCCAGCTTGGTCTTTCCCTTGATCATCACCCTCTGAGGGCAGCCCCTTTGGGAGAGAAAGGGGGACGGGGGGGGGGGGGAAGCATGTGTACGCCTTTGGTTCCCTTAACAAGCTGCACCCCCCCCGCCCCCGCACACACCCCACCCACTGCCCACTTTGATCCAGGAAAGGCAATACCTGAGGTCTGGCTTTTATGGGCAGGCAGCGAGGTCCAGATTAAGGGAATTAGCTACAGTATATCACCACCAATAAAGCCAGGCCTGCCCCACCGCAGCGCTGCCTCGGGACATGGCGGGAAGGAGGAGACGGGTTATGGGGGGAGCTGGGGGAAGAGCTGCCCGCAGCCGGCCCAGAAATGGAATCAAAAGAGTCCGCTGCTCTCCAAGTCAAGGGGAAGCCCATAAAGTAAAGCCTTTAAGCAGCCCCTCCTCACCTCCTCAGGACTCTGCCGGCTCCTGCAGCTGGTGGACTCTTCAGGGGGTATTTAATTCCCTGCCTGCCTCCTCTGCCTCCCTTACTGCCAGCCTCCTCTCCTTCCCTTCCTTCCTTACCTCCTTTCCTGCTTCTTTCTTTGCCTCCCTCCCTGCTTCCCTCTCTGCCTGCCTTTCTCTGCCTCCCTGTCTCCCAGCCTCCTCTGTCACCCTCTCTGCCAGCTTTCTCAGCCTCCCTCTCTGCTTCTTTCTCTGCCTCCCTCTCTGCCTGCCTCTTTCTCTGCCTCCCTGTCTCCAAGCTTCCTCTGTCTTTCTTTCTGCCAGTCTCCTCTGCTTCCCTTCCTGCCTCTTTCCTTGCCCCCCTTAATGCCTTTTTCTATGTCTCCCTCTCTTCCAGTCTCCTCTGCCTCCCTTTCTACCAGCCTCCTCTCCTTCCCTTCCTGCTTCCTTCCTTGCCCCCTTTCCTGCTTTTCTTTGCCTCCCTCCCTGCTTCCCTCTCTGCCAGCCTTCTCAGCCCCACTTACTGCCTCTTTCTCTGCCTCCCTCTCTGCCAGCTTCCTCAGCCTCCTCTGCCTCCCTGCCTGCCTCTTTCTCTGCCTCTCTCTTTCTCTTAGCCTTCTCTGCTTCCTACCTCCTTCCTTGCCCCTCTTACTGCTTCTTTCTGTATCTCCCTCTCTGCCAGCCTTCTCTGCCAGCCTCCTCAGCCTCCCTCTCTGCCAGCCTCCTCTGCCTCCTTGCCTGCCTCTTTCTGTATCTCCCTCCCTGCCTGCCTCCCTCCCTGTTATTACATTTGGTTGTATACAGATGACTCAATGATTTCAGGATGGGTGGCATGAAGGATAAGACACTAATGGAATCAGGAAAAGCTTCACCTGGGGCAGGTACTTGCGTTCAGAAATGAAAGGGGCTAGGAATTCCAAGAGAAGTAGTAGGGAAGGAACAAAATGAATCCAGAGATGGTTCACAGCTTACACAAAGGCGAGGAGGTAGGAAATGAATGTCTTTCCAGGGGACAGCAAGCAGATCAGTTTGGGTGGAAGGTAGAATGCATGAGGGAAAGTACTGCAATCTGAAATCATGTTGGAAAGACAGATTAGAGTCAGACTATGAAGGACCATCAATTCCAAACAGGGAATTTTGTTTGTTATCAGTAGGTGGTCATGGAAGTTTTTTCCATCAATATGCTTATATACTAGACATTCAAAGTCAGGGGCAGCTAGTTGTCTCGGGGGATTGAGAGCCAGGTCCTAGGATCAAATCTGCCCTCAGATACTTCCTAGCTCTGTGACCCTGGGCAAATCACTTAACCTCAATTGCCTAACCCTTACCACTCTTCTACCTTGGAATTAATGCACAGTAAGGATTAAAAATAACAGAAATTCAAAGTTAAATATGAAATCGTTCTGTCCTTCTAGCATTCTCTTCTACTGGTCCCGCCATTTGTATAAGAAGCAGCAGAGCTGGAATTGACCCAATGGTCCTCTGTCTTTGAATCCATTGACCCACACTGCCTCAAAAATCAAAAGGGCTGGATTAAAATCCTGCCTGGTTCTTAGTAATGTAGTTGCAGATAGTTGAGTAGAGCAAGGAACAAATCACAGAACCTGGAGTCAGGAAGATGAGTTCAAATTTGACCTCAGATACTTGTTAATTTTCTGAACCTGGGAAAACCATATAATGTTTGTCTGTCTCAGTTTCCTCATCTGTAAAATTGGGAAATCTGGCTACACCTACCTTCTAGGGTTGTTGTGAAGAGAAAAATGAGATAATGTTTGTCAAAATATAGAAGGAAATATCAGCCTCATTTTAAAGAGTAAGAAACTAAAGCTTAAAAGAGTATCTGGGGGGAAGGGGAGTCAAACCCAGAAATTCCTGAATCTGCTTTTCAACAACTCTCCATCACGAACATACACCTTCTCCATGGTGCTCTGCACACAGTAAGAGCTTAGATTAAAGTGAATAGTAATTAGAGATGTTGCAGAGTGGTCTTCTGTTCGGGTATAGGTTGTATGGCCATTGACTTAGAGCAGTGATGGCGAACCTTTTAGAGACTGAGTGCCCAAATTTCATTCTCACACCATACATGAGCCACTCCTTTACCCCACACAGGGGAGATAGGAAGTGCTCCCATTGGGCTGCTGGGCAGAGGGACAGGGAACGTGAAAAATGTCCTCAGGTACAGTGGAGAGGGGAAAGGGAGCAGCCCTCTCTGGCAAGTGTGCCATAGGTGTGCCAACATGGGCTTAGAGTTTAGTCAGACACTGAAGAAACCAAGGTCAGTTGTTGCATCCCAAGTCATCTGCAGTCAAGCTGATCCGAGCACAATGGCTGTGGGTACCAGGCTGGAAGCATTGCTCTTCCCAAGGCTTTTGAGTTCAGGGTCCTGGCTTGTCTTCTTCAAGGTCTCAGGGGAGATGGTGGTCAAGGCAATGGTGGATGGCCTGCACTCCCCAATGTTACCTGCTTCCTGTTTCTCCTCTAGGGGACCTTGCTGCTTCAGCAGACCCATCTTCCCTTAGACCCTCTTATTGACCTCTTCTCTGCTCATCAGCTCTTCCTCCAGAGAGTCCACAGGAAAAGAGAACAGAAGGAAGAGTCAAGATGGACAATTTAGCTCTCTTTTAGCAGTAATTTGAGCTTAATAAATATTAAAAAGAACATTTACAGTCTTAAACTCTTGGAATTCAAGACTGAACTCTAGGGTAAAAAGGTTTTAAGTGGTCTGTGCCTACCTTCTTTCTTCCCTCCTCTCTTATGACTCTTTCTGTCTCTCTGTTTCTCTGTCTTCATCTCTCTCTTCATATCTGATTGTTTCTCTGTCTTTATTTCTTCCTCTGTCTCTTTTTTCTCTCCGTATCTGTCTGCTCTGTCTCCATCCCCATCTCTCTCTCTCTCTCTCTCTCTCTCTCTCTCTCTCTCCCCTCTTTCTCCCCCTCTCTCCCTCCCTCTCTCTCTTCCTCCTCTCAATCTTTCTTTCTCTCTCTCCTTCTCTCTCTGTCTCTCTGTCTGTCTGTCTCTCTGTCTGTCTCTCTCTCTCCTTCCTTCCTTCCTTCCCTCCCTCTCCCCTCTGCCCACTGCACAAAGATCAGAGCAAGCTAAAGTATCTCATTATGGAGGAAATCCCATCTGAGTATCTCCTTCTAAAGATAATCCATATCCATAGACCAACAATATGTTAGCTGACCAGTAAGGAGGGAAATAAACAATCTGTTACTCCAGAAACAGCTTCCTTTAGGGATTAAGTCATTGGCAAAGAGGGAAATGAATCAAGTCCTCAGGTCAATGACAATTCATCAGACCAATGGCCATACATTCTACTAAAATCTCCTCTGGAAGGACGTTTCTTCAGCGAGGTGCCATGTAGCCAACAGGAAAGAAGGATTGGAAATGCAGCTTCTAATGAGGATTGCTGGCTCAGCTCCTGGGGAATGGTAGCTCCTCGGACAACTTCCTGCAGATTCCCAGGCAGGCAAGTGTGCTGGTAAATGTTGGACAATTAGCCCTCTGGGGAAACAGACAAACAAGAAGATCTCCACAGCGAGCTTTTAAATCTGACCTGTGCTATTAACATTTCCCCATTACCTTCTTAAGTCTGGACAATCAACAAAACAATAACTGCAGCCCAGATTGGAGGTTTTCGCTAATTTTGCAGGTGCAAATGCTCATTCTAGAAACTGAACAACAGGCTCTCTCCTCAGCCAATAGGAGCCAGTTCCAGAATCGCCCTGTTCTCAGGGGAAGAAGATGAAAATATCCTAGCATCAGCCAAAGTGATTTTCACAAGGTCAATAGCAAATTGGTAGCCAGAGATAGAACCAAAAGAAAAAGTTCTGGGAGATGCCTTAGAATATAGAATGCTAGAGGTGGGAGGAATCACATGTTGTTGTTTTAAACCCCTATCTTCAGTCTTGGAATCAATACTGTGTATTAGCTCCAAGGCAGAAAAGTGGTAAGGGCTAGGCAATGGGGGTTAAGTGACTTGCCCAGGGTCACACAGCTAGGAAGTGTCTGAGGTCAGATTTGATCCCAAGACCTCTTATCTCTAGGCCTGGCTCTCCATCCACTGAACTACCCAGCTGCGAGGAATCTTGCAGAACTAAAGGGACAGAGAATGTCAAAGGTGGGAGAGAACTTAGAAGAAAGAATGTCATAACTGGGAGAGAACTAGAATGTTTTCTCATTTAATTCTCTGTTTTACGAAACACCAGAGCAGTGTCTGACATATGTTTAATAAGTCCTTTTAAACCATGTTACCATCTCTAACAACTTCTCTCCTAGTGACTGGAATAATACCAGAGTCTTTTTTCTCGCTCTGCAAATGACTAAGCTACATGTCCCAATTTTGTTGCTGTTGTTCAGTCATTTTAGTCTCGACCCCTTTTGGGGTTTTGTTGGCAAAGATACTAGAGTGGTTGGCCATTTCCTTCTCCAGCTGATTTTTCAGATGAGGAAACTGAGGCAAGTAGGGTGAAGTGACTTTCTCAGAATCACACAGATCACATCCGAGACTAGATCTGAACTCAAGTCTTCCTGACTCCAAGCCTGGCAGTGTATCCACTGTGCCATCTTAACTGTCTTATATTCCAATACTTTACACAGTTTGATCTCATTTTCCTCTTTTTTCAAGCTCACCACACACAAAAAAATCAAGTCTTACTCCAATATAATAAATAGCTAAAAGAGAAGGATTTGCTAAATTGCTCCTACAGAGAAATCCCATTTGATTATATTCTCCTGGAGGGTAAGGATTACTTCATTCTCCATATTTGCTTTCCCAATGCCTAGCTCAGGATCTGACACATGCTTAATACATCCTTGTTAATTGAGACCTCCCAAATTATGCAAGAATAAGAAGAAATGCTGACCATCATGATCAACCTCTCTCCTAGTGGGTAGAGCAGTGCCAAAGAGCCTTTTCCCTCACCCTACAAACGATTAACCTATATATCCCAGTGTTGTTGTTGTTGTTGCTCAATTGTTATCTCCTTTACAATATTGTTGTTAATGATACATGTATAACGCAGTGGAATTGCTCAAAAGCTCCAGGAGGTGGGAGGGAAGAGGGGAGGAAAGAACCTGAATCATGGAACCATGGAAAAATATTCTAAATAAATCATTTAATTTAATTTAAAAAGTAAAATAAAATAAAGTATTGTTGTTGTTAGTCATTCCAGTCGTGTCCAATCTTCGTGACCCCATTTGGGATTTTCTTGGCAAAGATACAGGAGTGGTTTGCCATTTCCTTCTCCAGCTCATTTGACAGCTGAGGAAACTGAGGCAAATAGAGTGAAGTGACTTGCCCAGGGTCACACAGCTGGTTTGCCACTTCCTTCTCCAGTTCATTTTACAGACAAAGAAACTGAGGCAAACAGGGTACAGTGGCTTGCCTTGGGTCACGCAGCTAGTTTGCCATTTCCTTCTCCAGCTCATTTTATAGATGAGGAAGCTGAGGCAAAGAGGGAGCATGCCTAGAAATGAGCACAGGAGAGTGGACAGCGCCCTATAGGTTTAACGGTCTTGGAACAAGAAGTTGGTGTGCCAGCAGAAGATGACTTCTGAAACAACTTCTTGGAGAAAATGGCCAATGCCTGGAGGATGAATTCAAGCCATGCCCTGGCTTGCCAGAAGATATGGCCCTTGAATGAGTTGTTCCTGTAGAGATCAGAGTTGAGTAGAAGGTTAAATGCTTTCTCAGAAGTCCCATAAAATGTTTTCTGTTTTGATATTTTAAGTATCAACTATCACCTGAGATTTATAGTCAGTCAATAAACATTTATTGAGTGCCTACTATGTGCTGGGCATTATGGTATGTTCTGGGGGGAGAGAAAGACCCCCCAAAAAACAGTCTCTACTCTCAAGAAGTTCATAATCTAATTGGGGGGAGGGTAGTGTTGTGTGGAAACAACACACAAGCAAAAGCTGAAAAGTAGATGATTTGGGAGGCTGATGATGTCCTTGAGCTGAATGGGAAATAATGGGATCACTTCCCTGGGTGCCTTCCTTAAATAAAGGATCTAGACAAAGCTCTCTGGTGCCTACCCTCCACCCTCTCCAATCAGTGGAAAGGAGGGACTCCAGGGACAGACGGTACTGAGGAGGTGTAAAGTTCAGATTTGATGTCTTCTTGAACATCATTAGCTACTGCTAATATAATATACCCTAAGTGCAGGGCAAATGCTTCCATTTCTTAGATAAGGAAAATAAATAGCTACCCCATACTTGATTCACTTTGTGCAGTAAGTACCTTTCTAGAAGAGACTTCGCTCATGCATTTTGGGGGAGACTCTAAAAAGCAATGAAAACTAAACTTTAAGAGATTTTTCTCTGGGGTTCCAGAATGGGAATATAATGAACCAAAGGGTTTGAGAATAAGCAGATCCCCTCTTTTATTTTAAAAAAATTATTTGTCTGTTACATTAAAGTTCCTGGCATTGCTCCTCTGCCTGCACTAGGAAGACATCCTTTGGCTCAAAAAAATGTGTGTGTATATATATTCACGTACAGTCATCCCTCCTTTTACCGCAGTTCAATTATTGCAGCACACTATTGGCTGCTGATGGAATGAAAAGCAACCAACCACAGCACTGTGTTCTTTATCCTGAGCGCTGATTGGTTCAGTGTTTATAAGAGTGTGGGAAAGGTTAACAAGAGTGTGGAAAAGGTTTATAGGAGAGAGGGAAGAGTTTATAAAGCCATCAAATATAGAGAGAAATAATAAAATAAATATATAAATACATTTATATGTAATATATAAGAAATATAAAATATATATAAGAAATATAAGTAATAAAAGAAATATAGAAAAGAAAATAAATATAACAACGCTACTTGGCAGACGTGTGTGCATGTATACATGTGTGCAGGTATTCACACATGCATATGTATTTGTGTATAGTTATATTATGTTATATATGTTATGTTGTGTTGTGTTATGTTGTCTTATGTTACGTTATGTTATGTTACATTACATTACGTTACGTTATGTTATATTATGTTATATTATATTATATATGTAGGTCAACTAGGTAGCTCAGTGGATTGACAGGTAATCTTGTGTTCAAATCTGGCCTCAGACACTTCCCAGCTGTGTGACCCTGGGCAAGTCACTTACACCCCATTGCCTAGCCCTTACCACTCTTCTGCCTCATAACCAATACTCAGTGTCAATTCTAAGACAGAAGGGTTTAAAAAAAGTTAATTGGTACTAATTGTTTAAACCGAGCTGGGCAGTTAACAATGGGGGAACGCAGCAGAAGGGGGACTTGAGGAATAGAAAAGCCCCTCAGTGATGTCTCTGAGAATTCTGGGGAGGAGGCGTAGCCAGCCTGGCTCTGAGACAGTGAGCTCAAAGTACTCCCTACATCAGTTATTAATTCCTTTCCTAGAATCCTGGCCCCAGTCCTTCTAGCGTTCAATTGGAGCCTGTCCAAAAGCTTCTCCACACTTCAGCCTTCTTATTCTCTTCTGCTTTTGATGGAGGAAACGTCACCCTGATCTTCCCTCAGAGTCTACTGGGAAGAAATAAGTTGCGTGGGCACAAATGCATGACCGTGGACCCAAGACGTGTGTTTGTGGGAAATGGGGAGCAGGTATCAGATGAGATGGATTTCCAAAGACTCAAGGGGAAGCCTTTGAAAGGCTGGAGGGAGTGGGTTTTGGCAGTGAGTAATACTGAATAATCTAGGTTCATAGATTTTATCCGGTTAGATCTGGAAGGGACCTTAGAGGCTGTGTTGTCCATTTCCCCCTTTTTTACAGAAGAAACTGAGACTTTGGGAGTGACTTGTCTAGGGTCACACACATAGTAAACTGAAGAGCTCCGATTCAAAGCCGCGTCTTCTGATCCCCAATTCAGCCCTCTCTCCACAGGCTGTCTCCATTCTCCAAGAATAAAAATGGAAAACACTAAGGAAAGAGTCACCTTTGCCCCTTTGTGGGAGTCACTTTTGGGGAAAACTTGCTGGAAGTTACACTCATCTCCCTTGCAGGAAACCAGACACTCCAAAGGGGCAGCTTAGCCAAATAAATAACAGTTTATTAAAGGCACTTGTCTCCCCAGCAGGAAGCCAGTTGGGGAGGGGAGAGGTGAAGAGGGAGAGAGGAGGGCCCCCTTTGAAAGGAGTAAGCATCTTTTTAAAGGATCCTTGATTTGAAACATTTGTCTGCAGATGGGAAACAGTGAGCAGGGCAGCCCCTTTCCAAACCTGCCAGCAAAAAGAAGGGAAATAATCCTCTGACCCCCAAGAAGGCAAAAGAAACGAGGAGCTGATATGATCGCAGAAAGCAGCCACAGACACACAGCGAACAAAGATAGGAAAACCTTCTCTGATTATAATAGCTGACACTTACGTAGAGCTTTAAGAGATAGAATAGGTGGTTTTATATACAGAAATTATAACAAGATTTCTAGAAGATATTCTATAATAAGATTTCTACATAATAAGATTTCTATATGTCATCTCATTTGCTTTTCAGAACAACCCTATGAGGTGGTGGTTATACTTATTCTGCCCCTTGTTGGTGTGGCACAAAGAGGGCTGGACCTGCAGCTAGGAGAACCTGAGTTCAGATCCAGCCTTGGGCACTCTCTGGCTCTGTGACTCTGGGCAAACCACCTAACCTTTATCCTCTGCATCTCTAAAATGAGGCTAAAAAGAGCACCCACTTTCTGGGGTTGGGGTTAGGATCAAGTGAGATAATTATAAAATGTTTTATATGCCTTAAAGTGCTCTATCAGCATTAGCTACTCTTACTAGAAAGGCATTGGTTTTAGAGTCAGTCAAAAGACCCATGTGAAAATCCCACTTTTGCTATTTAAGCAAATCCTTCCACCTCTGATGTGTCTCAGTTTCCTCATCTGTAATATGAAGGGGTTGGACTAAGCCTCTGAGGTTCTTTCCAGCTCTAGAAGTCACTTGATCTCTCTACATCTCAGCTTTCTCCTCCAAAAATGGTGGGTGGTAGACATTGGACAAATCGAATGCAAACATCCCTTCTACCTCCAAACCTGGGTTCAAATTCCAGATTCACTACTTATTGGCTCAATAACTATTGTGTTCAGCCATCTTCTGTCATTTCCAACTCTTCATGATCTCATTTGGTTTCTTTTTGGCAAAGACACTGAAGTGAGTGGATATTTCATTCTCCATCTTATTTTACAGATAAGGAAACTGAGGCAAATAGGATTAAGTGGTTTATCAAGGGTTCCACAGCTAATACATGTCTGAGGCCAGATTTGAACTAAAGAGGATGAGTCTATCCACTGCATCGCTTGGCTGCCTGAATAACTTTAAGAAAGTTATTTTATATATCTGAGTTCTAGTTTCCTCCTCTGTAAAATGAGGGGGTTTAACTAGATCAGTGGTTCCCAAACTTTTTTGGCCTGCTGCCCCCTTTCCAGAAAAAATATTACTTAGTGCCCCCTGGAAATTATGAAACTATTTATTGAACTCAGAATAGAATGTAATACAAAAAAAAGTGTGGCCATTGCTGCATCCCTGGATCGCTGCAGCACCCACCAGGGGGTGGTAGCGCCCACTTTGGGAATCACTGAACTAGACGATTCCTTAAGTCTCTCTCACTCTGTCTAAATCCCATGATTCCCTGCTAGTAGGGAATGAATGAGGGCTGAGTCTCAGTACCCGAGAGTCAGAGGCTCTCTACAGCCCATTTATTCAGCCATTGCTTGCTCATATGCTTTATTCTCCAGATCCCCTAGACATGAAAAGGCATTCACTCAGGGATGGAAGAATGATGGGGAGATGCAGGGACCAGAGGTCTTGGCAGCTTCTAGCTATGAATTTTCATGACCTGCAAGAGAAGACAGATTTATAATCTTCTTCGTTTCTATGACGTTTTGAAGTTTGCAAAATGCTTCCTTCAACGAGATCCTTCCTTGGAACAAAGAAATCCAGTTCAATAGGAAAAATAGAGAAAATGAGCATTTGGGCAGCCTCATTCTGAACTGACAGCCCACCACAGCATCTCCAGGGAAGCTGACCATTCCATCGATGTGATTTCTGATGCCTTTCAAGGTTCTTATTCTTCATGGAAAACTACTCATGGGCCAGCTTCTCCTACAGATTCTTCTCCTCTAAACTGCGCCTTCGCTCAGACTGTATTCAGTTTGGAGGAGTCCTGATCTTTTATAAGAGTGGAATTTTTGTAAGAAATGATGAACAGGTTAATTTTTTTAAATGGAAAATCACCATGAAATTATGAAGAACAAAATGAGCAGAACCAAGAGAACATTACATATAGCTACAGAAGTATTGTTTGAAGAATGACTCAGATGATGTCCACCTCCAGAGAAAGAACAGAAATAAACAAGAAAGATATAGTTATATATATATATTATGTATATGTATATAATACTAATCTAATAAATATATATAAACAATGGAATATATATGCATATATATATATATAATTGAAAACCCTCACCTTCCATCTTAGAATCAATACTGCGTATTGGCTCCTTGAAGGAAGAGTGGTAAGGGTGGGCAATGGGGGTCAAGTGACTTGCCCAGGGTCACACAGCTG
>NC_058130.1:762372578-762389473 GCF_016433145.1 Gracilinanus agilis
TATATATATATATATATATATATATATATATATATATATGAGTATATATATATATATATATATAGGTATATATGTAAGCATATACCCAAACATATACCAAAGAAACACAAAGCGGTGCAGGGCTGGAGGTCACCAGGAGTCTGGAGGCATCTGCAAAGTGGGACTGGCTGATCCTCATAGTAAATATAGAGTCCAGCACGGAGGGAGCCTGGTCTGAGCTGAGCACCTGTGAAACAGGACCAGCTCCCACATTCTGCCCAAAGGGGATAAGCTTCAGAGCCTGGGCTCTGGGGGAATCAAAGAGGGAGACGTCTTCCCACCCTAGGTTAAGGGTCATTGCCCTTGCTGAACAAAGCGCTGTAATACTAGAGCTGCAGAAAGCCTGGCAGCGCCTAGCTGAGTCAGACTAAAGATGGGGCAGGCTGAGGCCATTGAAGAGCGAGCTCAAAGGAGTTGACCCATCTAGTGGGGATGCTCTCTCCTGTGAAGAGTCTAGTGACTGAACAGCCTGTCCTGCTTGGTCCAACAGTGTATTAACCTATCCACCATAGAAAATGGACCCATTGAGGAGTACAACTGAGAAGCAGTCAATCAATAAATCAGCATTCATTAAATGCCTGCTATGTGCTAGACTCGGTGCTAAGTGCTGGAGATGCAAAGAAAAGCAAATGATAGTTCCTGCCTTCAAGGAGCTTGCAGTCTAATGGGAGAGGCTCGTCCATCACCGACTGTCCACTCTGAATTCAACTTCCTGAGATTTCTCTGGAAATAGAAAGAATCTAAAGCTCTGCTGTTTCGGGGATGTGAATTGCCTTGGCCATGTGTGTTCCCTACACGTGTGCCTCGCCACCATTATTTCCTGGTTTTATACCCAATTTCTCCACCCCCTCCTATACTTTATTTGTGAGATAACATATCTCAGGCTTGGGGGAAATCCTTTGTTCTTGCTCTGGCATCAGAGCCAATGTCTTTTCCAAAAGGTGAACTGAGTGACCAATTTTTAATTTTTTTTTTAATTTTTCCAGATTACACGTCAATTAACTACCATTTTTAAGATTTGTTTTCTGACATTTTGCAATCTATGTTTTCTCTCTCCTTTCCATCCTCTCCTCTCCCCAAGAAGGGAGGTGACGTGCTATAGGCTATGCAGACATTATCGTACAATGCATATTTGCCTGTTCACCGTGCTGGGAAACAAGACACATATCGTTAATGAAAGAGAAAAATTCATGGAGGAGACAAGGAGAAGAATGGCATGTTTCAGTCTGCATTCAGACTTCATCTGCCCCTTCTATAGCAGTGGATAAAAGAAAGACTACCAGTTGGGGGTCCATGAGAGACAGCATTAAAACAATAGTCCCCCACAGAGTTATTGCTACTGGGCACTCAATCCAGCAATGCCAGTGAGGGTTGTAATTCAGTGTTATTCAGATCTGACTCTTCATGAACCCATTTGGAGTTTTCTTGGCGAAGATACTGGAGAGCTTTGCTGTTTCCTTCTCCAATGGATTAAGGTGAACAGAGGTTAAGTGACTTGCTCAGGGTCACACAGATAGTAAATGTCTGAGGCTGGATTTGAACTCATATTTTCCTGACTGCAGATCCAATGCTCTCTCCACTGAACCCCCCAGATACCAAGAAGATGCTTCCTGCAAAATGAGGGATTTGGACTAGATGGCCTCTAAATATCTCTTTTAACTTTAGTCCTATGATCCTACAGGATCATATGTTCCTGCTTCCCCATTCTAAGTTGTTCATCTCCTCCCCCTACTTGTCTATATGCATTTTGTATCTATCCAGCATAAGATCTCCAAGAGCAGTGATTCCCAAAGTGGGCACCACCGCCCCCTGGTGGTGATGATGGCCACAGGTGCATTTATCTTTCCTATTCATTGCTATTAAAATTTTAAAAATTAATTTCCAGGGGGCTAAGTAATATTTTTTTTCTGGAAAGGGAGCAGCAGGCCAAAAAAGTTTGGGAACCACTGACGTAGAGGGTAGGCATCATGTCATTTTTGCCTTTGTATCCTAAAGGTTTAGCACGCCAGCCTGGAACTGGGAAGACTCATTTTCATGAGTTCGAATCCAGCTTCAGACACTTACTAGCTATTTGACACTGGGCAAATCAGCTTTGCCCTGTTTGCCTCAGTTTCCTTACCTGTAAAATGAGCTGGAAAAGGAAATGGCAAACCACTCGAGTATCTTTGCTAGGAAATGGCATCATGAAGACTTGGATATGACCGAAAGACAACTGAACAGCAACAAAATGTTCATGAACTTGAATTAGATTGAAATGAAGAAATAGAATATAGATTCTTCTATCACCACCCACAAATAATCAATGAATGGTTCATGACGCAGCTGACTCAATAACAACAGGGCGGCAATCGCCAGGACCGAAAAGCAGGGGTGGTTCCCCCAAACCTTCCATTCATTCGGAGTCTGGGGACGGAATTTTCTGAAGAGCCCGAATCCACCGAGTGCTTCTTGAATCATTCAATTTTCTTCATGGCTTCATTAAACTCAGTCAATAAGACGAGTTATTTAAGCAAATGGATAAAGGCCATTTATTATTTAGTGTTTTCTATTTGATAAGGGCTTGCCCATTATTTATTCCTCTTGCCCAGAGCCCTGCGTTGTTCATTACTACCGTCCGAAGCCTTTGTCGATGATTATGCACCCGGATGACCATATACCATTTCAGAAAGATTATCTGTCTCCATGTTGCCAAAGAAGAGCCCGAGGCTTCCAGAGATTGGTTTCCATTTCCCCTAGGAGGAGCTGGAGGAATGGAGAGCTTTATTCTCACTTCCAGAGTAAAGATCAGACTCACAGACCCAAGGAGTCTGGGGCAAGCGGGCATCTGTCTCCATTTTGCAAATGAGAATTTAGACCAGTGTTAAGGGAAAGGCTCCAAATCATCCAGTAATAAGTCACAAAGAGTTGGCCGCAATTTATAAACAACCGAACAACAAAAACAATTCATTGGCCATGTTAAGTGTTTACCTCTTCGTTTTCAGGAGGGATCTTAAATGAGAAATGATGCCTTAAGAGTAAAAAGAAAAATACCCAATAATAAAACAGGTCACAAGGGACAATTAGACAGCTCAGTGGATTGAGAGTCTAGAAAAGGGAGGTCCTGGGTTCAAATATGACCTCAGATACTTCCTAGCTGTGTGTATGACCCTGGGCAAGTCACTTTAACCCCCACTGCCTAGCCCTTGTCATTCTTCTGCCTTGGAACTGGTAATATAGATTCTAAGAGAGAAGGTAAGGGTTAAAAAATATATAGCAAGTTATAGATCACACCTATTTAGCACATAAAGACTATGTAGTATAATCCTTTCATATTATAAATAAGTAAACTTAAATGAATGCCTGGGGTCATATTTTATTGTTCAGTCATTTCTCAGTCCTGTCGGACTCTTGATGACCAAATTTAGGGTTTTCTTGGCAAAGAGACTAGAGTAATTGGCCATTTCCTTCTCCACTCATTTGACAGATATGGAAACTGAGGCAAATAGAGTTAAGTAACTTATCCATTTGGTGTTTTCTTGGCAAAGAGACTGGAGTGGTTGGCCAATTCCTTCTCCAGCTCATTTGAAAGATGAGAAAACTGAGGCAAAAGTTAAGTTCATATGGT
Organism: Gracilinanus agilis; assembly: GCF_016433145.1. Lineage (NCBI taxonomy): Eukaryota > Metazoa > Chordata > Mammalia > Didelphimorphia > Didelphidae > Gracilinanus > Gracilinanus agilis. Next base: position 762,376,222 of record NC_058130.1, read on the forward strand.
GTTTTCTTGGCAAAGAGATTAGAGCTGTTGGCATTTTCCTTCTCCAGTTCATTTGACAGATGAGGAAACTCAAGCAAACAGGCAAAGTGACTTGTACAGAGGCACACAGCCAGTACTTGTCTGAAGTTGGATTTGAACTCTGGTCTTCCTAACTCCAGGCTAGATCTGAGGCTAGATCTGAATGCAGGACCTCCCGTCTTTAGGCCTGGCTCTTTGTAGCCACCTAGTAGCCCTCATTTGTACCTTTCTAAACTATGATAGGACCAGCTAAATGGTGCAATTGGATAAAGTGCCAGGCTGCAAAGTCAGAAAGATCTTAGTTCATTTTTAAAGTGTGTGATCCTGGGCAAGTCATTTAAATTTCTTAGCCTCAGTTTCTTCATCTGTAAAATGAGCCGGAGAGGGAAATGACAAATCAAACCAATATCTTTGCCAAGAAAATCCCAAATGGGGTCGCAAAGAATTAGACAGAATTGGAATAATTAAAAGACAACAAAAATTACAATAGTTCTCTACAGCCGCTACTCCCTTGTAGGGATTTCCTGGCCTCATTAGAATACATGATCTTTTAGGGCAGATTCTCCCTTTGGTTTTATATCTATATAAATGTATAATATATATAAAAATATGATATGTATATTTATATATATATACCCCAGGGCTTAGAACATAGTAATCATTTAATAAATGTTTTTTCATTATTCATTTATTGATTGATTGATTATAAATGATTCAATTCAATTCACTCATTCATTCATTCATCAAACATCTCCCACCTCTGTCATCCCCTTTTGTCCCCACTGGTCAAGTTGTCCTATTTTCTGGGTCTCATTTTCATCATTTGAAGGTGATGCTTCTTTCAATCCTAAATATGCAATCCAATAGTTCCATGTGGATGGGAAAGGAGGAGGAGAAATCATGGTCCAATAAGACCACATGGAGATGGAGGGCAATTCATTTGGGTTTTAAAACTCATCGGTCTTATGGAAAAATGAGGGGATGCCCTTCGATTGGGGAATGGCTGAACAAATTGTGGCATCTGTTGGTGATGGAATACTATTGTACTGAAAGGAATAATGAACTGGAGGGATTCCATGTGAACTGGAATGACCTCCAGGAATTGATGCAGAGTGAAAGGAGCAGAACCAGGAGTACATTGTACACAGAGACTGATACACTGTGGCACAATCAAATGTAATGGACTTCTCTACTAGCAGCAATGCAATGACACAGAACAATTCTGAGGGACTTATGGGAAAGAAATGCTATCCACATCCAGAGAAAGAACTGTGGGAGCAGAAACACAGAAGAAAAACAACTGCTTGATCACATGGGTCGATAGGGATATGATTGGGAATTTAGACTCTAAACAATCACTCTAGTGTAAATATTAATAATATGGAAATAGGTCTTGATCAATAATATATGTAAAACCCAGTGGATTTGCTCATTGGCTATGGGAGGGGGGAGGAAGGAGAGGAGAGAAAGAACATGAATCATGTAACGATGGAAAAATATTTTAAATTAATTAACTAAAAATTTTCTGTTAAAAAAATAAAATATTCAAACTTATTGGTCTTAATGCCGTGAATTGGCATTTATCAGGAAAAGAGGGGGAAGTCTCCCATCCTTTCCATCAAATTCTTCATATAATTAAATTTTAGAAAACACTTTGAAATCCACAGATGGAGCCTCCCTAAGGTGCCCCCTACCCTCCTAGCAGCCTGATTGCTCCTGGGCACACTTAGTCTTAAGCCAGCCCCCGATTTGCAGCGGCTTCTAGAAGGGAGTGCACCCTTCAGGAATGCAAGCACAGGAGACATGAAAAGTCCTAAGTGTCCCTCCCTTGGTGGACGGACGTGTCTCACCCAGAATGTTTCATCTTTGAGAAAAATGGGCCACTGGCTCATCTCTTCTCCAGAGGCGTTCCTCCTCATCCTCATCTCCCAACTCTAAGCACGGCTGCCGTGCATTACTTGGAAACATGGAGGAACCCAAGCTTTGTGGGTCTGGGATCCAGAATCTTCAATCCTTCGAGAAAGTCTCAACAGGCATCCCAGCATCAGCCCCTTGATGGGTCCCCCCAACCCCTAGCCCCAGCCCCTGCCCTCTGGTCATGTTTGACTCTGTAATTCACCTGCCTTGGGAGACCTGCAAAATCTCACCTGTCACAGCCCTGCTGATGAACGGGGATAGAAGGGAGTCCTAAGGGGGGAGATGAGTGTCTTTCATCTGAGTGATGAACTGCCAGCCTGTCAGAACGATGGACCATTTGTACTGTGCCGAGACACGTCGGAGTTGCTGGAGCTGGGCGTGGGGAAGGAGGGAAAGGCAGAGGCTAGGAGGGGGTGGGGAGGGAGGCGAGGCTGGCCTCTATTCTCCCCAGGGGAAACTGACCAAGGGCATTTCCCATTGGGTGGAAGGTCCCTGGGGTCCTCTGGGAAGGGCCAGCACCCCCAGCATGAGGGAACATCACCCAACCAGAGTCCACAAATATGTCTGTAAGTGGGGACGTGTCAGCCTGAGGCATGAAGAAGGACCCAAGATTAGCTTCACGTTAATTGATCACTGATTATTCATGGGATCATAACTTTATAGCCAGAAGGAACCTCAGAGGCCATTCAGCCTAACCTCTTCATTTTACATATGGGGAAACCAAGACAGAAAGATTAAATATCATACCCAAAGGGGGATGGGTAGAAAGTTTCAGGGCCAGGATTTAAAACTCCATTATCTGAGTAATGATTCAGTGTTACTGGTTTTTATACTCAAGAGCAACTAGGTGAACCAGTGAATGGAGTGCTGGCCCTGGAGTCAGGAGGACCTGAGTCTCAATCTGGTCTCAAATACTTACTAGCTAGGTGACCCTGTGCAAGTCACTTAACCCTGTTTGACTCAGTATCCTCATCTGCCAAGTGAGCTGGAGAAGGAAATGACCAACCACTCCAGCATCTTTGCCAAGAAAACACCAAACGGGCAAGTCACTTAATCCTATTTGACTCAGTTTCCCCATCTGCCAAATGAGCTGGAAAAGGAAATGGAAAACCACTCCAGCATCTTTGCCACGAAAATGCCAAATGGACAAGTCACCTAACCCTGTTTGCCTCAGTTTCTTTATCTGTCAAATGACCTAGAGAAAGAAATGGCAAACCACTCCAGCATCTTTGCCAAGAAAACCCTAAATTTGGTCCCAAAAAGTCAGACAGGACTGAAAAATGACTGAACAACAACATATGACATCAGACAAGTCAACTAAGGTTAGTGGTCCTCAGTTTACTTATTTATAATATGAAAGGATTATTCTAGATACTCTTTATGTGCTAAATAGTGGGACCTATGACTTGCTATATTTCTTTTAGCTCTTACCTTCTGCTTTAGAATCTATATTAAATAACAGTTCCAAGGCAGAAGAATGAAACTCTACCTGCCCTCAAAGAACTTGGGGTTCTCTTAAATTAGATCATGTAAACAGGCAAAGAAATCTAAGATAATCTGAAGAAGGGAAGAAAGAATTAGGGAGACCACTGAAATAATTAATTGGAAGATGTATTAGAAAGGATAAAGCCATATTCAAATGCAGTGTTATAATAATAATCATGATTGATTTTTTAAAAAAAGGTGGGGGAGCTAGGTAGCTCAGTGAATAGAGAGGAGCTGGGTTCAAATCTGCCCTCAAAATCTTCCTAGCTATATGACCCTGGGTAAGTCACTTAACCCCAATTGCCTAGCCCTTCCTCCTTCTGTCGTAGCAATATTACTAAGACAGAAAATAAGGGTTTAAAATAATAAGAATAATCATGGCCTAGAACCCAAGCAATGGGGTTCAGACTTGGTGACATCATCAGCAAACAGCTTTCTTTGGCTTATGCCTCAGCCAGGATTTCCACTGGAAATGTCAGAACATGACCCGGGTTACTAATGAAGCATATATCTACCTGCCTGGTTCCTCAGGCTTCCATCATTCTAAGGAATGGTTTGGTTTCTCCTTGATCTAGTCTAGAAACTTCCATTCTCTCCATAAAGCTTGGTCCAGGACTTTTTACACTCATGGATTTCCCCTCTAAGAACTCTCTCCTACTCTAAGAGCTCCTTCCTAGTGTGTGAAGACACTTGCTAACAGGGTGACCCTGAGCAAGTCATTTAACCTCTGCCTGCCCCAGTCACCCTCTAAAAACCTACCTCCTAAATTATACTGAAGATAAAATGAGATAATATTAAATCACTTTGATCATCTGAAAACACTACATAAATTCTAGTTATTATTATTATTAAAAAACTATTATTGGATTAATAAGAGGCATCCCTCTGGATGTTTAAGGTCCGGCCACTAAGACAAATGAATTCTGTTATGCTTTCCAGGCTCCGCCACTTCCTAGCTATGTGGCCTTTGGCAAATGATTTAACCCATGTGACAGGGCTCTGTTTCCTCATGTGTCAAATGAGGATTATGCATTGTCCATGGTGACAACGATATTGTACAATGACCAGTTGTGAAAGACGGGGCTTCTCTCAGCAATACAATGAGCTAAGATGGTTCTGAAGGATTGAAGATGAAAAATGCTACCTACCTGCAGAGAAAGAGCCGATGGAGTCAGACCACAGATCAAAGCCCACTTTACGTTATCTGTGTGTTTTTATTTGGGAGTTCGGCTTTTCTAGGAGTATTCTCTCACAAAATGGCCATTATGAACATTAAAAAAAGAAGGGAAGGAAGAAAAGAAGGAGGGTCATGAGAGAACCAACATCTACTGGGGTTCCTCCTTCCTACCACCCACATGGGCTTAAGATAGCTTCACCCCTAAGAGGTGACGGAGGCGAGATTTGGTTGGTCTGGAATACAGAGCAAAGCTCCGGCTTCCTGGTGACTCTGGCTGGATCCACATGGCTTCTTGGTCATCTAAGGACATGAATGGCTCCACCCATGTGGCATCTGCAGCCTTCCAACTTGATGGATGGATGTCTGGAGATCACTTGAGTCAGCACAGCCTTCCCTCCTGGACCAATGTGTTTCCTTTTGGAGATGAGTGGGGAGAGCACGTCTCCTGAGCTAAGCACCACTCCATCTTTGTTGCACATGCCTACTGACTTAGGGGGGACGAATCTTCATTCCATTAACTATTTAATGGACTAGGAGGGCCTCATTTCAGCACTAAAGCTGAGCTAGAAGAGTGAATAACACCTAACAAAGGGGTTTGACTACATACATAGCCTCTAAGATATTGTCGTTGTTCTTTAGTTGTTTCAGTCTTGTCTGACTCTTCATGACCCCATTTGAGGTTTTCTTGGCAAAGATACTGGAGTGGTTTTCCATTTCCTTCTCCAGCTCATTTGACAGATGAGGAAACTGAAGTAAACAGGGTGAAGTGACTTACATAGGGTCACACAGTTACTTTGTCATTTCCTTCTCCAGCTCATTTGACAGATGAGGAAACTGAAGCAAAAAAGGTGAAATGACTCACCCAGGGTCACAGAGCTAGTTTGCCATTTCCTTCTCTAGCTCATTTCACAGATGAGGAGACTGAGGCAAATGGGGTTAAGTGACTTATCCAGGGTCACAGAGCTAGTTTGCTATTTCCTTCTCCAGCTCATTTGACAGATGAGGAAACTTAGGCAAACAAGGTGAAATGACTCACCCTGGGTCACAGAGCTAGTTTGCCATTTCCTTCTCTAGCTCATCTTGACAGATGAGGAAATGGATGCAAACAGGGGTAAGTGACTTACCCAGGGTCACAGAGCTAGTAAGTATCTGAAGCTGAAATTGAACCCATGAAGATGAATCTTCCTGATTTCAAGTCCAGTGCCCTATCCTCTGTGCCACCTAGCTATGTCCTCTCTAAATCCATGATCCTGCAGTCTTAGTGTTGTTCATCTGTTACCAATAAGGAAACTGAGTCATGTCAATTCAAACTGCTCTCTTCCTGGCAACTAATGCAGAGGGACATAGTCCAGATGGTATTTTCCATCTTTGACAAATGAGGAGGCTTAGGCATTGAGGGTAGTTGAAGAACCTGCTCTGGATTATGCAGCAATTTATTGGCAGAGGCTGGGATAGAACCCATGTCCTGTGACTCCCAAACCCAAGGATACATTCCAGATCATTAAATTTCTATGTTGAAAGGGACCTCAGTGACCATCCAGGCCAGCCCATCCCTAAAACAGTACACGTCCTACAATAATGCATGCAGAAAGCCTCTATTTTAAGGCCTCTCAAAAGGAGGAACCCATTGCTTCTCAAGGTCCAAGCCACTCTGGGATAGCTCTAATTGTAGGACCTTCTTCCTGACATCATGTCCAAACTGGCCTCTAGACAATTGCTACACATTATTTCTGACTCTTCCCTCTGGGAAAAAAAACAGTCCAGATACAATTCCTTTTCTAAGTTCAAATATTTGAAGGCAGATCCTATGTCCTCCCCCATCCTTCAGTCTTCCCTTTTTCAGGCTAACATCTCCATTTTCTTCAACTGCATCTTATTTGATTTTAACTCAGAGTCTTTCATCTGCCCAGTTGGCCTCCTCCAGTCACTCTCCAGATAATTGACGTCTTTCCTAAATTGTGGTCCTCAGAAATGAACCCATTACCCCAGATGCCCAGAGCAGAGGAGAACAGATTATCTCCTCTATATTCCTTTATTGCCTTCCTTCAAGAAGCTCACTGATAGTTCAGTGGATTGAGAGCCAGGACTAGAGAAGGGAAGTCTTGGGTTCAAATTTGGCCTTAGACACTTCCTAGCACTCCCCCCCCCCAATTGCCCAGCCCTTATTGCTCTTCTGCTTTTTGCCAATATACGATATTAATTCTAAGATGGAAGGTAGGGGTTAAAAAAAAAAAAGTCAAGACCTTGTTGGTGCTTTGTTGGCCTCCACAAGTTATGGCCAACCCATCTGAAGCTTGGTGTCCACTAAAACCCCAAGATCTTTTAATTCCTTCTGAAGGAGGATGGGTCTGAAAAATCAAAGAGAAAGAGAATTGAACTGCAAGGCATATTTGAATGAAATTCCATGGTCTGTGATAGGAGGAGCACACTTGGGTAATATATTTTTGCCTCTGTGTGTGTGTGTGTGTGTGTGTGTGTGTGTGTGTGTGTGTGTGTGTGTGGCCCCAGGTCGGGTCATAGCGACCCAGGAGCAGCTGGACATTCCTTTCCTATTTTCAATCCAGTGCAAATTTCAAGAACTCAGCAATTCCTTCCCTTCCAAGAAACCTACCAATACAACTGCCTTGCTCCTATCCTCCTCCAATCACCTTTCTCTGGCTGCCTGAGAAACTGAAAAAAAAAAAAAGAAAGAAAGAAACTTTCCCCAAATGCAGCCTGTTGTAGGGTGAGAATTTTGCACCCATCTGAAGATAATAAGGACATGTGTCTAAAGATAGATGGCAACCTGATTTCACCCACAACCAAGTGAATGTGGCCAAAGAGGGCAAATACCAGGCTTAATGATGGCAGAGGTAAATAACTCAATACCAATAGGATCTTTGTCTCACTCGTTTCCACCCACTTGGCCTGCTTCTCTGAGATGATTCCAGAGGTCAAAGAACATGTCTTTATTCAATTAGTTCAACCAGATGAGTTTTCCCAAGAAAAAGAGAATCCAAATTGCACAACCACTGACTCTGAGTTGGAAGGGATCTCAGAGACAACCTCTTTTTTCAGAGTTAAAATGAACAAAGGATCATGGATCCAGGGCTGGAAGAGACCTAAAAGGCCATCTGGTCCGGCTGCCTCATTTTACAAATGAGGAAACTGAGGTCTAGAGAGATGGAGTAATTTAACTAAGGTCAAAGGATCCTGGATCTAGGTCTGAAAGAGATCTCGGAGAGCATCTAGTATGACCTCTTCGTTTTAAAAACGATAACAATGAACATTTTTATAGCATCTACTAGGTGCTAGGCATAGTACTAAGCATTGTATAAATATCTCATTTTTATTCTAACAACCTTGGGAAGTAGGTGTTATTATCTTCATTTCATCTTTGTTTTTAACCTCCTTTTTTGTATCAAATCTAGGTTTTGTTTTTTCTTTCCTGTTTTGGTGCTTGAGTATACTCTCTACCCCGATTCTCTCTGGGACATCAAAGGAAAGAGAGCCATTACCATCACCACCCCATTGTCCACTCTAAGAGTCTCTATGTTTTAACTAAAAATTCTTCAGTGCTGCTATATCCATGGGCATCTCTTGCAGAATGGGAATGAGGTCAATGGAACAACAACATGGCTCCTTGGTGACCAAACTGTTCCAAACTGAGGTAGGGGCACTCCTGGACATCTCAACTGTAAGAAGATGCCAACAATGCCAACCTCAAATGGTTACTGTAAGGATCAAATGAGAGAATATTTGTGAAACACTTAGCATGATTCCTGGCACATCATTGCTGTCCTTCATACTTGAAGAGGACCAAAATGGCATCATTAATGATGTCTTTTGACTCTCACATAAATTGGATTGAAGTGAGGCAGAGTTGCATAAAGTCATCAGCCTCATTCTCTAATCCAGACTCATTGAAGTCCAGTGGAAAGACAAAAGTTACAATGCCCCTGGATTCAGTGGATAGCCTTGGTTTCTTTGATGTCTAACCAAGCTCTACTCCCTCCATAGCACCTACTTTTGCCACCTTCCTGACCACTGGAAAAAGTCGTTCTCATCCACCCCTTCCACTGTGAGAAGATTCCGTCCAGTTTATTGCTTTTTGCGTTTTCTTTGTCCTTGGGAATCCCAAAGAATATCTTCTTTTTTAGCAGAATTTGGTTCATAAATGAAGGCGGGAAGGATTCTTTTTATGAGTTCAACCAAACCTTCACCTGCCCACCTGGCAGTGTGAAGGGCTGAGGGTTTGATGGACCACTTCCTAATTGACTACTTACCATTTAGAAATGTCTTGGGATGTTTGAGGGCGAGGCTGAATAATGAGCTCCTAAAATTCTATTTATTGAGAAATCCCTCTGGTCTTTTCAAGATGGCCTTAGAGATCTACATCACTTTACTGGGTATGGTGCTGGCTTAACCAATAAACTCATAGAATTGACAAACTGATATCCTTACCCCCAAATCAGACTCGAGATCATCTTAGTTATAACACTTCTCATTTAATATTTTACGCTATAATATTTAATTTTCAGATCTCACGTCCATTTTGAATACATTGTGGAATATGATGGAAGAAGATAGTGGGGTGAATATCTGGTCTTGAAGGTAATGCTAGTGAATCAGTCCAATTTCTGGCAGGTTTTATTAAACTGAAGAGTCCTGGAGGAAGGACTTAGCAATGAATTTCATGCCCATCACCTCTGGCCAGATGATAGATTGAGTCAAAAAGATCTGCTGTTGCTGCTGCTGCTGGTAATGATGAAGAGGGTGATGTTTGCCATTTTTCTAGAGCATTTAAGCTTGCAGAGCACTTTATATATGTAACTGATTTTTAACTTTTTTTTTCATATATAACTCATTTGATCCTCATCAGAACCCTGAGAGTTAGGAGCTGTTATTAGACCCATTTACAGATAAGGAAACCAAATCACAGATAGTTTAAGTGATTTGTCCCAGGACACATAACTAATAAGTGTCTGAAACACTTTGAACCCAGGTCCTACATTCTATCTGCTGTACCATTGGGCTAAATATAACTCAAAAGTGTAAAATGGCTTCCTAGCTGTGTGACCCTGGGCAAGTCACTTAACACCCATTGCCTAGCCCTTACCACTCTTCTACCATAGAACCAATACACAGTATTGATTCTAAGAAACAAGTTAATTAAATAAGAAATAAGTTAATTAAAAAAATTTAAGTGTAAGATAGGAAGCAAAAAAAGCTACCATGCTGAGGTTCCCGTGATCAATCCACATCTGAAACATTATGTTCCATTATGGGTATCACATTATGGAAAGGCCATTGATAAGCTGACACATAAAGGGCATGTCTAGAAAGACCAGGATGGTGAAGGGTCTTGAGTTCATGTCACATGAAGATCAGTTGAAGGAACAGCAGGTGTTTCGCCTGGAGAAGAGAAGCTTGGAGGGGATGAGATAACTGCCTTCAAGTATCTAAAGAGCTGTCACATAGAAGAAGAATTAGGTTTGCTTCTGCTTGGCCCCAGAGGGCAGAACTAGAAGAATTGGATGGAAAGGGGTACGGGGCAGATGGAGGTTCCAAATAAGGAATCACTTCTTGGCAATTAGAGCCATCCAAGAGTGGAATCATTGCTTTAAGAAGCAGTGGCTTCTCCATCACTAGAGGTCTTCAAGCCCAAACTGGATGGTCACTTGCTGGAGATGTTATAGAGGGAATACCTGAAAGCAACAACAACAACAAAATGGCGGATGAGTTGGTCTATAGGCAAGTCCTTTCCAGCTATGAGATTCTCAGATTCTGTGAACATATGTCCAAGCTCTAAAAGAAGCTCATCAACAGAAGACCTGCTACCAGGTACAAATTATCTAGAGACTAGCTTGTGGAACAGAGAGGGCTTGCAATCTACATCAGAAGATGGAATGAACACATACACACACATTTTGAGTAAGCTCACTGACAAACATTGCCCCCCCCCCACCAAATAGTCAGCTCCTTGAGAATTGGGATTGCTGTATTTTTTGTCTCCTCAATGGCTACTACAGATTCACTCTTGAAGACTGATTAATTCATAGATATAATTAAAAAGCACAACTTCTAGTTGGAGAAGATTTGAATTTTATAACTGCACCTTTGGTGATACAATGGATAGAGTTCTAGGACTGGAGTCAGGAAGACTCATCTTCGTGAGTTCAAATATGGCCTTTGATGCTTACTAACTAACTGTGCAACTCTGGGTAAGTCATTTAACCCTGTTTGCCTCAGTTTCCTCATCTGTAAAATGAGCTGGAGAAGGGAATGGCAAACTAGCTGTGTGACCCTGAACAAGTCACTTAACCCTGTTTGCCTTGGGTTCTTCATCTGTTAAATGAGCTGGAGAAGGCAATGGCAAACTAGCTGTGTGACCCTGAACAAGTCACTTAACCCTGTTTGCCTTGGTTTCTTCATCTGTTAAATGAGCTGGAGAAGGGAATGGCAAACTAGCTGTGTGACCCTGAGCAAGTCACTTAACCCTGTTTACCTCAGTTTCCTCATCTGTCAAATGAGCTGAAGAAGGAAATGTCAAATAATTCCTGTATCCACCATGAAAATCCCATATGGGGTCAAGAAAAATCAAGCACCATTGAAAGATGGCTGAACAAAACTCTATGACCTTGGCTAAGTCACCAAAGTCTCCTTATGCCTCCTCATCTATAAAGTTATAAAGTTGGGATACCTTCTGGGGTCTCTTCTAACTTGAGATCTATGGTACCAGAATGCTTCTAGCTTAGAATCTACAATCCAAAGAGACAGTTCAAGAGCTCTGCCTGTATTCAAAGGACCTGGGTTCAAATTCTGGATCTGACACCACCTGCATCCATTTGATTAAGGCACCTACCAGGTGCCTCTTTAAGCCAAAGCTTTCTCTTCTATAAAGTCTGGCTGGACTAGATGGCCTCTGAGTTCCTATTAAGTACACTCTGGAGGTGAGCTTCAAAGCTCCCAGAGATGCTCCTTGGTGGAGCATTAGATATAGAGGACAGCCTGTAAAAGGCACTGAGGCAGGGGGCAGGATGCTGGGTAAGCAGAATGATGAGCAGGCCAGTTGGGTTGGCCCAAAGCCAGACACTGCTTGTCTCTACCTGCTCTTGTCCTTGCAGGCACGTGTGTGTTTGCCTTTGTGGGCGAGTGAATACATGTGTGGATGGGGGGGAGGGAGGGAAAGAAAACGGGAGGCTTCCATGGGCTTTTGGTGGGCCCAAAGCTTTCTTATACCTGTCTCTGACTCTTAGTTATCTCCACGGGCCATTTGTGATTTATGACTCAAATGTCATTGTTTGCTGTCAGAAGCTGTGATAGAAAGGCCCCACTTTGTAACTAATAAGAGGTTGGTTTTTCCCCTTCTCTTTCAATCTCTTTTTTTTTCACTCCTTCCTCAAATATTGTTTTAAGATTTTAAGGCCTCCCAGAGATCCAGGAGTTGCCTGGAGGGTACAAGTCTTTTCTGCTTTTTTTTCTCTCAACAGACACCAGCTTTAATACTAAGAGAGCACTCCAGAGGCTCTTGCAGAATTGGACTGGAATGAGGACAGATCCCCTGGGCCCCTGCAGGATGTAGGCCACTTGCAGTCTAGGGGCAAGACGAAAAGATGGGATCATCCCAGTTTTCCAAAGCTAAAAGATTCAGAATCACTTAGGAGGTATCTGGAGGGGTCCTCGAGGAATCCACTAGTCCAAATACCTTCCCTGGTCTGGGGCACACCCAGAATTGGTAGGAAAAACCATCTTCCCTACCATTGTCATTAAAGACTCCATGTAGTTTAAAAAGAAAAAGAATAATCTCCCATAATATTATAGTTTTATGCTTAGGAAGGAGTACTGATTTTTTTAATGCTCATTTCAATCAAATAGACAATGAAGCATGTTTCCTTCCTCTTGGCAGAGAGGTGGTGGACTACAAGTCTATAATAAGGCATACACTGATGTAGTCAAGGAGTTGATTTGTTTTGCTTAATTGTATTTCTTTCCTCATCTCCACTTCCTGGATTCCTTCAAGTCTTCACTATTAGATCCCGTCTTCTGCAAAAGAAACCTTTCACAGTTCTTCTTAATCTTAGCACCTTTCCTCTCCTGATTAAGCCCAATTTAGCTTGTCTGTATCTTGTTTGTCTGTAGTTGTTTGGATAGTGTTTCCCCCCATTACAGCACAAGTTTCTTGAGGGCAGCGACTATATTTTTGCCTCTTTTGGTATCTCCAGCACCTGGCAAAGTGCCTGGTACATACTTCCCACTTAATGAATGTTCATCGATTGATTGATTATTGACTTAACCAAGGTTCTCTGGGAGAGGGAGCTTCTTGAAAAATTATAGTAATATAAAACAGGATCATGATGATATTTAGTATTATGTATTCATAGATATAGACTCATAAATAGATGCAAGGATGATTTTAGATAATAGATTATATATAAATGGACAGACAAAGATAGATAGATAGATAGATAGATAGATAGATAGATAGATAGATGGAAAGAGAAAGGAAGGAAGGAAGAAAGGAAGATATAGAGATAGAGAGATAGATGGATAGACAGATACATAAATGGATAGATAGATGGAAGGAAGGAAGGAAGATAGAGAGATACATAGATGATGGATAGATGGAGGGAAGGAAAGGAAAGAAGGAAGGAAAGAAGGAAGGAAGGAAGGAAG
>NC_058130.1:762404473-762426164 GCF_016433145.1 Gracilinanus agilis
GGTCTGACATTCTCTATTCTAAGGCCCCTTCCCTGGCCTGATGATTTCCATCCTGCAGTCCCTTTTAGCTCTGACACCCTCTATTCCGAGATCTTTCTCAGCGCTGACACGCTTTGCTCTAAGTTTCCTTCCAGCCCTGATACTCCACGTTCTACGGTCCCTGCTAACACTCACATTCAATTTTCCACGTTTCTTCTGACATTCTCTGCTTTAAGATCCCTTCTAGCTCGGACCATCTGGGATTCCATGATTCTGCTCTGGCAGATAAAGTTCCATTTTCCTTTGGCAGGGACAACATTTCCCCAGCCCCCTTCTCCTCCCCTCTTCTCCCCTCTTTTTCCACATGGAGCCTTGAGCCTGAAGCTGCTGCCATTGAGAGAGGGCCGTTACAATCCCATTCCCTCCGATTATCAACGAAAGGTTAAGTGCCCCCTCGTCCCCAGAAGCCATGCGCTTCCCCCTTCTATCTTGGTCCTCCACGTTTCCATTATCATCCATGAAGAGGCCACAGCCCTACCTGCCCATCTCGCTATTATGACCCCAGCCACTCTCACCAGCTTAAAGAGGACCCAACCAATTTAAATGGCCCTGATGATGTCCCCATCTCCTGGGCTAGCGAGTGGGGCAAGGAACCAGAGCAATAAAAATCCATTATGTGTCCTTTGTCCCTCCTTGTCATGAACTTCTAAGAAAAAGACCTAAGAGTAGCGGTACCGAGAAGGGCCCTATAATTGCAGCTCCCGAGCACAGCATGGGAAGATTACCTAGGCAACCAACTAATCATCACTGACAAGGGCAGAGGCAGTTTAGTCAAGATGAGGCCTTTGCAAACCTCTGTTGTGTGGTAATCATAGAGTAACCCACCTTCTAAAAGGCTCTTGTGCAAAATAGGAGATGGAGGAGGTGGGGAGGGGAGGGCGAGAAAAGGAGAGAGAATGAGAAAAAATTAATTTCCTCTTAGTTCCTGCTCGTTCCATTGACTGCCATCCAAGAGCAAATGATGTCTCTGCCCCTTGCACCTGGGGCCATGGGGTCTTACAGCCAGGCGGGGCGTTTTTGCTCTTGGCCTGGCATTGGGAGTGGAATCTTGCCATGAACGAGACAAAAGGGATGCCCAGAAAGAAATCTGCCCAGAGACCCGGGCATTCGAGAAGGAAAAACTTGCTTGAGCCCATCAACGACGACGATGAGGATTTTATACCAAGTCTAGTCGCTAGTGTTGTTCGTGGGGGGGAAACCCTCCAATGGTCAGTGATGGTGGTGGAAAGCCATCCCACTTAGACGTTAGAACTTGTACATTTGAGGGCACTGAGGCACAGAATCTAATGTCTAAGACAGAAGGTAAGAATCTTAAAAGAATCCTCTGATAATATTTGTACGGCACTTTATAAACTCTACAGAGCTCTATAAATTCTAGCTGTTATTCTTCATTTCTTCCAACTGGGGTCAGAAAGGATGAATCTAATTTCTCTTCCCAATCATGGTTCTTCCACCTACTTGAGCCCGGCTGCCATATCCTCTCTAAACTTGCCTTTCTCCAAACTAAATCCCCCTACTCTGTTCGGCTGGGTCTCCTATGGCATGATTCAGAATCTCTGTGTCTTTCATGTAGACCAGTGATTCCTAAGTGGGCGCCACCGCCCCCTGGTGGGTGCTGCAGCGATCCAGGGAGATGGTGATGGCCGCAGGTGCATTTGGGGGCGATAAATAACTGTAAGGGGGCAGTGATAGTATGTGACAGGGGCCACTAAGTAATATTTTTTCTGGAAAGGGGGCCAAAAAAGTTTGGGAACCACTGATGTAGATGGTCTCCAGTTTTATCAATGCCCTCCCAAACTGTGATGTCAAGAACCAGACGCAGAACTCCAGATGGGATCTGACCAGGACACAAGACAGTGACCCCGTCAATCAACTTGTTCCTGAAAACTAGTCTTTTCTCAAAATAGAGTCCAACCTCTTTTTTCTTTTTTTTTTTTTTTTACACAGGAGGAAACTAAGGACAAAGGAGGGGGAAAGATCTGCCCAAGGTAACACTAGTAGTATTTGTCAATAGTGACATTCAGGTCTTCTAAATCCACATTTGTTTAGTCATTCTCAGTCAGATACAGCTCTTTGTGACCCCATTTGGGGTCTTCTAGGTAGAAATATGAGAGTGATTAGCCACTTCCTTCTCCAGCTCATTTGACAGATGAGGAAACTGAGGCAATCAGTACTGAGTGACTTGTCCAGGGTCACACAGCTACTAAGTGTCTGAGGCTGGATTTGAATTCACAAAGAGGAGTCTTCCTAACTCCAAAGCCACCTGGCAGCCCTGCCAAATCCAAATACTTATCATTCGTAGGCTGAGTACTAGAAAATACATTAGAGGTCAGCCAGACCAACTCCCTCCTTTTATAGATGTGGAACCAAAGGAACAGACAAGAGGAGTCTTTAGGCAAAGTCACTCAGGTGGCACATGGTAGAGCTTGGCTTTGAACCCAAGTCTTCTCAACCTTCACCTTTCTTCCCATTGTCCCAGGCTTTGCCCCAGTGTTCTTCCCATTACAACAGCACGTCTCTGTTTTGCACAGTCTCCAAATGGCTCTGTAATCAATTTCTCCCAATCCTAGTATTCCCAACGACCATAATAAACCATTTTGGAGCCAAAGAAAGCAGCAGAGCACCTTTCAATTAGCGAGGTGGCATGGCAAGGGCAATGAGTGGAATGCGATGCTGAGCCTGGAATCAGGAAGACCCGAGTTTGGGTCTTACTTCAGACATTTACTAACTTGATGACCCTGGACGAATCACTTAAGCCCCTTTCCTCATCTGTAAAATGAAGATGGTGGCTGATATGGCCTCTGAGGTCCCTTCTGTTAGAAAGCTCTAGACCTGTAATCAGGAGAAGCTGGGAGCACCAAAGATATGAAGACGCAACCGGACATTCCCAATTCGATGTTCTGAAGACATCTTCGACTCACAACATCTATCTCCCACCTCCAAGTCTTTGTACTAGCTTTCCCCTCTCTGCACATGGAATGGGCTCCTTTCCCACTCTATCTTGCCCTCTTTGAATCCTCCTCTTTCTTCAAAGCATTAAGCACCACCTTCTGCATGAAGCCTTGACTGCTTCTGCCTTCTCTCCCTAACATCCTTGGATTTGGTCTAGATTTGTTCCCTTCATTCTTATTCTGTGTAAATGTCTATCGATGCTTACTGTCTCCCCTGTTACACTGGAGATCATTCCTACTTCATGTTCTACTTGGTACAGTGCCTGGCACATTAATCCAGTGAGTGGATTTAGATGAAAATCCTCTTTCCTGGCCCTGAAGGTACAAAAGAAACCCCCAAGGGAATAGTCCCTGTCTTCCAGGGGCTTACTCAACTGACAGAATACATGGAGAATTGAGTCACTCTGTGTCTCCCAGCCAGATCTGCACAAAGAGAGCTGAGCCCTGCCAGCTGTCAGTCTCTTCAATCAGGCTGTGTGCTTGTCCCTCAAAAGAGCAGCTTTAATGAGAGCATTTCCTAGAAAACAACGTCATTAGCTACTGATTTGGCTTCTCTTTATTAGCTTCTCCCATTCCCATCAGCTTGTTCTTCTCACAATATGTGGAACTGAAATGGGCCTTAGAACACAAAATGTCAAAGCTGAGAAGAACCTTAGAACACACACTGTCAGACCTAGAAAGGGGCCTTAGAAGGAAGGGAATGTCAGAGCTGAGAGGGGTCTTAGAACAGGGGATGTCAGAGATGGAGGGGTTTTAGAACAGGAGATTGTCAGAGCTGAGAGGGATTTTAGAATAAATGTCAGAGCTGAGAGGGTCTTAGAACAGGGGTTGTCGGAGCTGAGAGGGGTTTTAGAACAAGAGATGTCAGCTAAGAGGGGTCTTAGAACAATGGATGCAGAGCTGAGATGGGTCTTAGAATAGGAGATGTCAGAGCTGAGGGGGTCTTAGAACAGGGGATGTCAGAGATGGAGGGGTTTTAAAACAGGAGATTGTCAGAGCTGGAGGGGTTTTAGAACAAGAGATGTCAGAGCTAAGAAGAGTCTTAGAACAATGGATGCAGAGCTGAGAGGGGTCTTACAAGAGGGGATGTCAGATCTGGGAAGGATTTTAAAGATCTTCTCATTCAATTAGCTCATTTTGTAGCTGAGAAAACTGAAGTCCACAGAGATTAAGTGGCTTCCTTCCTTTTGCATCATCTCTTTCTTTTGTGTCCTAAGGCTTCAGAAGCACGCAGGACTGCTATAAGAGACATCAAAACTGCAATCAATTGGAATTTTTCATGCAGTAAGGATGGACTGGCTTAGACATAGTAGGTGGTCCTTGAAATATGCCCAGATGTGCATTCCTGGTTTTAGTCCTCGGAATATACATAGACAGAGCACACCTCTGGGGGCCCAAAGACTCTAGTACTCCAGACTTCAGGTTTACCCCTAGAACCATGAAGGGAGAAGTAGCCATCAGCCCTCTGGGGACCCCACCTGTGATTAAGGGGACAAGTTAGGAGAATAAACTCAAGGTTGCTACATCCAGAACAAGATATTATTTTCATAGACATGCCTGAAGCAAGAGACATGACCTTCTAGAAGATGAAGAGAGGTGACATTCTAGAGCGATGACACTTCTAGAAATAGCTTCCAGTTGATAATAACAGAAAAGAATGAACAAAACAAATTTGTGTCACTGGCCCTTCTTCATTATTCTTGATTCCCACATATTAATTTGCTATTCTAGCTAGCTTATTTGAAGAAACATCTCCTATACATCAAATGCAGCCCCACCTGCCTCTAAATTGGAGGAGGGTTGGAAAGGTCCCAGGACATAGGCACATGGTGTATCCTATGCAAATATAAGGAGAAAGTTCCTTCTAGATTTTTCTATCACCTGATTGAGATAGGTTTCCAGGTGTGTTTATATAAGTGGAGTGGATCATGGGAGTCCTTGATTAAATTGAGGAGCTCCTCATCCACACAATGAAATGAAAGGATATGCGCCTATGAGTTGTACTTTCCCTTTGAGTCAGGAGACTCAACCAAGTCACGAGTTGGAAGGAGCCTCAGAATCCATGTAGGTTACCCAGTAGCTGAGCAAGACATCTCCAAGCAGTGGTCATCTACTTCTGCTTGGAACTTTCTAGGGGGGAGGAACCCACCCCTCCTCCAAGGGTGGGTCCATTGTTTTTTGAAACAGCTCTAATTGTTGGATCAGATGAGATAATATTTTTTGAAGTGTTTAGCACAGGATTTGGCACATTGTAAACACTTTTTTTTAAATGCTTCCTCCCTTCCCCTGACCTTTTCAATCAAGCTGAAATATGCCTTCTATAGCTTCTGCCTATTGTTCCCAGTTCTGCCCTCCAGGGCCAACTAGAACTTGTCTAGATTTGAATCCTGGCTCTTCAACATACTAGTTGTGTCAGTTTGATTTGATTACAGATCAAGAGCTTGAATGGAGCTTAGAAATCATCTAACCAACCCCCTTATTTAACAGATGAGGAAACTGAGGTCCTCTTTAATTAGTGAGTTCACGCTGGGGCCACCATTTGGGGTAGGGGTCCAGGACTGCCAACCTTAGTTCCTCTCCTAGCTCTACTTCTTATTCCCCAGGCATCAATACCGTGCCCACTGCACCCCATTCCATACTCCCTTTATCTTTTCTGCTTTTTTTTTGTATAAACTGTAAACTCCTTGAAGATAGAAACTTTCTGTTTGTATATGTTTCCCCAACAATTAGTCCTTTACCTACAAGCATTAAAATATTGTCACTGTTCAGTACTCCCATGCTTCCTGACTCTATTTGGTATTTTATTGGAAAAAAAATACTAGAGTGGTTTGCCATTCCCTTCAACTCATTTGAAAAATAAAGAAACTGACCCAAACAGAGCAAAGTGACTTGCCCAGGGTCACATAGCTAGGAAGTGGCTGAGCCTGGATTTGAACTTGGGACTTCCTGACTCTAGGCACAGAACTCTATTCAATGGGCCATTTAGCTGCCCAAGCACTTAAATTCTTGTTGCCTTTAAAAAGAGATGCAGACCTAGTTTTAGCTGACACTTAGATCTGAATCCTGACTCTGATGCCTGTTGTGTAAGACTCACATAAGTAAGTCATTCCCCATCTCCTTATCTAAAAAATGGAGATTAATGCTGCCTGCATTTCCAACATTGAAGGATAAGGATCAAAAGAAATGAAATATGTAAAGAGCTTTTTGCAAATTTGAAATAGCCCTATAAATGTCAGCTGCTTTCAAATGCAAGGAATGGTTCCAGAAGAAACATAGAACACATCAAAGGACCAACATGCACAAAGAATTGTACAAAGAAAATGGGCAGTAGTAACTTGGGTAGATTCAATAAGCAATCAATTGTAATTGTCCAGTTTACATTGATTCAAATATAGTTGGATGGGTTGATTCATGGCTGATTGGGTGGCCAGACTCAAAGAAGAGTAGCTAGTGATTCAACATCAAAATGATAGAAGGCATTCAGTGGCGTATCCCCAAAGATCTTTACTAGGTAACATTTTTAGGGCTAATCTGGATAAGCCTCACTTTCCCAGTCTATCAAGTGAAGAAAATAATACTTGAGTGATCTACTTCACTGGTTTTCTTTGAGGAAAGAGTTTTGAAACTTTAAAATCCTATTGAAAGGTGCATTTTAATTATTATTAGTGGAGCTGGAAATTGGGGGCACACTTTGGGAAAAACAGTGTAGTGACAGACTTTAGCCACCAGGTGGTATTGCTAACCCTATCATGATCCTGTTCAGTAGGAAGTGTTAGGCACTGAGTGACAATGAGGACCTACCCTAAAGGGCAGAAGAGTTCAGAGGTGCCTTTGAACGTTGTATGTTTTCAAATGCTTTAGTCATAAAAGCATAAAAGCAAATAAATTAGGAAAGAAATAACTGCTCCCATATCTTCAATTGCCCTTTTCAAATAGCCGGAGGATAATTGGGAGAACAAGAAGTTAAAGTGAGTTAATAACTCATGGTTACAGGTGTATAATATTTTATACAAAATTACATTTTTTAAGTGTTGATTAGTTTGCTGATTTTTTCCTCTTCTTTTTTTTTAATAAAAGTCTTTGTTATCACAGGGGGTCTCTGGGAAGGGGGGAGAAAAGAGGGAAACCTAGGCTAACAAAAATCTATTTTTAAATGACTGATATTTGGCTTTCTCTTCAAAGTGGAAAAGGAAGGAAATAAGCATTTATTAAGTGACCACTGTGTACCGGGCACTGTGCTAGGTGCTTGACAAGTATTATCAACTTTGATCCTCACAACAGCCTTGGGAGATTAGGTCTTGGGAGGAAGGGGAGAAGAAGAAGAGTATATTACCATCTCTCTTTCTGGACAGCATCTGATCACTACTGCAGATTTCCCCTCATTCATATTTCTCATTTGAGTTGCCTCATTGATCCTGCCTCAGAAAGCTTCACATTGTTAATGATGACATTGGCTTCCACAATTTGTGATAGTTCTGCCTTGATATCTCTCTCCTGCTATTCACTTCCTTCTCCTTCTCCCTGCTCCTTTTTAAAGTTGGAATCAGAAGCACTCTGTGTAGTTGGACCCCAAATCATGTCCAATGTTGCCAGAGCTCGTAGGAAATCAGGTGAAAACCTCCAAGTCCCTGGGTTTCATGGGGCCGCATCTGGCCTGTGGGCCTTAGTTTGCCCATCACTGTACTAGAGGAATCACTAGGTTAAAGGGTATAAATAACTTTGTGGCTGTCACTGTATTGTTGATGCCCTCTTCTCTTACTGGTGGCACAGGGTAGAGAGGGTCAAGACCTGACCCTCAAATCTGGCTTCAGATTCTAATTGTATGACCCTAGCCAAGTCACTTAATCATAGTCTGACTCAATTTCCTCAACTGTAAAATGGAGATAATAATAGCATCTATCTCCCAGGGTTGTTGCAAAAAAAAAATATTTGCAAAGAACTTAACACATTTGACTGGCATAGAGTAGATCCTATGTAAATGCTTGTTCCCTTTCCCTCTTGCTGTCTGATCCACTAATGGTATAAAGGAGCCACAGGAAGTAAAGTTACAGCAATATGCAAATCATTATTTTAAAAACTGTACTTAGATATTTTCGTTCTCACTTTTACTGATAATTACTGGGTTGGTGATAGAGATGACTTTTTTTATTTTTTTAATAGACCCTTGCTTTCCATCTTAGAATCAATACTGTGTACTGGTTCCAAGTCAGAAGAGCAGTAAGGGCTAGGCAATGGGAGTTAAGTGACTTGCTCAGGATCACACAGCTATGAAGTCTCTAGACCTGGCTCTCAATCCACTGAGTCACCTAGCTGTCCCCTAGATGGCTCTTTTGAAATAAAAGAATAGATTTGGATTCAGTGAATATTGAATTATAAGATCATAGACTTAGAGCTGGAAGGGACCATTGATGCCATCAAGTCCAATTCTTTCATTTTATGATGAAGAAATTAAGGCTAAAAGAAGAGAGACAACTTGCCCAAGATCATACTAGTGGTGGACCATAGAGACATTCTACACCCACGTCCTTTGAACTGAAATCCATCTCTTTGCATTTTAATAGAAAGAGGCTGAGGTTCAGATTTTGTTCAATGGTTTATTCAAAACTAAACATCTGTTAAGTGTCAGCAGGCTGTTGACTTGAAAGATAGGACTTACTATTCCTTGAGATTTCCTTTCTTTTTCCAATACAGTCTTTTTGGGGGGTATTTGTTATATTTGGGGATTTTGTTGCCATTGTTGTTGTTTTTGCCAAGGATTTTCTTGTTATTGTTCAGTCATTTTCAGTTGTGCTCAATTCTCCATGAGCCTATTTGGGGTTTTCTTGTCAAAGATCCTTAAGTGGTTTGCCATTTCCTTTTCCAACTCATTTGACAGATAAGTAAACTGAGTCAAATAGGATTAAGTGACTTGCCCAAGGTCACACAGTCATTTGGTATCTGAAGCCAAATTTGAACACAGGAGGATGAGTTTTCCTGGCTGCAGGCCTGGTGCTCTATCCAACACATTACCTTGCTGCTCTTTCTGCATCAGTCATGTCAATATTATCATTCTTGCTATGGGGTAGGCAACTGGGTCTGTCAAGACTATTTTAGATGCATCTCTCCCTAAGAATTCTGGTTTATTCTAATGACCTATATGATCACTCCTTTCACTTTCACCTGAAGTATTTAGGCTCACAGAAGTTATTCCTCTAAGAGATCTTTGTCACAATCCTACTTAACAATATAATATTTACCTTCGGAATTTGATTCTGACCAGGAAGGCAATCATCATCATCTTTGTTGTCTTTTAAAATGATCTTTGGTCTATGGTCAACTTTCCACTCAGTCTCTGACTCTGAGACAACTCAAACTTGAAAACGACTCCACCTAACAAAATACAAAATACTCCACCTAACAAGTTCTCTCCTGGGTGTGGCATAGCCAACAGAGGAGTTATTCCCTGCTTTGCAGATCAATTCTCTGATGGGTCAAGTCAAGCAGGTTTCACCCCAAGGCTGAGCCCTCTTCGGACTCAACTTGCTGATGGTTCCTTTGAGGGCTCTTCCATTCTTTTGATGCTCCCAAGGCCATTTCCATCTCCAATATTCATTCACCTAAGACCAGAAGAGAGACACCCAGATACAAAGAATCTGCAACCCCATCTGTTGATGACCACATGGAGGCCAGGGAGGGAGACAGATGAGGTATCTTTGTCCCACCTAGAGAGTATAGTCTTTATTTCCTCTTTCTCCCCAATGGAAAGCCACTAAGAAAGAGAAGGAGGGTTTATTAGTTCCAATTGTTTGTATGCATATTAGTTACAGGTCAGTAGTCAATTAAAAGACTTTGCCACCACTTGGTAGGTGGGTGTGAAAAGTTAGAAAATACCTGTGAACTCTCTGAATTGAAAAGGGAAGAGCCCCCTCTACCTGGGACTTCCCAAAACTGGCTCGCCAAGTCTGCATGTAGAATGGCAACTGGCAGGGCATATTGGGTACCCTTGGGAGACTCACCTACATTAATCCCATGAGTGTATACATACATACCCCCAGAGTTTCCTACATTTGTACACACATATATATAAATACACCCAGAGACCCAAATATATATAGTCTTGTGTATATATATATATATGTATACACATGCATACACAGCCTCACAGAGTCCCAAATATATCTACATACATATATGTATCTATACACAAACATATACACCTATTCCCATATAAAGAGTCTCATATATATGTACACATGCATATATATATACAGTTTCATATACATACATATATATATGCATACCCCACAAAGTTCCATAGTTATATATTTATATAATATATACTAGAAGCCATTTATTTACATGTGGAATCCTTCTCCCAGTAGAATATGAGCTCCTCAAAGGCAGAGAAAGTTTGATTTCTATATTTGTATCACCAACCCCAGCATAGCATCTGGTACATAGCAGTCATTTAATTAATACATATAGAATTAAATTGAATGGAGAGAAACAGAGACAGAGAGAGGGAGAGAGAAAAAGAAAGAGGGAGAAAGAAGGAGAGAAATGGAGAGGGGAGGGAAAGAGGAAAAGAGAGGGAGAGAGAGGAAGAGAGAGAGATGAGAGAGAAAGAGAGAGAGATGAGAGAGAAAGAGAGAGAGAGAGAGAGAGAGAGAGAGAGAGAGAGAGAGAGAGAGAGAGAGTTTCATGTAGACAGAGATACACAGAGAGGGATAAATATAATTATCTTCTAATAGATAAAGATAATTATATCTATAATTATCACTCTTATGATTTTCAACTTCTCAGGAGCAGCTAGGTGGTTCAGTGGATAGAGAGGCAGGACTGGAGTTGGGAGCTCCAAGATTCAAATCTTGTCTCAGACCCTCTCTAGCTGTGGGGCCCTGGTCAAGACACTTAACCCTGTTTGCCTAGCTCTTGAGAGTTGTTACTAAGACAGAAAGTAAAGATTTTAAAAACTAAATTAGATTTTCAGCTTCTTGGAGGCAGCTAGGTGCCTCAGTAGATCAAGAACCTAGCCTGGAAATGGGAGGTCCTGGGTTCAAATTTGGATTCAGATACTTCCTAGCTATGTGACCCTGGGTAAGTCATTTAACTCCTATTGCCTAGCCCTTAATGCTCTTCTGCCTTGGAACTAATACACAGTATTAATTCTAAGACAGAAGGTGAGGATTTAAAAATAAAAAAGATTTTCTACTTCTCACCTCTCCCCGACTTGCTTTCTCTCTCAGAGAATATTACCGTTTTCTTGACCTCAGTCTGAGAAATGTGAAATTTAACCAGAGTGGAAACTAAGAAACTGACTACCATTTTCTCTCTCTAAAACAATCAATCAGAACCCTTCCAATTTTATGAGTGACTCCAAGCTTCTTTGGCTTCAAAAATCTCTTTATGACTTCTTAGGGATGGCTAAGCTCCAGAAAAGAAAGAAAAATTCATGTAAGAAAGGAGGAGGCTGGAAACCTGGAGTCTCTCTCCCTTTTATTCACATATCTCCTTAAATCATGGCAATACCTATAAATTTCAGAAAGATAAATTTCAGCACAAATGATCATAGAATCTGGGGGCTGGAGGAACCTTGGATGCCAAATGGTACAACTTGTATATAACCCAGAATCCCTTCTGTGATATCGCCAACATGTGGCCATCTAGCTATGAGCCAAAAACCTCAGACGGAGGAAAGGGAGAAGAAAGCTCCTACCCTCTGAGGCAGCTCATTCCTAGGCAATAATACACTCTAGTGTGTTACCAAGTCAAGCACACTGTTCTATAAAAGGTAGATCCAATTCTCTCACCACCTTTTTGGTGAAAATCAGAACATTTTCTCTTTTCCAACCCTGTGGAACTCATCCTTTCCCCCAAAAAGATTTTTTCTGATATCATTTGCAGGGACTCCGTAATCACATCGGCTAGTTCTTTCAGTACCTGACGATGTAGGTCATTGGGGCTAGGTGGTATGACCTCTACCAAAGCAGCTCAGGATTCTCTCATTTCATCATTTGCACCCAAGTAGCCAGCTCCTTCGTATTACTGAGAATTAAATCCAGAAGAGAAGTTCTCCCTCTTTGCTCTTTCCTTTTTTGATGGATGAAATTCTCAATAAGGCAAATGCAAAAATTATTAGTTGCTCTTTTTGGCTGAAAGGAAGGTCCAGCAGATGTACAGATAAGTCTTACATCATTACTACAACATGCCTCTGTGCCAGACTCTTGATAAGCTCCTCATCTATTTCCTCTTTCCTTCCAGGTGGTTTGTAGTAAAATCTGATGACAATATGACTACTGTTTCTGCCTCCGCTGATCTTCACCCAAACATCCTTTACCATATGTCGCTCCTCTAGTTCGTGGATTTCCTTATAGAAGTATATCATCTGGCTATACGATACTAGTCAGATATGGTAGCACATTCCTGTAATCCTTCCTCTTGGATCGCTTGAGTTGGGGAGTTCTGACCTCCCTAGCCACAATTGTCCCACAGGCTTTTGTCCTGGGCTCTCCATGTCTGGAATCATCCTCCTCTTCTCTGCCTCCTGACTTCCCTGGCTTCCCAACTAAAATCCCACCTTCTACAAGAAGCTTTTCCTAATCCCTCTTCATCCTAGTGCTTTTCCTCTGATAATTATCACTTGTTTATCCTGTATTTAATTTATTTTATATTTATATTTGTTTTGAATTTGTCTCCCTCATTAGAATGTGAGCTCCTTGAGGGCAGGGGCTACCTTTTGCCTCTTTTTGTATCCCAAATGCTTATCACAGCATAAGTGCTTAATAAATGTTTATTGGATTTGGAGAAAATAGGCAAAAAAGTATGTAAAAACAGGATATAAGCAGGATAAATTAGGAGGGCTGAGAGGAACTTTCTGAATAAGATGGGATTTGAGCTGAGTCTTGAAGAAAGCCAAGGAAACAAGGATTTAGAGGTAAAGAAGAAGAGCCATGATGGGGACAATCATTGAAAAGACACAGGGATGAGGACGGCTAAGTGGCTCAAGAGATTAAGAGCCAGGCCTAGAGACAGGAGGTCCTGATTTCAAATCTGGCCTCAGACTCTTGCTATCTGAGTGACCCTGGGCATGGCACTTAAACCACCATTGCCCAGCCCTTCCTGCTCTTCTGCCTTGGAACTAATACAGAGTATTGATTATAAGAAGGAAGGTGAGGGTTTTAAAAAAAGAAAGAAAGGACAGTGGGATATTATTTTGCTATAAGAAATGAGAAGCAAGAGGATTTCAGAAAAACTGAGATATTTACATAAACTGATGCAAAGTGAAGTGAGAAGAACCAAGAAAACATTGTACACCATAATAGCAGCATTTAAATGACGATCAACTGTGAATGACTTAGCAATTCTCAGCAATACAGTGATCCAAAATGATCCCTAAGCCTCATGATGAAAGATACCATCTGTCTCCAGAGAAAAAATGAGGGAGTGTGAGTGCACACCAAAACATACTATATTTAGCTTTCTTTCTTCATTTTTTTTTGTTTGTTTGAGATCTCTTCCACAAAATGACTAGTAAGGAAAAGTAAGATTGCTTACTATCTCAGGGAGGAAAAGACTTTGGAACTCAAAAAATTTTAAAGAATGTTAGGAATTGTTTTTATCTGTAATTGGGGGGAATAATTTTTTTTAATTTTAAGTGAAAAAAAAAGATGCAATCAGGAGATGGAGTGTCAGAGGCAAGCAATAGCAAAGAAGTCAGGTGTCACTGCATCACAGACAACATGGAAGAATATAAAGCCTAAGAAGATTACAAAGGAAGAAAGAGATCAGTTTGTGAGGGCTTTAAAAGCCAAATGGAGGTAAAAGATGGAACCATTCACTGTAGTTTATTGAATGGGACAGTGACACAGTCAGATTTGTATTTGAGGAAGATTGCTTTGGCAGCTGAATGGATAGGATAGATTGCAGAGGGTAGACGTGAGGCAGGGAGACCATGCAGAAGGGTTGGGGTAGAGTTGAGTCAATTTTATTCAAGAATGTAATTAAGCAAATAAAACACAAGAATTTCCTCTATTAAGCAAATAAAACACAAGAATTTCCTCTATGTCAGATCAAACCTAGTTCCTGAGCTCAAGAAAGTTCAATTCTTCCAGGGAACACAACATGTATCCAGATAAATTGATGCAAGAGAATTTGAGGAGGGAAAAAAATCTAACTGGCTTTAAGGGGTTGGGGAGGTGAGGGGTGATCAGGGTAAAGATCAGGGAAAACTTCGACTGGCAATCACACTCTAGCTTTGAAGGAAGGTAGGGACTCCTAAGAGAAAGAGGTGAAGCAAGAGCACAGACCAGGCCCAATAGAGCTCCTACAAAAGCTTGGAGGTGAGAGAAATGCCAAATTAGAATCCTAGCTGGAAGAAGGATTTGTATATTACTGCCTACATTTTAAACATGAGGAAACCAAGATTGAGAGACTGTATGGTTTGCCCAGGGTTGAACAACTCCAATGCCATGGGCTATGAGTTATACTATTTTTTATCTCCCATTGGGTCTAGCACAATTCAGAGTGTCTACTGGGAGCTCAATAAATGTTGGATTTAATCACATTTCCCCTGGTATCCATGAGTCTTTTCCCATTTTTTTTATTTTTCATAGCTTTTTACTTCTTTCCCCCTATGGATGGTCTAAGAATTCTCTTCTTTCAAGATGGCCTCCGTTGATAACATATCTAAAGGTGTCTGCTGTGCTTGGAGAGGTCTCTCCTGGTGCCCAGTCATTGGACAGGAAGCCCACAGCACCTTCCCCTGGGGAAGCACAACTACATTTAACTGGGCTTCACTGTAAATGAAATCACTCTGTTTGGTCCCTGAGGGATAATCCAACCTAATGAATGATAAACTCACGTAATTTCAGAGCTGGAAGGAACTTCAGAGTCTCTCTAGAACAGAGATATCCATCAACTTTAAAATTATAGGTTATACATGATTTTGTGTATTTTGGTACCTGTGTTTCAACATAGTTTCTTTTATAATCCTATGAATTTTATTTTATGAATTTAATAATGTTATTTTGGGGAAGAGTCCATTTGTGGAAGAGCTCACCAGACTGCCAAAAGAGATCCATGTCACAAAAGAAACATCACAAAAAGGGGATCCATGTCACAAAAGAAACATCACAAAAAGGGAGTCTATGTCACAAAAGAAACATCATGAAAGGGGGTCTATGTCATAAAAAAGTTTCTAAATGAAATTCATCATTTCCTTCATTTATGAATATAGACAACAAATGTGATTCTGAGGAGTCCATAGGTATCACCAAACTGCCATGGGGGGAATCTATGCCAAAAAATAAGAACTACTATTCTAGAATAATTGTACTTAACTAGGAACCCCTCTTAAGTCTATCCAAACAAGCAAGTCAGTGACCACCTTCTAGTTAAAGACCACAAATGAAAGAAAATCTACCACCTCTAAAAACAGCTCATCCTTTTTCTCCAATGGACTATTGTTAGGGAAATTTTCCCAACATCAAGTCTCCATTGGCTGCCTTGCAACATTCATCCATGGCTCTTAGTTCTGTCCATTAGGGCCAAGTAGACTTTTTTGCCCTACAATTGCTTACTCACCCACCAAAGTAGACCTCCAAAGGCCATGTGCAGAAGGATAAGCCCCGAATTCCCTGAGAATGGGCTCTTTTACCCCAAGCATTTCCTACCCTTCTGCTGAGTCTGCGTTGTCCCTTCCCTGTCTCCTCTTGCTCTCACTTGCTCTCACATCTCCCTCTCTTCCCACTCTCCAGCTCTTGCTCTGAAGACTGAAATCGAATTGTACTATAATTGCTTCCGTAAAAAACTCAGCAGTGGATGGTCCTATTTTTCCACCTACTTTGGGACTTCTCAGACTCTCTTCCCCAGCCACCATTCTTCTATATGTGTTATCCCCATTAGAGTGTAGGCTCTCTGTGGACAGGGTCTGTCTCACATTTGGCTTTTTATTTATATATCCTTAGCACAGTACTTGATATATATCGAACACTTAACAATGCTTTTCATTCTTTCAGTCAATCAATGAACATTTATCATGCTGGAAAAGCTGGAAAGTCTTATATGAACTGATGCAAAGCGAAGTGAGCAGAACCAGGAGAACAATGTATACAGTAATAGAAATATTATATGATGATCAACTGTGAAGGACTAAACTATTATCAACAATGCAAAGTTCCAAGATAACCCCCAGGGGCCAATGATAAAAAATGCAATAATGCACAGCCACAGAAGAAATTATTGGAATCTAAATACAGATCAAAGCGTGCCATCTTTTATTTTATTTCCATCATGAGTTTTTTTTATTGTATGTATGATATGTGTCTTATTTCATGGCATAAGGAATATGGAAATATGTATTTTATGACAGCACTAGTATAATCTTTATCTGACTACTGCCTCGGGGAAGGGGGAAAAGAGGGAAAGAATCGGAATCAAAAAATGTCAGAAAATAATTGTCAAAAATTATTTCTACATGTAATTGAAAAATATTTAGAAATTAAATAATTCTTAAAAACAGAATATGAGCTCCTTTATAGATGGAACTGCTCCCTACTTCTATAGTATCACCAGTATTAAGCACAGTCCTTGGCACATGGTAAATATTTACTGAATGCATTTTCATTCATTTCTTCATTTATTCAAAGCCAGGCTATATGGTCTCACTGGCAACCTGCAAAACAAATTGATTTCTGCCTATTTGAGAGCCAGCTAAATCCTTCCCTCCTCTTGTGCTGAAACTTTTAAAAATATTAAACTGCCACCTTTAAGCCAGGAGATTAAACAAGTGGAAGCCTCCTTATCCCTGGAAGGAGATTTAGGTCTTGGTGCTGGGATACTGCCTGGTATCTGTAACAAGAGACTCATGTGATGGCAACTAATCAGGGTGAAAGCCTTTGGAGGCAGGGTGGGGGCAGGCAGAGATGGAGGAGGAGAGGAAACCAGCCAGCAGAGCTCAGCTCTTCCATCAAGAGCCTCTGGGAAGAAATTCAAACCAAATCATCTCTACTTGTGGAGTCAACTGTAGATATAGAGTGATGGTTACTAGGCATGGTTAAACCCATTTCAGAGATGGAAAAATTAAGATAAAAAAATTGTAAAAGATAAGGAGAGTGCCAGAGTGAGAAAGGGACCAGACCTAAGGAGTGCTTCCTTGCTCCAGACTACCTCTTGTTCAAATCCCACCAGGATTTGTTCCTTCCCTCCAATGCCTTTTCCCCCTTTCCCTCCTTTCTACTAGATACCAAATACTTTCTATTTCCACTCCCCACATAAGTGAGCCTGGATTGCCTACTTCCCTCACATCCCAAGTCCACTCCCCTTTTCTCAAAGTTTTGGTTACTACCTCCCTTGGTGATCCCATCATCAGCTCCCATGAATTCATTTCCCTTCACAAAACTGATGATTCTCAAATCTATGTATCCTGCCACAATCTCTCTGCTGATTTCCATCTGGCATCTCCAATTATCTTTTCTTCTTCTTTTTTAAAACTCTTATCTTCTAAAGTCTTAGAATCAATACTAAGTATTGGTTCCAAGGCAGAAGAGTGGCAAAGGTAGGTAATTGAAGTTAAGTGACTTGCCCAGGATCACAGAACTAGGAAGTGTCTGAAGCCAAATCTGAACCCAAGATCTCCCATCTCCAGGTCTAGCTCTCTATCCACTGAGCCACCTAACTGCCCCTTCTAATTGTCTTTCAGACATATCCAGCTGATGTTCAGGATATACCTTAAATTAGACATAATCATTATCTTTCTCCCCAAAGCCTCTCCACGTCCTTCCTTCCCTGCCACCATCTTCTCAATCCCCAGGTTCTCAACCTAGGAGTCATCCTTCACACCTCATCTCTCAAACCTTGCCCATCCAAGATATTGCCAAGGCTGGTCAATTTTACTTCTACGATATCTCTCCAAAATGTCCCCTTCCCAATCTGATGCTGCTTCCTCCATGGTTCAGGGTCTCATTACCACAGGCCTTGATTACTGCCATAGCTGCTGATGAGTCTGCCTGCCTGAAGTCCCTCTCAGCTCTAGTCCATCATCCATTCAGCTGCTAAAGTGATTTTCCTAAAATGCAGACCCCCAACGTATTCCCCCTCTCCTCAATAAACTCCAGTGGCTCCCTATCACCTCCATGATCAAATACAAAGTGGTCTTCATAATCTGGTCCTCCAGCTTTTCCAGTCTTACATTTTACTTCCCAAAGATACTTTTCAATCCAGTGACTCTGACTTTCTAGCTGTGCCATCAACAAGATGTTCTATCTCTCAGCTCCTTCATTCTCTCTGGCCATCCGCCATATATGAAATACTTTTCCTCCTCAACTCTGACTAATCATCTCCCAAGCTTCCTTTAAGTCCCAACTAAAATCTCATCTTCAGCAGGATGCCTTCCCCAACCAATCCCTCTTGATTCTAATACCTTCCCTCTTAATTACTTCCTTATTTTCTTGGTATACAGCTTATTTGCTCATATTTATTTACATGTTGTCTCCTGCTTCAGAGTGTAAGCTCCTTGAAGGCAGGCACCAGCCTCTTTGGGGTACTCAGTACTTAGCACAGTTCCTGGCACATAGTAGGTGCTTAATAAATGTTTATGGATCCTCCTCACTCTAGACGTTCAATGAGGGCTAAATGACTGCTTGCCAAGGGTTTAATAGATTCTTCTTCAAATACAGACTGGATTAACTGGGTTCTGAGGGTTTTCTGTTCTTAATATTTTTCATTTTGTCTTTTAGGGCTGCCCCATTGTGAAATGGGCTAGGTCAGGAAGTACTGGATTCCTCTCACTGGAGATCTACATGCCAAAGCTGAACAACTTTTCAATGGGTATAATGGAAAAGGATTATTATTCAGGAGCATGCTAGAGCAGAAAGCTACCCCAGTCCCCCATCATGTTGCTTCATTCGCTACTTCTTCCTTTCTTCTAAGCCATCCTGCTCATTACTTGGATTTACAAACCCTCCTTTTATCTTATATGTACTTAACTGTGAATCCCCCCAATGGAATATTAGCCCCTTGAGGACAGGAATTATTTCTTTTTTTTGTTTTTCTATCCCCTTATTACCCAGCTGAGTGCCCGACACATTGTAAGCATTGAATTAACGCTTAATTGGATAAATGAATGAATGTTCCTATATACCTGAAGGGGAATGTGATATAATAATGAAATTACACAAAGCAATCATCTACATTCTAACAGTGAAGGTTCAGTCAGTCATTCAGTCAGCAAACACTTATTAAGCATCTACTTTGTGCCAAGTACCATGTTAAGCACTGAAGTTACAAAGAAAAGCAAAAGACAGTCCCTATCTTTAAGGAGTTCACAGTCTAATGGTGAAGACAACATGAAAATAACAAGGTACAGGTATCTCTTCCACAGTTTGGAGATTAGGGCATGGCGCCCCCCAAATCTGGGAAATCCCAATAAAGATTTATGGCCCTCCCTTCATACCAAAGTAGTCTGAAATTTTTCTTTTTTCTTTTATAGGGTATTTACATTACCTTCTTGTAAAATTTGGGTTAAGTATTTGGTCATAGGGTATATATAGGTCAATGTTAAGTAAAAAGAAATTTCTACACTTCTTTGTGTCATCCACTGTCCTTTGTGTGTTGTCTACAGCTTTGGCAAAATTCCAAAAAAGTTCCCATTTAATTTCTTATACAGACACATGATATGTCAAAAGTGCAATGGAGAAAGTCCAATGCTGAAGGGATAGCTGTACAAATAAGCTATGGACAGGACAAACGGGAACCAATCAATAGAGAGAAAGCAACTAGAAATAAGGAGGATGGGGAAAATCCTAAACTGTAATGTGGTGAGAAGGTCATAGCCAAATATTTCTTAAGGAATCCCAGATTCTCTGAAAAGAGGCCAGGAATCCTGTCCTGTCCAAAAAGTTAGGTCCAACCAACAAATGTTCAGTTGTTTACAGTCACGTCTGACTCTTTGTGACTCCATTTGGGGTTTTCTTGGCAAAGATACCAGAGTGATTTGCCATTTCCTTCTTCAGATCATTTTCAGATGAGGAAACTGAGGCAAACAGGATGAAGTGACTTTCCTAGAATCACACAGTTAATAAGTGTCTGAGGCCAGATTTGAAGTCATGAAGAAGAGTCTTCCTAATGCCACACTCGGCACTCTATCCTCTGTGCCACCTAGCTGCCCTTTGATATTTAGCAATAGGAAATTAGGCTGTAAACAACAGAAATGACACACAGGTCCACCCCATCAGGAACTGGGCATAAAATGGAGTTGAAAGATGTGTGTGCCAGTCCTATCTCTCTGCCACTTACTGACTGTGGTCACCTTAATCAAGTCACTTTCCCTCTCTCATCTTCATTTTCCTCATTGGTAAAATTAATGGGTTGCATTATATAATATCTAGGATGTCTTTGAGTCTCAATAACAGCAATAATAATTAATTATGTGTAATTAGAAAATCTTGACCCTTTCACTCCATCTCCCAGAATTCTCTCCTTGTCCCAAAATTCCTTTTTCCTTTGTTCTCATGTTTGCGTTGTTACGTTGTTTGTATATAATTTCTGTGTCTCCTCCCTCTCGCTCTCTCTTCTAGTGGGTGGCTTGGGAGAGCTCCCTCTGGTCCCTCGCCTTTTAGTTTCCCTATTGCTTCATTTAATTTTAATAAATCTTATTAAATTTTATTTGGAGTATTGGATATTAATAATTATGATTGCTGGTTATATTTAATTTTGCAAAACACTTTTGACAAACTTGTCTTATTTGATCTTTACCATAATTCTGAGAGATCGGTACCAACAACAACAACAACAACAACTACTACTACTACTACTACTACTACTACTACTACTACTACCACTACTACTACTACTACTACTACTACTACTTAACATTTATATAGGACACCTAAGTTGTTCAGTGGTTAGAGTGCCAGGTCTGGAGTCAGGAATGCTCTTCTTTATGAGTTCAAATTTAGCCTCAAATACTCACTGGCTATATGACCTGGGAAAGTCATTTGCCATGTCTGGCTCAGTTTCCTCATTTGTAAAATGAGCTGGAGAAAAAAATAACAAACCACTTGGTATCTTTGCCAAGAAAACTCAAATGGGGTCAGCAAGAGTTGAACATGGCAGAGAAATGGCTGAACAACAAAAAATTTCACATATTTGCATAGTATTTTACTTATATATTATATATATTTATATATGATTTATATATATTTTATGTTATATATCATCTAAATGTATACATATAAATATATTATTGACAGATTATAGATTATGTTATTTTATTGTGTTATATTATTATAAATATATTCTAGTATATCATTATTATATAGTATATTACTAGATATAAAACATTCACATAGTATTTCATATGTATGATATATCTGCATGTATCTAACATTTATGTAATATGTTATGAACCAGGCACCATGCTATGTGCTTTATGATTATCACCTCATTTGATCTTCACTGCGACTTCATTCCTGGCGGTTATAGTTATTCTAACATAATTGCAGTGGAATCGGATCTAAGATGGAAATAAAGAAATAAATAAAAGTTACTCATCAGAGGAGAGCTTCAGTGATATTTGCTACTTAGAGTCACAGGTGTATCGGCTCCAAAGGAAACTTTAGGAAGATTGCATTCATGCTTCATTCACTCATTCATTCATTCATTCCCAGGGCTTTAAACTATTCTGCATCCAAGAACAAGCTTAACTAAATTCAGAGAGACTTGGC
>NC_058130.1:762475499-762557999 GCF_016433145.1 Gracilinanus agilis
CCTAGACAGAACAGCCTTGAAGATTAAGAATCATATCCTGTGGCACCTGGAAGCATCCCTACTCCCTCTGTCTAGCTATTAGCTAACCCTAAGACAAAGGCACCTATATCCTAGAAACATATATATTCCCTCTTCTGAATGCACCACTCGGGATTCTCTTTGCTGAGTTCCCCCAGCACGCACTGGCAATAAAGCTTTCTCCTGCTTTGATTGCATTGTCTCGTGTGTTCCTCTGGAGGCCACCCATTTTGAACCCTAACACCATCTCCAGGGTTGCCTCTCTATCTACTAAGCCATCTTGCTGCCCCAAAATTTAGACTTAATATGACAAAGTTTAAAGATTATATTAAGAGTTCTTTCATTTCCATTTGCCTCATGAATAGAAATACCAAAATAAAACTTAAATTTTTTAAAATTTCCTTTCGGGAAAATGAATAACAATTTCACAAAGAATGGTAGAACAGTCAAATTTAATTGTCAATGGATTGAATATTCTCATAAAAAGAAAAAGGATCATGGGATAGGTTGTTTTTTTTTTTTTTTAAGTGTAATCTAAAAATGTGTTTTCTTTAGGAAATGGAACAAAAGAGGAAAAAAAACTTAAATGGGAAGACTTTTACAGGTAGAGACAGGAAAATCTGGAGTGGTGATGAGATCTGACAAAACTGAATGACAGAGTGGATAGAATAGTAGAGTGACCCAGGCAACTCTTAAGACTTTAAGTTAGAGCAGTAGGGGGAGGTCCTTGCTGGGAGCTCTCTACACAGATGAAAGTACAGGTCAAGTAAAAACAAAAATAACAACAATAATTAATCAGATTATCACTAATCAATACAAAATAATGGCAAAAAATAAGAAGCTTCTAGGATCTAGAGCTAGAAGGGGCCTTAGAAGCCAGCCAGATCAACCTTCTCATTTTATAGTTAATGAAACTGAGGGCCTGATTTGCCCCAAATCACACTGGCTAAAATGATCAGAGTTGGAAATTGAACTCCTGTCCTCTGATTCCAAATCTAGTGCTTTTCCCACTGTATCACACTGGGTTTAGTAGATTCATAGCCATGATTTAATGAAGAGAAAATGTGGGATATGCTTCCCTTTGGAAATAGAGATCATTCCAAATTCTAGATACAAAAATTCAATTTAATGTTTACTAACTATAAAATAAAACTAGATACCTGGTGGAAAATGTCACTGTCTTTGCTTTTTGGAGGAGGTAGATTCAAATCCTACCTCTGATATTTATGATCTTTTTGTGATGGGAAAGTTCCTTCACTGTCTAGAGCCTCGACTTCCTTATTTAAAATGAGATTGAGCTAGACCAGTGGTGTCAAACACAAATAGGAATAGATCCTTTCCAGCTCCACATAGAAGATTGTATTTTTATTTATTTTATTGAACATTTCCCAATTACATTTTAATCTGACTCAGGTACTACTCAGGAGTTTTTTTGGCTACAAGTTTGACAGTCAAGCTGGACGGTCAACAAGGTCCCTTCCATCTTTAACTGATGTGTGGATATAAATAAGCATAAAATGATCAAAAAGTACAATTATACCCCCAAATTTAAAATGACTTATCAAATAACCCTATCGGCCTCAATTCCTTGCCAAGAAAATCCCAAATGGGGTCCCAAAGAGTTGAATACAATTGAAATGACTGCACAACAACTGGATAAGTCATAGACTAAAGAAGATATGATAAAGACAATAATGAATTCTGTGGGATTCAACCAAGTAAATATTTAGAGACAAGTTAATAGTGAGAAAAGCCTATATTAAGAAGAGAAAGAAAGCGAGATCTGGGTTGGTTCTGAGGCTAAATTCATTAGGAAATCAGAAAAGGGAAGATGAAAAAAATTCTGATCAGAAATTACAAAATGGGAAATAGAGGCTCAGATGATAAAATGTCCCATGAGTGTCTTGAGCATTCCTTTGTTATGGTTGGTCCAAGAGGTATCTCTGATATGGAACAGCCGACTCACTTTTCTCTCTGTAATCATTCAACAAGGATGGATTAAGAGAGGTGGGATGGTGTAATGAGCCAGGAAAATAAAAATTCAAGTCGTGCCTTTGACATTTACTGACTGGTGAGGTGATTCTGGGCAAGTGAGAGTTTCCTAGTACTCGAGGTCACAAAAATGATAATAGCTAGCATCTATATAACATCCACTGTGTGCCAGGCACTGTGTTAAGCACTTTCCAGATATTGTTATCTCATTTGATCTTTACAACTAACCTGGGAGATAAGTGCTATTATTATCCCTCTTTTGTAATCTCTATTTGCATGCTCTTTTGCATAATCTATATATTGCAGAGAGGATGAAGACTGGTTTTTGTGAAAGAGTTTTCTATTCCAGTAAATCACAAAACCTGCCCTTATCCCCATCCCCATAAATCCCAAGCAGTGGGGCAGGCATAGTAGATAGAAAAGTAGAATTGAAGTCAAAAAGATCTGCATTTGAAATTCTCCTCAAACTCTTACTAGCTGTGTGACCCTGGGGAAGTCACTTAACCCTGTTTGCCTCAGTTTCCTCATTTGTAAAATGAGTTGAAGAAGAAAATAGCAAGCCACTCCAGTATCTCTGCCAAGAAAACCCCAAATGGGGTCCCAAAGAGTCTGAGACGCCTGGACAAATGAGGATAACAGAATTTTGTTACAGAGTTGTTGCAAAGGCCAAAGATATGTGTGTGTAATATTTTTTTATTTTTTGCCACCATTAGCTGTATGTTAGCTCTTATCAAGAAAAACAACATGGACATCTATAAATTGATGCAAAACAAATGCATGAATACAAATTAAAGGACCTGAATGTTTCCCATTTTCAAGGGCCAGTGCAAGTCTCACTCCCTCATGAAGCAGGATCTCTCCCTCCACTGAATCATATTTGATTACCTAAGTATTATTTAAGTCATCCCTTGTCTTCTTCTTCCAGCAAGGACTAGAGAAGGGAAGGATTAATCATCTCTAGAGATCTTACCATGTACTTCACTATATCTAATTTATTAATTCCTTGGAGACAAAAATCAGACCTTTTTTATCCACAGAGATTTTATTGAGGGGATTTCTATTTAGATATAGGGTGGCCTAAATCCCACATAATCCTGCTCACTGTTGATTATTTCCAAATTATCTTACAGAGAGCCCAATCAGGCACAGCTGTTTGCATGCTATCTGCCCCATTCGATTGCA
This sequence comes from Gracilinanus agilis, assembly GCF_016433145.1. Lineage (NCBI taxonomy): Eukaryota > Metazoa > Chordata > Mammalia > Didelphimorphia > Didelphidae > Gracilinanus > Gracilinanus agilis. Next base: position 762,478,692 of record NC_058130.1, read on the forward strand.
AGCTTCTGGAGGGCAGGGAGGGATCCTTGCCTTTTTTGCATGTCCAGCCCTGGCCCATTAGCCTCTTCTGTCACTATGTAATGCAAGAGGTGAACCAGATGATTTTATCACAGTGTATCAGTCTCTGTGTATAATGTTCTCCTGGCTCTGCTCCTTTCACTCTGCATCAATTTCTGGAAGTCATTCCAGTTCACATGGAATCCCTCCAGTTCATTATTCCTTTGAGCACAGTAGTATTCCATCACCAGCAGATACCACAATTTGTTCAGTCATTCCCCAATGGAGGGACACCTCCTCGTTTTCCATTTTTTTTGCCACCACAAAGAGGGCGGCTATAAATATTTTTGTACGTGTCTTTTTCCCTATGATCTCTTTGGGGTACAAACCCAGCAGTGGTATGGCTGGATCAAAGGGCAGGCAGTCTTTTAGTGCTCTTTGGGCATAGTTCCAAATTGCCATCCAGAATGGTTGGATCAGTTCACAACTCCACCAGCAATGCATTAATGTCCCAATTTTGCCACATCCCCTCCAACATTCATTACTCTCCCCTGCTATCATTTTAGCCAATCTGCTAGGTGTGAGGTGATACCTCAGGGTTGTTTTGATTTGCATTACTCTAATTATTAGAGATTTAGAACACTTCCTCATGTGCTTATTGATAGATTTATCTGAAAATTGCCTATTCGTGTCCCTTGCCCATTTATTGATTGGGGAATGGCTTGATTTTTTTTTTTTTGTACAACTGATTTAGCTCCTTGTATATTTGAGTAATTAGTCCTTTGTCAGAGTTTTTTGTTGTCAAGATTTTTTCCCAATTTGTTGTTTCCCTTCTGATTTCTCTCAGGTTCTCTAATTCTGAAATTCTATGATTATTCTGTATTAGAGCTGGATTGGGCCATTGTACAGATGAGGACACCAAAGAGCCAGAGAGAGCAGAACCTAGATTTCTTTACTCTAAGTACAGTACTACTTCCACTCTCAAAATATCTACAAGTTGCTTCAGTTACTAAAATAAATTTTAAGTTAAAATTAATAAAAATAGGGTAAATAAAATTAAAATAAATTGGGAAAAGGGCATCTCTTAGCAGTACTTGCAAGCCCAACAGGGATTACTTTAGCCTGGATGGGGAAAGTCGGATGGGGAACCTTTAGGAGAGGTGTCGATCCTTCTCAGACAGAATGAGAGAAAGAGTATGGTGGCGCCTTTAGAGATGAAAATCCCAAGATAACGACAAAGGCAGGAAGTTTCTCTGGAGACTGACCTGCTTTGTTGAAAAGTAGTTTAAAGGGCCGTGTCTGATTGGAACTGGCTCTTTCTTCTTGGGCTACTGGCTCCCTAGATCTTGGAACAACAAGGTTTAAGCATGTCTTTCTGGGTTCCTGCTCCAGAGTTCCTTCCAAGTCTTACGAGCTATTTTGATTCTGAATGATCTAGCAAATGCTTAGTAGAGAACTTGGTTGTTTTTGCTTCTCCCGCCTCCAGCCCCACCATAGGTGATACTGTTCTCCCTTTCTTGCAAATCAATTTTTCCTTCTCCATTTTTGGGGGGTTTCTTACCTGTGTGGTTACCTCTGATTTCCAGCCAGAAGCAGAAATGAAAAATCTTTGTGAGACTCAACCTGAGCTTCTAAAAATAAGCAACGAGGGGGCAGCTGGGTGGTTCAGTGGATTGAGAGCCAAGTCTAGAGATGGGAGGTCCTAGGTTCAAATCTGACCTCTGCCACTTCCTGGCTGTGTGACCCTGGGCAAGTCACTTAACCCCCACTGCCTAGCCCTCATGACTCTTCTGCCTTGGATATAATACATAGGACTGATTCCAAGATGGAAAAAAAAAGCAACAGAAGATTGGATCAACGGAGCCTGGCTCAGGCTTGTTTATCATCAGGAACATGGATAAATCCAGCCCTTGTCACAGGAGGTGCCCAAGCTATCTCCAAAGGCGATGACCAGTTTGTGTTCCCAAAACCAACAGGATAACACTGAAGGCATTTCGTTAGTATTAATGACGCAGAATAATGACTACCAGAGTGATCTGTATTAAAGGGGAGATGAAGAAGAGAGTCATTTACGGCGGAGATAACGTGTGATAAATGGAAATGGCATCTCGATGGGCTCTGAGATCAGGGGAAATGAGAAAAGGAGGCAATCTTCCTTGCTTCTCAATTTGTTTTAAGTCTTAGGCACAAGAGTGAGAAAGATGCCTCGGATTTGTATCCTACCTTCTAGCAGGAAGTCCAGGTTTCCTTGATGCTGTGAATACAGATAAAGAAATTGCCTTCAGGCAACATTTTGAATAAGATCTGGATTCCATTTGCTGCAATGTACAGGGCTAGGGACCTTCCCATGATATGCCTGGGGAGAGGTTGTTATTAAGAATAAATGCAGGGAGCCAGACCTAGAGATGGGAGGTCCTGGGTTCAAATCTGGCCTCAGACACTTCCCAGCTGTGTGACCCTGGGCAAGTCACTTGACCCCCATTGCCTATCCTTACCGCTCTTCTGCCTTGGAGCCAATACACAGTATTGACTCCAAGAGGGAAGGTGAGGGTTTTAACTAAAAACAAACAAACAAATAAATAAATAAACAAATAAACAAATAAGCAAATAAATAAATAAATAAATGAATAAATGCAGGAAGCAGCTGGATGGCTTGAGAGACAGACCTAGATAGGGGAGGTCCTGGGTTCAAATCTGACCTCAGACACTTCCTAGCTGGGTGACCCTGGGCAGGTCCCTTAAGCCCCATTGCCTAGTGTGTAATTAGAATCTGCTCCCCAAGACTCCAAATCCCAGCATCCCACTTTCATTCTCACGTTACATCCTTACATTTTGGAGATAAAACTTTGTGTGTGACCAGGCCTCTCGCTCTCTTCTCCCCTGATCCTGGCTGGGAAAGCGGGCTTTATGCCAGGCAGGAGAACCTACACACGTGGGTTTACTTTTTGTTAGATAATTAGTTTGATCGTCTATTTCTTTAGTTTTATTTTCTTTCTACTTCAAGCGATTATTCATAAATGTTTTATAAACTAGAATACTTGGAGGTGTGGGATAGTAATTTTAATCTCCACTAGCCCTTGCTGCTCTTCTGCCTTAGAGCCAATACACAATAAGTACAATAAGCATAATGATAACAATCATCATCATCACAAATGGAAGAAGCTTGACTATAAGAAGGGGAATTTACCCCACCCGAGGACAGGTCCTCCTTGGAATGAGGAACATGGCAGGCAACCAGAGGCTGAAGGTCTACAGGGACCCCAAAGCCATTTCTCTGCCCCAAATTTACAAGGTATTATATATGTTTTCATGTCAAACTGGTCTGAATTAAAACACTGGGACAGGAAGACCTTTGTGCAAACTGTAGGACGTGTGATTCAGAACCAGAAGGCACTTTTGAGGCAATCATAGTAATAATGGTAACTAGCATTTATAGTATTTTAAGGTTTGCAGAGTGCTTTATAAATATTATCTAATTTGATCCTTCCGGTATTATCCCCATTTTACAGATGAGGAAGTTGAGGCAGACAGGCTAAGTGACTTGCCCTGGGGCACGCCCAATGAGAACTTGTCTGACGCAGCTTCTGAATTCAGGTCTTGGGGATACCAAGTCCTGCGCTCTCTCCTCTAATGCACCTGGAAGCTCAGAGATAAGATAAATAGAGAAGACTCAAGGATATCCGTGCCCTTTTCTGACTCCGAATTCAGGGTCTAATTCCCATACCGAGGACTTATCCACCTGAGCACCAGCTGGGAGGAGGAGCCAGATGGATTAGTAGCTACTTTATAGTCACGTGACAGGAAGTCAGACACGGCGGGATGGATTAATGGCCACTTTATAGTCACGTGGCAGGAAGCCGGGCGCCAGGGAAGCGAAGGCAACAGAGGTGCCCCTTGAAGGACAGCAGAGAGGGCGGGAGCCAGAGCCACCACCTTGGTGCTGGGCAGCAGCCACGGACACTGCTTCCCACAGAGTCCACCTACTTCCGTTTCCCATAGGACTGGGGAGAATTGTGCCCTCGGCTCCCCTGAGATCCCTCACGGTCCGGAGACCACCCCGCTGCGGGCCAGACAGCTGGAATTGGAATTTCCCATCCATGGGCAGAAAGATGTCGGGGATTTTTTCTTTTTCTTTTTAGCTCCAGTACTGTGTGAAGATTGACTATTAGGAAATGGGGAGCCACTCCCTGAGCTGGTGGAGGGCGGATTCCCCCACATCGCAGGGCCTTTCTAGCCGCAAATCCAGAAGCATCTTTCTAGATAGTGAGAGGCAGGGATGAGGGCTGCCTTGGCGTCACTATTTCTAACTGAGAGAGTTTGCTTTACAGTCAAGAGCCTGGAATGATCTCTGCGGAAGAGAGTTGGGTCCTAAGGTGGAGAAGAGATACTGGTACTCTTGAGAAGGGGAGAGACAGAGAAAAGCGGGTCCCTGAAATTGCTTACTTCCATAACAAAGGTGTTTTGTTCTAGGATATTAAATTATTTAAGTTAAATGTTAAAACACATTCCCTGTTCCCTAGGGCTGCTCCCAGGATTGGCAAGAGGTCATACATTTTTTTCTTAAACCCTTGCCTTCTGTCTGAGAATCAATACTGTGTATTGGCTCTGAGGCAGAGGAAAATTGCCCACAGTCACATCACTAGGAAATATCTGAGGCTAGATCTGAACCCAGGACTTCTACCCACTGAGCCACCCAGCTGCCTCTGAGGCCACAGAAGTTTTAAGGTAGGCGAGTTTCTGTAGGGATCTTAAGAGTTTCTTCCCCTCCCCATGCTCCTATCTGACAGGTTCAATATCTTGGCTAAGGTCTAGACTACAATCCATCTCCCTTTTCCCAGGCCGATTACAATCAAAATAGTATTGCCACAGAAAAGCAGAAAGGTCATTGGCTCTGGGGTCAGACCTCCCTGGGCTTCAGCATTCCCCTCTGCAAAGCCGTGGCCACTACCGGCCAAGGTCCCTGGCCCTCTTTGGATGATGAGGAGAGAAGTCACCCGGCCTGGGGCATTAGGCACAGGTAGCAGGCCCAGATTGTTTTCTGAGCCTCTCCTTCACTTGTCCTGGGCAATGTAGTTAGAAAAGAAAAGAAAGATGTACTCAAAGTTTCAGTAATTCAATAATTTATTCATCTAAAAAAGTGTGTAAAAGTATATAGCTCTCATCCACAAGGTATATATGAATGACATTTAAAATGGAGGCCTTTTATTATTGTTTCTTTTTATCAAAGTCTTTTTAGTGTATTGTACCAGCGATATACTGTAGTTTTTTTTAAATGAACTTCACATATTTTTGTATTCTTTCAAATTGTCTGCTATATATAAAAGAAGCTCACTGCAAAATGCTTGAAGGAAAAAAAAAAAAAAGACAAAAATTCAGAACTTCCCAGAAATGTACAGCTTTTACATTTAAAAAAGGTTCTGAAATATACATACACGCATGCGGGACAATCCCCTCCCCCCCTCGCCCCTCAGCTCAAACCACAGTAAGAGTTCTGATTTCTGCATGATCTCCAAAATTAGAAATTAAAAAAAAAAAATAAAATAAAATAACTTCTTCACTCTGTAGCAAATCCAGGGCTTGTACATTTCAGATTAATTCAGTAAAAAACTCACAAGTAAAATAATGCATATTTAAGGGAAATATTTTACAGACTTTCACACAGAAGTACATAATAAGATTTTTTAAAATCTATTGCCATTCATTTTGCACAAAAACGTATAAATATGTCACCAGCTTTTCTTAACTTAAAAAACTTAAATAAAAACGACACCAGATGAAAACTACCCTTTGCTGCCTTTTTTAATAATTTTTTTTGTGGGTTTTTTTTTTCCTTTTTTGCTTAGAACTGGGTTTCTAGGGAAAAAAAGCCCCTGCATAAAAACAGCCCATTAAAAAAAAATTCAGATGAATTCTGGGAAAAAACAACCCCAAAGTGGTAAAAGATTACAAATGTCTACTTTACAATTTGTCTTCTCACCAAGTTAAATTTTTATACAAGTTTACAATCTTCATATTTTTATGCGCTTCAAAAGGCCTTGAGAATTTTCCTTTCTGATTAAGAAAAAATAGCACTGCAATATTTTTAAAGTCAATTTTACACTGTACACATTAGATACAAATGGTTTGATATATCAGATTTTTTAACCTATACATTGCGGAGATGCCCCGCCCTCCCCCCCACCCCCCACCGCCCCTCGGGTGGTTCAGAGAACAAAATTACCCATTTACATGGTTCCTTCTCTGCTTTCACCTTCCCACCACACAACAGACTTTTTTCTTTAATATAATTTGTTTTTAAACATTAGATTATTTCAAGAAAAATACTTTTAAAAAATCATAGTAATTCTTACACTTTTTTTTTGTTAACCAGAACATGAAAGTATTTTGGAAGAACTTTTAAAATTTGCATGATTCTCTCCACAGACTCCTAGATCTCACTGCCTGATGATTCAAGTGCCCCTGCCCGTCAGTGACAAGTGCCCCCAGCAGCCACAATACAACCCCCCTACAGCTCAGGAGAGCCAGGAATGAAGAGTCCTACAACGCTTCAATTACAGCCATTAACATTTCAAAAAGGCAATCATTTTACTCAACAAAGTCCCACCACAGTGGTTCAACTTCAAGTACTAATTTAATGACAAGTTTTCTTATTTCTTTGAAATAATATTCCTATGGTCCAGAAAGAATCCACTGTACTCAGACATGATTTTGAGTCAGCATTCCTCGGGATATGGACACAGTGGGCTTTCACTCTTTTTCAGCATTGTTTTCAGAGCATCATCACCCCCTTGGAAAGGAAACTTCAGCCCCAGCTCCAGAAGATGGCTGGACCTGGATGCTGGCCACCACAGCCCTGAATTGGAGTCTGCCTGCTTGTTACCTTTTAGTCAACCCTGGCCATTTTAATAGGAAGTAGGGTGGACATCGTTCAAGCCCAGTTTGCTTCTTGGCCAAATGTGCTGCATGGTTCTGAATGTGTTTCTTTTCAAACGTCATCTCCCTGATTTGTTTTTACCCCTCTTCTGGTTTTGAGGTCAGAGGACAGACAGGTGTGTAGACAAATAATCCCTATGGGGGGCTCTTGTTCGGGTTTCATCTAGAGTACCTGGTCCTCACTCATTTAAAAACAAAAACAAAGACAACAACAATATGATTTAAAATAAATAGACAAAGTTAACATGTGCCAGACCATTCCCATCTACACAGACTGAGAAATCAACCAAAGCACTCATTCCAATTATTAAGGCGGCAGAAACTTTTTTTTTTGTTTGTTTTTTATGGTTTTTTTAATAACATACTTGAGCTGGTCCTTATTTTTCTATAGCCCCACCTTATGGAGTTCAAACATTTGCAGGCTACCCGTACCAATTCCCAGAGGACTTAGCCCTGAAGAGCAAACTTGCCCTAATTTTTTAAACAGAGACTCAAAACAGGGTCAGTCCTCTATGGAAAAGGACACCACATTCTCCATGTTTTCCTCCTAAAAAAAAAAAAGGAAAAAAAAAGAAAAAAAGACCCACACAAAACACAAAACTTCCTGTTGACCAGTAGGACTAGGCCCTACACGACATTAACACTGGCTGAATGTCACTGTGCCCAGGAGTTCCCAGGTCCTTGAGAGAAGCATCAATGTGTCGTGTCACTCGGGCAGAGATGAACACGGCAGAATTGACATGTGCCTCTTGGGAAAGTGAAGCCCATCACAGGATCATGGAGGCTGGTCTGGAGAAAGGATTATGGGCCTTTTGCAGATTGTAGTTCATTTCTTCGATTGAGGTTTTGAGGAAAGAGAGGGAGGTCTGAGCCAGAAAGGAACAAGTGCTTTTCAAATTAAAGGATATTCATGATGGCGTTGTACAATTGAGTGAGCACCACAAAGTGGACGGGAAGGCAGGAAGTGCGATCCTGGGTGGCAGGATTACACGTGAGCCAGGACAGCGCGTTGTATTGTTCCAGAACAAACCTGCAGAGGAAGCACATGTATGGGTGAGCAGCCAAAAGAAGGGTGCTGTGGCTGGTGGCCCACATCTCTGCCTTCCAGCTGGTTGGCCATTTGGGGGACAGTCTGCTCTTAACCAGGGGCTAAGAACCTTCTTTCCTTAAGCTGACTGTGGGTCCTCACTTTTTCCTTAACCTGGACCAAAGAAATGGACTCTCCACCCTTTAATTCTGCTTCTCTCTGAATTCCGAGGAATCGATTTGAAAGGCTTAAGGCCAAAATTAAGTAGGGTTAGGTGATGGCTTAACCTAATACTTCACTATCTGAGCTATGGAATTGTTAGCTGGCATTAAGGGTGGAAAGCTGATTTCTGAGAATAACAGGCAAAAAGAATTCATTTTTTTCCTGATGGTAGTGGAAGGAATCTACCTGCTATCACAATGAAGAAATGGCCATTGGAGTCAGAGAATTATAATGTGTCTATTTTCCTTTTCGATATACAAAGATTTACACATACTTTTTTTTTAATTTGTAAAGTTTAGCTGTAAAGTAATTTGAATTTCAAACTGATTTTTGGAGTGAAATTTGGCTCTTTACATCAGGTTGGATTAAGCCTATCCTCAGTAGTCAGAGTCCCCTCCATGTTGATGACAGAGACCAGTTTTTGAGAACAATGAACACAAACCACCTACAAACAAAAAAGACCACCATGCATCTATCTCATTAGGTTCATGAAATAACTAATCAGAGCTACTCCCCTGTTTGGGCACTGTCTATGAAGCTTTGTATCTCTGAAGACTTCCCTGGGCTCATCAGGGTGGTCTATCGGAGCAACAGGTAACCCCTTTGCCTTTGGTCAGCAGCATGAAGGCAAGGCTTGGACTCACTGGTCCCTAAGTTCCCTTGTTCGACGCCCTTTCCATTCTCCCTATAATCACAAAATTTAACAACATCCTGGAAGAGCAACAGAGCCAAGTGAATCGAGCTTGATGTCCGGGCCAGGGTGATCAGAGAAAGTGCAGTTCAGGGCCCCCACGTCCCCCAAGAGTATCTGTTACCTTAGGACATCGGATGTGGTTTTGGAGTCGAGAGGGTGTGGCACGCGCTGAGAGGTCCTGGTGGGGAGAAGTTCGTCCATCTGAGCTACTGAGATGTGGTGGTGCAGGGAGGCCTGGCGGATGACAGGGAAGATGAGGGTCAAACCATCATTAGCTATTCTGACAATCAGGCATACAAATGTCTGGATACGAACATGCAAATTGAGACATAAAAACCAAATAAGCTAAAGGAGGAGCAGTGCTGAGGGAGGTCTGGAGGGGCCTCAAGAGGAGCCTTAAAGGACCCTGGTTTCTCTGAGACATGGGGGCGACCCACACTCCCAGTTTTGCCAACAGAAAGTCAACTGAAGTATCCAGAATGTTGTAAGCAAGGAGTCAGGATGTGAATTCAGAAAAGTCAGATGGGATCACTCTGGAAGGACTCTCAATCTCTAAGATACCCCATAGAGAAAACAGGAGCCACCAGCTCTTCCTGAGTGGGGACAGAGGGGAGAGACACCCCTGGCTGGGATTATCAGATTGGCAGGTGATGTCATAGGGTTTGGAACGGGAAGACTCAAGACTGGAGGTCCTCAATGAGGAGGCCTGAGATCCTGCCCTAGGCGTGTGGAGGAAGAGAGGGAGACATGGGTGGGAGATGACACAGAGGGGGCACAGACAAGACTAGGAACTGCCTGGCCTGCAGGGAAAGTCATCTGGGCAGGGGCACCTGAGTTCTGTATGGGATGCTCAGGGATTTATACTTCAGAAAAAATTACCAAGAAGGTTTAACAAAAACACGCTTTATAGTTATGGGAACCACTCAGAGCTCCCACTGCTTCAGCCCTCAGATCCATGGGCTTCCACTTCCCCTCTTAGGAATCTTCTCATGAAAAGTCTAGTCACTGCCCCGCCTCCCAGAGGACCAAAGCATTCACTCTCTTGAACTCAGAGCAGGTCAGTGGAAGCACGGAGATGCTGCCCACAGTCACAGCTCATATGGGGAGTCACTCCCAGCTGCTCCTCCTCCTTGGCTCTACTAGGTTCCATCGTGCCCAGGACTACAGGAGCCTGGTTTGGGGCAAAGCAATCCTCAGCAGATGCCAATGTCCAAAGGGCCATTCAAGAGAGGGACAGAGGAATGATCTGACAACTGTGGGGAGGGCAGCCCTATGGCAAGGGAGACCTCAGAGGCTATTAGCCCTGGGCTGGTGACTCAGTCCTTCTCTCACCCACAGTAATCACGCAATCTCTAGTATGGGTGAGAAGAGAATTGTTCATCAGGAGAGTGTCCCTGGTAAGTCAATGGGCTCCCAGACAGTGGAGAGCTTTATTTAAGTAAAGGTCAGATGACCATATGTGGGAGACCCTCAGAGTGATTTACGTTTCTGTTAGGAGCTCCCAGGACAGAGTGCTTGTGGGAGAGCAGAGATGGCACAGCTTTGGACAGACATTTCATCTAGAAAACAGCATCGTAGGCACCACTGTCAGCCCAACCCATTTGAATTTAAAGTGCAGACCAACCTTGAGGAAGAGAGGGCACTGGTTTTGGGCTTGTGGACATGAGGACCAGAACCACTGAGGAAGGTTCTCAGCTTTGGCCGTTGACACAAAATAGCCCAGTGCAAGGGGTTGCTGCTTCAGTTCCTCAGGAGCTTCTCTAGAAAGAAGGCGCTCACCCTGGCTCTGAGGAAGACAAAACACAGGAAGAGATCCAGCAAGGGAGGTTAGTTTGTCTTGAAAGCCTTTCTGCAGTGTGCTGGTTGTACTGAGCTGATTCATTCCCTTTCAGCCAGGACACCAGATGACGGAAAAGAGCAAACAGTGAGGATCCAACTTCCCTGCACATGTAGCTAACCCAAACAATGATTCCACCCAAAGAGAGCAATGAGACACTAACCCAGAGCCCCAAGGACATAGCTATGACCAAAGATTTTATATTTTGATCTGGGGGTGGAGTTTGCTCTCTGGTAAAGAAATGCTTTCTGCCAGCCCCCAGACCAATGCAAAGACTGCCTGCCTCCATCTCTGGGAGGTTGAGCCACTTGCCCAGGGTCACCCAGTCAGTGGGTCAGAGGCAAAGCTTGTGGCTGCATTGTGCTGATTTGGAGTTGGCCCTCTGTTCACTACATCTAGCTACCTTTCTCATTAAGGTTTCTTATGCCTATTGTAAAATCTGACACCAAAGTTCTCCTACAGGCTATCTTTCAGAAATTCCTTCATTCACTGGTTCCTTCTTACCATCAAGTAAGACATTAAAAACTTCTTCAAAAATAAAACAAAGTAATCATGAGCAGACCTATTAACTATCAACCAGCAGGATTCAGACACCATAAATATCCTGCTACTCTTTAGTACAAATGACACTACTGCTGCCTCACTAACCATAGGGGAAGCACCATGAACCATTTTTCATGTAGGAGAAAATAAGAGACATCCTCGCAGATATCCATATGCACATTCATTTCAAACCTTTTGGTGTAATCAATGACATAAATGATCTAATGTTTTAAGTATGTAATAAATGGGTTCCTACAAAGAACTATCTGGTTGTAGAACAGATTGGACCATATCAGAATGGAGTCTTAAGAGATTGTCCCAGGCTAAAAAAACACTGGGTTTGGCATGGTAGATAAAATTCAAGGTCTGGATTCGGAACCTGAATTAGAATCGTGCCTTAGACACTTAGTAGCTGTGTGACCCTGAAGAAAGCATTTCACTTCCTCTTAACCTCAGTATCCTCAACTGTAAAATAGGGATGATGACAGCACTTACCTCACAGGACTATAGTGAGGATCAAATAAGACAATATGTAAACTGCTTTGCAAAACTTAATGCATCAGAGAATGTTAGTTATCACTGTCATCATCATCACTATTATAGAGGAACCATCCAGGGACTTAGTCTCAATGAAGAGGTCTCCTTCATACAATGCTCTAGTCAAGTAAAATACTGAACTGTAAAATATAGCTTTAGTGGGTAAATGTTGACACTCAACGTCTACTAAAAATTAGTAAGGGGAATTGGTAGAAAAGGGGCTGTTTTGCTTTAGATGAATACAAATCAAGATATCTGTCCCATATCATTCCTTGGACGGTGCCCTTTCAAAGGTCAAAGTCAGACCCAAAACAAGTCATGGATTTATTTTTTAATAAAAAATTGGTTTCATCCCATAGAGCAGCAGCCTCCAGTCTTTGTTCCTCTCCAACCTCGATTCTAACACAAATGCTGCAGACATTTGTGAAAGTTACTAAGGGTTCTGCCCAACGGAGAAGCCACGCTCTAACATGCATTCATGCCCTACTAGAAGCTCTGATAGCATCACTACTAAAAGAAAGGTTTCCCCTGAGTTATTTCCTCCACCTTTTAGCCTTTTAATCGCTCTTGAAAAGACTAAAAAGCTAAGAAAGAAGCTGGGCCCAGCAAGAGCAAAACTGTCCTTCATTTCCTCCTCTTGCCTTTGGCTTAGAGCAGAGACTCTTAATCTGAGATATGTAGATTTACAGGCATAGATTGAGTAAAAACTTGTTTAAAAAAATATTTTTTATAATTGTATTCCAATCTAATTGGTTTCCTTTGTGCATTTTATGCATTTGAAAACATGACTCTGAGAAGGTGCTGAAAAAGGTCCAGGACGGACACACACACACACCCCTTGGTTTAGGGAGAAAACCCAGTATCATTACATAAAGTCCATGTAATTTCAAGCTAAACTGTGAGATGTTCACATTGCAGACCATAAAGGTCTTTCTCCTGCTCTGATATCTTAACTAGGCATCAAAGAAAGTTCAACAGCCCCCAGAGAGACTCACCTGGCTGTGGGTATGTTAGAAAACCAAAACTAGCTAATTATCTCCTGGCTGGCACAAGCTTTTCTTGCTGCTTATATAGCTCAAGCAAAATTACCTTGAGAAGAAATGACATTTCTCTTTCTATGAAGTATTTAACTAAGTTTCAGATTCTGAACTGCATTGGATGGTCCTCTTTTGGAGAGTACCATTTCCCACCATGCCCCTTTTAACCTGGGCTCTATGGATGAATTCTGTGATGAGGCAGACCCCTATTTTTTACCTTTGTCAAAAATGGGGTTGGTAAACTGTGGCAGTCTGTTAAAGGACATGTGGAAGAAAGCTCTGACCCAGGATACATTGTTGGCTTTTAGAAACTAAAATTATACCTCTATTACCACACTCCTTGTTAGTGGTTACACTGAATTACTAAAACAAGTTCATCTGGAAAAGTCCTGTGGGCATCCTCTTGTGAGAAACATCATCCTTGAAGTCTAGTGGAAGTCTTGGATGGATTTTTCCATTATGGAAATTATCATCTCCCATTTTTTGTTCCCTAACTCTGTTTAGGGACCTGGGGACAGGATGGGGCCTTCAAAGCAAAACAGAAATCACTTGCTTATTGTTCAAATCTGACCTCAACCCTTTACTGGGAAAGTCACTTCACCTCTGTCTCAGTTTCCTCATCTGTAAAATGGGAATAATAAGAACCCTAACCTCTCAAGGTTGTTGTGAAGATCACATAAGATAGTCTTTGGAGAATGGTCTGCAAACTTTCAAGGTATATATAAATGCTAGCTAGTATTACCATTACTCAATCTGAACTAGTTCATGGACAAGGAGAAATGGTATTCTGGAGTATTCTGCCTTGTATGGGTCCATGGTAATGAAGCCTGCATAGGGTTGCAGGAGCCTCAGGAGGGGAGGGAAGACTCCTCTTTAGTAGCAGGCCCCAACCACAGAGGCAGGCAGAGCCCCCCACCCCACCCCCAGGGCTAATTCCACCTGTTCTGTGGCTAACCAGGCTAAGACTACTCCCTGTGCTCCCTTTTAAAATATTCTTGAGAACAGAATTAAACTGACCTAAATCAGAGCCCTAGAGGGAAGGTCAAAGCTGCTTATGGTCAAAGGGATGCTCCTAACATTACTTTTCTTAGTGAAAGTTTGGTTCATATACCTACTGCTCATGTCCTTAACTCCTTCAGTCTTATACGATTTAAAACAAAAGAAAAAAGAGCGCCATAAGGAGGTGCCTATGGCCAACATGAACAGTGGTGGGAATTTTATGGCTCTGAAATCTTTGAATCAGCCTCCATTGTCTCTGGTGCATTTAAGGGAACTAAGTTGTACGTTCAAGCTGCCTCTTCAGCATCCAGGATACTCTGGAATGCTTTCACATTTAACTTGAAACTCTGAGTCTTGAGGGAGCCCTCCTTTTTGCCAGTTCACAAGCACAGCATTTGGTTATTTTCTGCCTGTTGATAATAGGAAGGATTACAGCAGGCATGAAGAAATAAAAGCAGCCAGTCGGCTTTTGCGCTACTTCAGAGTTTTGAGGGGAGAAGAGAACTGTGCCAAACTTCCCTCAAATGAATGCAACAATCAACAATTCTTTCTTGAATTAACAAAATTAATTTACATCTTAAATAAGCAATGATGCTGGAGCTGGCTTCTTAAAAGCCACTCTGGGTAAAAATAACTTGTAAACAGCATGTGCCCAAAGCTTCATTTTTGTTAAGTCAATAATATTTGCATAAAACTCCAGCACCTGCAGAGAGAACAAATTTCTGACATAAAACTTCATCATTCCCCCAAAATATATTTATTCCGAGTTCCACTGTCCTCTTTTCAAAATGGAGCAAAGGTAGGCCTCTTTCTGCATGTCCTTCTCCCCACCCAAAGCAGACAGTTGACCAAGATGCCCAGTTACAAGACAAAAGAGTTGTGATTGCCCAAGCCCACCTTACCCGACTGTGCTGGAAATGAGAGCCCACTCCAATTCCAGAAGGAGAGCCTGGGGAAGGAACTGGTGAGGAGTTTGGAGAGGAATGGAGGTTCCCCGTAATTAAAATCCTAATGTCATTGTCCATATCATCTGGGAATGGAAGATCGAACATATCATCTAAAAAAGGACAGAAAAAAAAAAAGGATCAAAAATGACATCTCATTTTAGGAAGGAAAAAACACTGCACCATATTCCCATTTCAAAGTATGTCTAAGCACATCTGTGCACCCATTTTCAGGCTTTTGTCTATGAAGAGAAGACTGTTGAGGGCTAAAGAGTTCTGTCTTTTGGTCTTTAATCTCCATCAATGGCCTAATGTAAAGCACTGATTGAATGGGGAAATGAAGACAAACCCCTGTTTAAAATCCATTCTTAACCAAATAAAGAGGTTTTCATGTCAGAACAGAATGATAGAAATAGAAACCAAAAGGATTGGCATCAGAGGGAATTAACCTACATAATAATTGGTTAATGGAAGCTCTCAGCAACCTGCCACATAAAGCTTTGAAATACATTAACATGCAAACTCTGCATTATCTGGTATTTATGGAATACTCAGTCAACTACAGACAGCAACTTGAGTTAAATTACAACATGCTGTATTTGATCAGGCTCTAAGTATGCAAGTTAATTGAAAACACTAAGGAAAATTAATAATGTAATTCTGCAAATCCAAGAACCAATGTGGAAATATGGTATTCTTCCTAGGCCAAGCCAAACTGTCCAACCCCACCCCAAATGATTCCCATTTTATTCCCTCCACCTCCTACAAGCTTATTAAATCATTTGCTTATAACAAGGAAAAATCAATCAACCAACTACCTCATATGTATAAACACCCACTGTGCTAGGCCTTGGGGACACAAAAACAAAACAGCTCCTATCTTGAAAGAGAATCTACTATGTCAGGAGTGATGGTGGGGTACATTAAAGCATCCAGATACCGGAAACAAATAGCAAGGTGATTCAGGGAGGGATGGGGTGGGGATGGGATGGGAGGGGGGCTTCATTTAAGAGATTGCCTTCCAGTTGAGTTTGAAGGGAATGGGATTCAAGTGGTAGGTGGTGAAGGCTCAGGGGGAAGGGCAGTGTAAAGGCAGAGAGATTGGAAGAGCTCATATAGTATGTGTGAAATGGCCAAGAAGGCAGACAATGAGGAGATGGGGAAGGGAATATGCATTTTTGTAGCATCTACTGCATGCCAGGTACTGGGCTAAGTGCTTTACAAATGTTACCTCATTTGATCTTCATAACAGTGTAGGTGCTATTACCATCCCCATTTTACACTTGAGAAGACTGAGGCAGACAGTTTAAGTGATTTGCCCAAGGTCCCACAGCTAGGAATTGTCTGAGGCTGAATTTGGAGTCTTTCTGACTCCAAGTCCTGGGTTTTCTCCACTAGGCCACCAGGAGAAGAGAACTGCTGAGAAATAAGTTTGGAAATGTAGAAGAGGGCCAATTTTCAAAAGGTTTTAAAAGATGAACAAAGGAGCTCATCTTGGACCCTCGAGGCACTAGGGAGTCACTGGAGTTGATTGGGGGTGAGGAGTACAGTGGTAGGAAGAGCACTGAAGGAAAATCATCTTGGTGGCAGAGAGGAAGATGGACTCTATGGGGTATGAGAAGCTGAGGCAGAAATGCAAGAAGAGGCCATTCATTCCAATGCTGAGCTGGGCAGCAGCCTCCACGCTGTGGAGCTGAAAAGCCAATACAGCAGACCTTTCTCACTGCTCATCCTGTGGTTGTAGGTAAAGAAGCCAAGGCAGCAGCCTCCACTGGCCTGCAATGACCAGGGGTTTGCCGCTCAAGGGAGAGACAGGAGTCCCTCTGGCCTCTTGGAACACCCTTCAACAACGAAGTGCTTCAGCCTAGGAGAATCTCTGGCCTTGCCTTAAAGGCCTGAAACAGCGGCTACTAGAAAAGCACGTAGTGACCTTCCTTTAGAGATACATTGTCCCCGATCGCCCCCTGGACCTCGGGCTCACCCTGTCACGAATCCCTTGCTGATATGGGACGAGCTCCTCTGGCTCCTCTGACTCCCAGCTGGTATCTCACCTTCTCCAGGAAGCTTCTTCCCACCCCTCCTCATTCCAGTGCCTTCCTCCAGTTAAAGATTTCCTGTTCTCCTGTCTAGAGCTGGCTTTGTACACGGTGTTTCCTTGTTGTCTCCCCCATTAGACTGTCAGCTCCTTGAGGCAGGGGCTGTCATTAGTCTCATTTTATATCCCCAGAGCTTAGCACAGCACCTGGCACACAGTAAGTGCTTAATCCATGTTAACTGACTGGCTGATTTCTAGTAAATAAAGGGCCAGTCTCAGGAGTCAGGAAGAGCTGCCCTTTACACACACTGGCTTTGTGACCCTGGGCAAGTTCTTTAAACTCTGGGTGCTCCCTTACAAAGCTCTCTGATGAAATACATTTCTGTTTGCAGACAGAAAAGGAAATGATGCATTAAGGGGTTAAGAATATCCATGAGGTCCTTTGGGGAAATGACCAGGGATTAGAACTTAGAGTTCTTGTCTCTAAATGTTGTATTTGATATACTACAATCTTAGTTTCAGAAGAACAGGTGAGGAATTTGATTCCTGTTGTCAATTAGCATAGCAGAATTGAGCTTGTAGGGAGCTCAAAGTTGTAAACTTGGGGGGAGGAGGGGGAAGAGAGACAGGATAAATAATATCCCGTTTGAAAGATGGAGTGAAACAGAGGCCTAACTGGTTGGCAGTGGAGGGAAGGGCCAGAAAAGGCTGAGCTTCCAGGACTTTGGGTCTTATTCTCCAACCTGCCTGTCTGAATCAAAACTAGCTCTGCTCTGCTTGGCCTCCAAAGGAAGCAGTTTAATTGTTAAACAGAAGAGAATTAGGAAAGTTACATTTCACACCACTTAGAAAATGCCCTTCTATGTACATGCTTCTAATTAGCATGGGAAGGACCAAGAGTCAAGTTAATACAGGTTAATATTTGCAGATCCTGCTTTCAGCTTGGATTCCAGACCTGGGAGAGGATGTCTTCATGAGTGTATATTAACAGAGGCGGCCTTTCTTTTGGGAGGGAGGCCTTGCTCAAATGCCAAAACAGATCAAGAATCTGTGCCTTTTAAAGGCAAAAAGTGTTTGGTTTTTTTTAAACCACCACTTTATTTACTTTAAAAGTAATTTTTAAAAAGCTTCTTTAAAACGCTTATAATAAGGAAAGCAAAAAACAATGAAGAGACATTAAATGGAGAATTAAATTGCCTTATTATGAATTTGTTTACCAAGAACTATTTTAAGATAGGATCAATAGTTTTTATTTAGTTGCTACTACAGATGAGATATAGTAGCTTAGGGATATGACTATGGAGACACAAGGTCCCTTTACACAGCTTTTAAGAAACCAGGGTGAAGTAAGCTGCCCCTTCCCCATCTCCAGTCCCAGCCTGCCTCCATTTTATAATCAGGTGCATCTTGTATTCATTCCCAATCTAACTAACTTGATGGTCTCCACTGCCATCTCTGGGCTTTTCGCACAGTCTGTACCCTCTGCCTGAAATCCATCTCACTACACACACTTTTGGTAGGATCCCCGGCTCCCTCCAGAGCCCAGCTCAGGCACTACCTCTTCTAGGAGGCCTTTATCAATCCCCAGAGATGTTAGTGCTCCCCTTACTCCCAAATTATCTTTATTTGCTCTGTATTTAGTTTGCATGTATTCACACCTCCAATGAGACTATAAGCTCCTAATGGTCAGGATGCTCTGGATTCCCCAGAGCCTAGCACAGTACCAGACACATAGCAGTCAGCTCCTATATCATGCTTGGGGCACTGAAATGAGAAGAGGTCACCCCTTAGCTTCTCATCTCCTTTATACATTATTTTCTGAAAACAGAGGAATCTCTAGAGGCTTATTATGAATAGTTCCTATTTTTCTACTTTTCTTAAATAATGGTCTGAGCAAGGGACTTAACCCAGGGTCCAAGGTCCACGGCCAGATTTCAGGGGGTTGGGGTGGTTCTGTGAAAGGTGACAGGGGGAAAAAACTGCTTCTTTAATTTCATTAACCTCTAGTGGAAATCTAGTATGTCCTTTAATTGTTTAAAAAACTCATTCTGAAAAGGGTCTGCCACACGCTTTACCAGATTGTCAAAGAAGTCAAGGACTCAAACCTCCACTTTGTGTTAACTTCTGATCTGGGTGAAAGGGAACAGCACCGGCACTCACCATTGTTGGGGCTGAAGCCATCTTCATTTGGGTAGTTGGCCGGAGCCACCTGGATAGTTGAAGATGTTGGAAACACCAGGATGTGTGTACAAGAAGCATCTTGAGGTGTGTTGAGCTGAGATGACTGGAGGTTCAGTGCGGTACTGCGGCCAAAAACAGAGCCCATGGTGACAGCATCTGTAAGAGAAGGAATGACCCCCTTCCTCATTTGGGGGCCCTGAAGCACCAAGCTGCTGCTTTAACATGGCCACAGGAAGGGAAAGTTCACAATTCCAAGTCTGAGACATCAGATGAATCAGTCATTCGAGATGAGAGTCAACATTCAATGACTGGACACAAATGGGATCATATCAGTGACAAAAACACTCCACAGTTTGGCTTCCAACCTCCTCACTCAACTGAAATGACTCTCCAGAGTTACCAAATTCCATGGATTATCTCTCAGCTTCTTTTTACTGTCCTTTTCATGATGCCCCTCTCTCCTGGTTCTCCTCCTCCCTGTATGACTTCTCTTTCTCCAGCTCCTTTGGTGGATCGTCATCCACTGTGGGTAGATCACAGAGCTCTGGATTGAGCCCTCTAGACTATTTCATTTCTGGATCTGATCAGCCCACATGGATTAATCTCTGTGCAGACGGCTATCAGATCTACTTGTCAAATATAAAACTCTCTGCTCACCTTCAGTCAAATATCTCCAATTACATTTGAAACAATACAAATTAGATTCCCAGTAAAATTCCAGAAACATATCCAAAACCAAACTCACTTTCCCCCAGGCCTCTTTCAAGCTTTCCTTATAACCTTGAGGGCCTTGGTCCCTCAGGCTCACAACTTAGAAGTCATCCTGGATCTTCACTACCTATCCCCTCTCCTCCCCCCAATCCAAGCCATTGCCAAGACCTGTAGATATGTGACACAGATATGAGATGGCATCTTTGCAGCATGTCTCAAATATCCCCTTCTCTCCCTAATACTGGCATTGTTCTAATGCAGGCCCTCATCACCTGGTGGGGTCTTCCTGCCTCAAATCTCTTGCTACTCCAATTCATCCTCCACTCAGCTGTCCCAGTGTAAGTCATCCATCCCTCCATTCAATAAATTCCCACATTCATCTCCAGGATTAAATATCAAATCCTGTTTGGCTTAAAAAAAAAAAAAAACCAAAAAAAAAAAAAAAACACCTTACTCTTTTGCCTTAGGATTGATCCTAAGTATCAGTTCTAAGGCATAAGGGCAGTAAGGGCTAGGCAATCCGGGTTAAGTGATTTGCCCAGGGTCACACAGCTAAGATGTGTCAGAGGTCACATTTGAACCCAGGACCTTCTGTCTCCAGGCCTGGCACTCTATTCCCCTGAGCTACCCTGTATGGCTTTTAAAGCCTTCATAGCCTAGCCTTGATCCCTTCCTTTCCAGTCTTTTCATACCTTACACCTCCTGACACATACTCTGTGATCCAGTGGCACTAACCTCCTTGCTGTACTGTGAACAAGAAACTTCATCTCCCTCCTCTGACTATTTCCCTAGCTGTTCACCATACATGTCATGCTTTTTTCTACCCAGCCCACTCCTGTCTCTGTCTCCAGGCTTCTTTCAAGACTCTGTTAAAGCTTCACCTTCTACAGGAAGACTTCCTTAATCTTAGCTCTTTCCCTCTGGGCCCAATCTCAACTTATATTTGCACACTGCCTTTCCATTAGACTATAAGCTCCCGGAGAACGGGGACTTCTGATTTGGTTGGTTGTGTCTTTCTGTCTGCTCAGCTTTTAGCACAGTGTCTGGCACAGAGTATACAGTTAATAACCACTAGCTGACTAATAATTACTCTTTGGATCCAGCCATTTAATTGATGTAAATCTAACAAACTGCAAATGGTCCTAACCAACATCTCTCCCTCTCTTCCACAAGAATAGCAGGTGATCAGAAGATCCTGTCCCACAAACTCAACCTCTGGATAGGGGTTTTACCTGGCATCACAACGAAGGCCCCCTGGGGCTCCATGGCCACCAGGCAGGCACTGAGGATGGAAGGTGAATCTGCAGCTGAGAGTCCACACATGCGACATGCCTCCTTCAGCTGTTTACTGATTGTCTGCAGTGAACATTCACCCAGAAGGATGCTCCAGTCTGAAACGAAAGGTAACTTTAGTCTTGCACAGCTATCAGTTCTCTCTTTGGCTCTACTGAAATGCTTTAAATGCTCACAGAAAATGGCATGTTTCTTTTTCTTCCATTTGGCTGAGCACTGGGAGAGGCACAATTTCAGGATCATGTGAGATAGTATTTACAAATCAGTACAATGCTTGGCACATAGTTATTATTCCCTTCCCCTTTCCCACCTACCAGGAGAATTAGAAGGCCTGACACTGAATTTCAGCTTTATTCCTAACAATCTGGAAAATGAGGGAATAAGACTAGATGTCCTTCCAAGTTCCTTCTAGTTGAAAATCTCCTGATCTCAATTTCTCTTCCCACCGTAAGATCATATCACCTAACACTTGTGTCATTAATTTAGTATAAAGACCAATAATTAGGTTATAGAAATTCTTTCTCAAACTAAAAAAAAAATGATTCTACAAACTGAATGCATTTATGGGGAAACTTTTTTTTTTTAATTTTTTTTAAACCCTTGTACTTCGGTGTATTGTTTCATAGATGGAAGATTGGTAAGGGTGGGCAATGGGGGTCAAGTGACTTGCCCAAGGTCACACAGCTGGGAAGTGGCTGAAGCCGGGTTTGAACCTAGGACCTCCTGTCTCTAGGCCTGACTCTCACTCCACTGAGCTACCCAGCTGCCCCTGGGGAAACTTATTTTTAAAGGTCTCAAAGGGAAGCATCTGGCAATATGTTTTATAAAGCACCCAACATGGACCACTTAAGAATGCTTTTGTATGGCAATGTTTTGGTTTTTTTTTAATAACCTTTACTTTTTGTCTTAGTAATAACTCTAGACAAACAGGATCATAGAGTTAAGAAGTGTCTTAAGGCCAGACTTGAACCCAAGTCCTGACCCCAGACCTGGCACTCAACTGAGTCACCTAGCTGCCCCAATGGAATTTAATAGTATGTTATCACACCTTAGCTGCTTTTCTAACTCTTCTATATAAAGGGAATACTTTTTCCCTATTCTTATATGGATTTATTCACTTTGTTTTTAAAATAGGAAAGTAATAAATACCAGAGAATAAAGGCATTCTACTTTAGATTTGAGGAGAAGGAGGAGGCCCGCACAAGGAAGGTAATATTCGACTGATAGCCAATCATGTCCTACTAATTGCTCTGAAAAACAAAACACATACTTTCTCTCATATATTTCTGTTTGCTCACTGTCAATGCACAAAAGCATGAAGATCCTTAAAGAGGAGCATTTGTGTGGGATTTCCAAACTCTCAGTTGGCCTTCAGTCTTTTTACCATTCCAACACGCCCAAGGCTACAAAAATTCCCCCAGAAATACACAAGTGTCACTCTCTCACAAATCTTTATACCCAAATCTTCTTTCAAAAACCCTATTTCTCTTTCTAAAGAGCAGGTGAAAAAAAAAACTATTTTCATCTCCTAAATACACTTCAAACTGCAATACTTGAAATAAGAGCTCTGAGTGTAACATGAAGAGCACATGAAATCACCGAAAAGCAAACAGATGTGAATTATAGATTTCAAAACAAATAAGGAAGAGGGGAAAAAAGGCAGTCAAGGTGAATACTTCATCACAAGAACTCTGAAGATTAAGAACACACATGGACACACATGGGGCACTCCTCCTGAGACTAAGTTTCAGATCTGTTACCACCACCCAAGAATGATAGAATTCTTTGACCCACCAAGGGAAGGACACAAAAAGTACACAAAAGTACACTGATGAACTAACATTTTAATCCTGTCCTTGGGTCTCTTGATAAAATCACAACTTTTATCCTCTCAGCCTTCTGAGAGATGTCCTTATTCCCATTCTCCTGTTAAAGAAGGGAGCTATAATGAGAGGAAAGGGGGGCCTCCCTTTGACCACAAAAACAGGACAAAATGTCTTCCTTAATAACTTTTTCTTGGAATCAATACTGTGTATTGGTTCCAACACAGAAAGGCAGTATGGGCTAGGCAATGGGAGTTAGGTGACTTGCCCAAAGTTACAAAGCCAAGAAGTATCTGAGATCCTACTTAAACCTAGGTCCTCCCATGTCTAGGCCTGGCTCTCCATCTACTGAACCCATAGCTGCCCCCAATAACTTTCCAAAAGAGAAGATTCACCTGAATATTACACTCACTCCCCATCAGACTCCCAGTTCTCCCTGCTGCCTTAAATGTCCCATTGCCTATTGCCTAGGAATGAGAGCAGCTATGCTAAATAAATGAACTAAATTGGCACATGCCCAAAGCTTTTAAGAAATAAAGTTGCCTTTGTTTCACTTTCTCTTTTCCTCCCTTCTCTTCCCCCTTCCCCAAGTTTAGCATCTCAAGGATCTGATTTAATTAGTCTGAATATTCTCTCCAATGACTCAGAAAACAACCCTTACATGATAATATTAGTGGAAGAATTTTTGCATTTTATTATTGTTGTTGGGAACTTTAATTTCATTGGCAAAAGAAAGTATTGCTGTGGAAGCTCTCCTCACCAATTAAGTTGGGAAATTCACTTGTAATTTTAAATCTTCAGAGAGTTTCCCTGGAACCATAAAGTTAAGAAAGTGAGAGAACCAGAAAGTCAGCCCTCTATTGACACCTCCCAACTCTTGGCTGCCATGGTCAAGAAATCATCATTTTAGGGAAAACCTATTGATGACCTTCTCTGAATTTAGCAAGGGACTCACCTTGGAATGAGAGATATACTAATCATCATAGTCTCTTTTGGAAACTTTTTCTTTTTGGTAGCAAAAGCAAAAATTATGGTTTTGTTGACTAGACTTCAAAATCCCAAGGCCATCTTTATGCAAAACTATGAGGTACTGGAATTTTAAAATTCTTCATAGATTTCTTTTTCTTCTGTCTCAATTATTTATTAGATCAAATTGATCTAATGCCCTGGAATGTGTTTAAGCAAACTAATATTATGAGCTAATAAGTGTGTCTATAGAATCTCTCCATCAGTGGGAACATTCTTTTATTTGGCTTTTGTATGGTTTATATTCCATAATGATAGATAATACCTCTGGCAAGAATATGTCTCTCTCTATTACACTTGGTGAATATTTGTGAATAGAAACTCATTGGCTTCCTTCAAGCCTCAAGTAAGATTCTACCTTCTACAAGAAAACCCTTCCCAGGATTCCTCATCTCTCAGGTCTTCTCTCTCAGCTTGCTTCCAATTTATCATATATCTTATAAGTACCAGATTGTTTATCTCCCCCTTCAGAATGGGAACTCCCTGAGGGCAGGAGCTATTTTTGTCCTTTTATCAATCTCTACTATTTAACTCTGTGTCTAGTACATACTAAATGCCAAGTAAATAGCTGGTGGTGACAAACTGAACAAAAATATCATTTGGATTGCATCATTGAGGAATTATAAAATATGAATGGGGTCCCCCCTTATTAGCGAATAGGTACAGTTCCACTTTGCCTTACCAAGGCAAATGCTCTTTTGGAATCGATAATCAACAAATACAGAGGAATACAGAGGAATCTTGTATTAAAAAGAAAGAAAAATTTGAGTTTCAAAGAAATTATGATTTGAGAAAAAAAGAATTGAAATGATGATTCTCTCAACATTTTTATTGTATCCCTTCAGACTACTAATAGCCTCATTGTCAGAATGACATTCCTACAAATTAGAAACGCTGAAAAAAAAACTATAGCAATTGGTGATACTTGCTACAAGTCGATCAAGCTGGATTAGGGGAAGTGTTAAGAATAGTTTGAAAGTTCTGTGTACAGTTCCATGAGCTCTTTAGTTGAAATGTGCTACCAAAAAAATCAACAATAAATGGATTTTTAAGACAAGTAGATTATAGTCATTAGTATATTATATGATTCCTTTTTTTTTTTTTGGTTGGGAGGGATGGGGGGAGGGGTGGTGCATAAAGTGGGCCTATGCTTCCACTGGAATAAAGAACTCCCAGGGAGGAGATGTTATCTATCAATGGCAGAACTGTACCTGCTTAACTCTTTATTTACAGAGTTTCCAAAGTAGCGAGAGATCCTATCTCTGCCAGAGGCAGGATTTGAACCTCACTTTCCCTGCTTCTATGCCAGTCCTCTACTTTTTGACATTTCTTTAAATGGCCTCTAAAACCTAACAATTAACTAGACAAATAACTAGCTAGGACACAGGTAATATTCTGTCCTGGATACATAGAGAGAGACCCAGATGTAGCAATCTGACATCATTTGAAGCAGCCAGTTATTTTCTCTGTTCTTCTGTAATGATCCCAAACTCCCTCTATAATATCCTCCTTTCTCTGGCTTCAAGATCTATTTACCTTTTAACTCCCCGTGGCCAAGCCTCCCAAGGCGCCCAATCACAACTCTCCAAGGCAGTGATGTCATCTGAACGATCCCAATGCACCATTCCCATAACTTTTGGAGCCCAATTTTTCGTGGTGACACTTTACTCCTCCGGGATCTGGAGAGGTAGGGAGTGGAAAAAAAAAAGGATAAAGCAATTTTCCCCTGAGTGTGTCACTCTGATCCATCCTCCATTATCAACTGCCCCCATTCCTCCTCAAAAACCCAAAAGAGACAAAACACACTGTGCCAACTACATATGGAAATGAAAACGGAAAGGTTCATGCACATGACAAAAGAAAAGAGGATGGACAGGATATCGATCCATGTGTCCTGGAAAAGCCAAGGTTCCTACCTGTTTGGTAAATCAATATTTACAATGCAAGTTTCCAATAATTCGCCATGGAGGTCAGTGCAAGAGGCTAAGAGCCAGCGCTGATCATGGGACAAACAATAGCCAACGAAGAGCACATTATACTTCTGGCTGGCTTCTCCAAATGTCTCTCCCAGTTCTGTCTGTTTGTCTTTGATCGGTGCCAGTATAAAAGGAGGGGAGTAAAGTTGGATTGGACTGGGCCGCTGAAATCAAAAGCAAAATCAATATCAGCACAGAGCCAGCCCATAACATTACAAAAAAAGCACATGATCATACCCAAAGAGATGAAGACTAAAAGGTTGTGCAGAACTCTATGTTACTATGTAAATAATGACACTGGCAAGGGCAAGAGGATCTCCTAAGTGATACTAACTAGAAAACCCAATCAAAATCAATACTTCCTTATTTAATAAAATAGCTACTTAAAAAAGAAACCTAAGAATTCAAAGCATTAATTGTAACTGAAGTCAAATAACTTAAAGTAATTGCTTAACTATGACAGATTGTAAAAGTATAGTTGTCATCTTCATTTATATTTATTATAAATATTTATATTTTTATAAAATAGAACACATGATTTGTTCCAGACCACAAATATCATTTAACTTAAATAGCATTATATGTCAGGATTGTAATTTTGAAATCAGATTGCAAGCCTCTGAAGACTAAAGTAAGGCAGGCCTGCCACAATCCTACTGTTAATTGAGGTTTGTTTTTTTTAAAAAAGAACATGCCAAAAATTTGAAATTCTATAAAAAGAGAGAATGTGGCATTTTAAAGCATCAACCCTGTAAGTCGCAGATTTCAATGATGTAGCAAAAGCCTCCACCAAGCACTCCTCAGTTCTGTTCAGAGCATGGAATCATTATCCTTTAACCAAGCCTCAGAGTATGTTAAGAAGGGTACCCTCTGATAGGTGAAGGGCTTCCAACAGAATGGAAATGTGAGAAGTAACTATGTTAGAAGTCATTCAGAGATCTTCCTAACATGGCCTCATGGCAATCCAATACACTAAAGAGCGTTATCTGTAAAACCTTGATTTTGGTCATCAGAGGGATCAGCAAAGGCCTGGTGGTACCCCATGTGCTGGGATTTGTCTATGATTACCAAAAAGAAGATTTGTAAAATCAAAACAAGGAAGAATTTTCTCTTTTTCCTATATAGCTTTCGACATCCCTCCTTTTCTTAGGAAAAGTTAAAAGGATAAACAGAATTTACTGAGATCCTGACATTTTAGGGAATGATAAAAAGGTGAATCTTTGCCCAAATGTCTTGGGAAATATCAGGCTCTTGTTGCTCATGATCTTTTCCTGATCCGAATTCACATCAGACCCCTGGGCTAACAGAGAGCAAACTCAAGGAGGGCAGAGAGCAAAGGAAGTGGAATGTCCAGTCATTTTATAGGTATTGGTACAAGCAGAGCTGTTCCATGATTGTCAGAGCTGACCAGACTCAGATTGTACTGAATTCTATGGAAATTCCTGATGTCTATGGAGACAGGGAAGGAAACAGTGACAGCCAAATTGGGGGTTGGGGAGGGTCATCAGAAAGGACACTTGGGGGCTGCATAAGCGGATTAAGGAGGCCAACTCTGCTATACTGTAGTTGTTCAGTGGCTGTGGTCTGGAGAAGTCATATGCAGAGCAAATTTTAATGAATGAACATTTATAGACACAGGAAATTTCACTTCTGAAGGACATTGGATGGTAAGTAAAATTTGATCAACTCCATATTTCTGTTTTACAACTCCAGATTTTCATACATTAAATTTGTCTAAAGATGACAAGTAGATTTCTGAACAAAAGACAGTCGTGTGGATTAATGAGCATTATAAACAGAACACCAACTAAAACCACTGAGTTGCAGGAAGTGCCGTGCAGAATGAGCAGGGAGAATTGGTGAACTGACCTCACTGTGCATCTTTTTGGCTAAGATCAAGCGGATTCCAGGCTTGTTAAGAAAGGCTGGAATTAATAATATTTCTCTAATAAGTCTCTGAGCTCTTTTAAACAATTATAGACCTGAATGACACAATAGATAAGCTGCTCATCAGAGTAAGAAATCCAAACACCTTGAGAATAAGATAAATTGACCAGTAGCAAATTCTGGAAATTGTACTTTTTAAAAAAAACATTAGAACTAAAACATTTTATAAAGTGTACATGTCATTTTACTCAGCCTATTGGGAGAATTCTTTTCATCTTCATCTCCCTCTCCTGGCTTCCCTCAAGTCCCAACTAAGATTCTCCATTCAAGATGATCACCTTGAATATTAGTGCCTTCCCTCTGTTCATGATCTATATCCTGCCCACAGATTGCTTGTACAGAGCCTTTTGGATGCTGACTGTGTTCTCCTCCAGGGAACTGACAGTCTCTTGCTGCTCTTTTTTCCACAGTGACTGGTGCAGAGTAGGTGTTAAATAAGTGTTTCTTGATCAACTAACTGAAACAAGCATGAGGGAGACTATTTCACTTCTAAACTGGCTGCTTACAAAACATCACATACATGCTGAAGAGAGAAACAATTAGTATTACACATGACCAGATTTAAAGTCAGAAATTGTCTATCTTGTTTTGAAGGACTTAGACAAAGAATGCTATCCACCTCCAAAGAAAGAACCAGTGGAGTTGGAATGCAGATCAACACATATGATTTTTCATATTTATTTGAAATGTAGTTTATTTGGGTTTTTATTTGGGTCTTTGGTTTTATATGATTTTTCTCTTACAAGAATGAACAATATGGAAAAGTTATGTAAAACCCGGATCAAATTGTTTACCATCTCTGGGAGGGGCAAGGAAGAGAGGGAAGAAGGCAATTTGGATCATAGAACTTTAGAAAACTTAGGTAGAAAACTGTTATTACATGAAATTGGTAAAATAAAATATTTTTACAAAATAAAAAAATTGTCAATCTTTTCAAAGATTTATTTTGAGTAGAGGGTCCCCATAGGATTTGGAGAAGGAAGGGCCCTAAGAGGTCACCTCACCCTCTCCTTTATGGTGAAGGAATAAAGGCCCAGAAAGATTAAGGGATCTTCAGACATAGAACCCCAGACTCTTCCCACTGCACCACACTGACACCTTAAGGATATACAATTTTTTGGGAAAGTGAAATGTAAAGTTAGTAAATGTTTCTATTACACAGTAAATTTAGAAGTGGACCCAATGCTGCTAGTGAAAGTTTGTTGATTCTGGCCTGATAAAGGGTAAGTGAAGAAGGGACTTTTAGCTAAGTAGAGAAAATCCTATTTTCAAATATGGCATGGAATATATATATAAATAAATATACTACAATACAATATAAACTATAACCATATAATGTAAGGGTGAACAAGGGGTTTTATGGGTTCAGTATATTAAAGATGGTTGCCAGAAGATTGAACTATTATCAATCCTCAATTAAGAATAATCTCAAATCAAAATTGACTTTTATGGAAGTTTTATTTACATGAGAGAGGAAGAAAGTAAGAATCTATCTCACTAATTATTCCAGGTAGATCTTCACCCTCAGCCGAGTGTTAAAGGGCCTGAGGCCTGGAGGTGAATGGAGCAAACTTCATTCACAGAGTCTATAAGAGAAAGTTTCTTAATAGAAGTTCAGGAAGATTCAGTCTTTAAACTCACCACGTGGAACAATAACTACATAAACAATACAATATAAATAAAACCAAATAAACTACAGTGAAAAATCATGTGTTGATCTGCATTCCAGATCCACCAGTTCTTTCTCTGGAGGTGGAAAACATTCTTTGTCTAAGTCTTTCAGAACAAGAATACACAAAGGCAAGGTAAACAGAGCCACAAACCAGGTGCAAAAATATTCCTTATTAAAGAAAAACACACACACACACACACACACACACACACACACACACACACAAACAAAACTAGTTTGGATACAGGAGATACCACTTTCTATGTATCTTTCTCATTTAACACTGCATATGCATACAGGAAGTGGGCTGTGAAAAAGTGAGAGGCACAAATGCCCTGGGCACGGCCCTACATATGGCTGGGGACACAGAGCCTGAGTGAGCACAGGGAGATGTGCACATATCTTGCATACAGAGGAATACAACAAAAACTTATCAGTGAGGGGCAACATGGTGACTCAGTGGATGGAGAGCCAGGCCTAGAGACGGGAGGTCCTGGGTTCAAATCTGGCCTCAGACACTTCCTAGCTGTGTGATCCTGGGCAAGTCACTTAACCCCCATTGCCTACCCTTACCACTCTTCTGCCTTGGAGCTCATACATAGTATTGATTCTTAGGTAGAAGGTAAGGGTTTTTTAAAAAAAAAATTTTTTTTTTAAATTTTAAACCTATCAGTTTTCATATTATAAACCTATCATATCACAGGGAGGTATAAGACATGGGAAAAGACAAACAGGAATAATTAATAAAAGGCATAATTCAGCTTCAGGAAGTAAAGGAAATAAGGGTCTCAATGAATAAAGAAAAATATGGGATATTAGCAAGGTGAAAGATACTTATCTCTTAAAGGTTGGAATGACAGAAATGCTCACATTTTTCAAAAAATGTTTTAATTTACAGGAAATAATCCTTTTGTTTTACATTGTGAGTTTAAGAAATCTGGTTGGTTTCAGCAAAAGCTAAAATTACATCATCACTCAAACCATGATGCAGTCCGCCAACCAGAGTCACCATTTGCAAAATCTCTTCCAAGTACTGACCTCAGGGTTCTTCAGGGTCATCTCAATGCTGGCTGCCGGTCCGAAGCCTGTGAGAGATTTAATGTGGATCTGGGTGGGTAGAGGCCGCCTGCACTGGCAGTACACTGAGAATGCCATGGACTTCAAGTGCTGAATGTAGAAAACTTGTTCATCCTTCATTGTCTGCAGCATGTACTGGCAAGGCACAATCTGGGTACACACAGGCAAAGAATTCAGATCAGAAACACTGAAGCCGGAATGGGCTAGACAGAATCCAGGCTGGAAATGAAACTCTACTGATTCTCAATTGTCTCAGGAAAGACCAAGTTGGCTTTGAGTCTGACAGTCCCTCAATGTGTGTACCCCAAAGCAAAGAACAATTTCTATTCTTATAGAACTAATTCTTTCCTGAGGCAGAACCCCCTGAACCTTCTGGTAAATGTGCAGCAGATGCTCACCACGTTCCTACCCTGCCCCTGGACAACATCCTTTCCCTCAATGAGGCAGAACCAGAGCCACTCGGGCACTGCACTACTTCCTCTTGTTTAGGGTTGAATTTGCAGCATGCCTCAAAATCCTTTAAAAGAACACGCTCATCTATTTTTCTTCAACACAAATCAGCTGGCAATAATTTGCTTGGCTGTTCTACCCTAAGTGCTCCTGAAAGCTAACAAGCTTCTGGGATCAGTCACAGAGGACCCGAATGGGGGGGATTTTAGGAAAGCCCATTAAAGCAGCTCTTTGGGAAGCATCTACTCCAGCTTGTTTAATACCAGTGTCTAAGTATTTAGAGATTGGACTATTCAGAAAAGAGAAAAAATTACTTGGAGAATGAAAGAGTTTCTCATATTCTCAGGTAAGTTATCCAGCATCTCTGTGTAACAGCGCATCAGACTGAGCAGCCAGAAGTTTGCGGACGTGGACTCATCCTCTGCAGTGTAGGTAAAGGGATCCACCATGTAGATGACCACGGCCGGTGGGTAGGCCTGGCTGTCGGCCGATTCTGGTTCCGTGGGAATCCCTATCCTTTCCCTTTCTGTGACACTAGAGAGAGAGCAACTGTTAGAAGCACATACAGTGGCAAAGTAACCTTCCTGTTTTTCAAAGCTTGGGAGAATTAAGAACAGGTTAGCAAAAATCCTAACACAAAAGGCATCGAGTCAAAAGTAACACAGCAAAAATAAAGGAAAAGCACTTGTTTACTCGACATTGTTTGGAGAGTAAATCTGGCACCAAAAGGCATCAAAATCAACCATCAGGGTCTGAATGGGTTAAATAGAAGAAAGCCAAGTAAAGGGCCAGAAGTCATTAGACTGATTAAAGCTCTTTCAAAACAAAATGAAACTAGAACAAAACAAAAACCCCCAAAATCTTCTTTCTCTGAGTCTGAGGGCATTCAAGGCTATAGAAGACAAGGACATGTGGATGTTTAAGGGGTCCAGGGCCCTCCTCCCATTCTGCATAACCTGCCAGACGAGCTGAGCAGGCAGGTGGAGACCGTGCTAAAGGGGTCTCTTTCTCTCAGGCTGCGCCTTCAGCATCCCAAGAGGAGGTTTTCAGGGGAAGCAGAAAAAGAGGATTTTATTTTCAGAGAAAGCTGGATGTTGGTAACCCATAAAGAAGAGAAAGAGGAAGAGGGGAGGATACCTGGATGAATTCCAAAAATGCCCTACCTGTCTGGGCCTTCAGGTGGGGGCTGTTGAGAGGAGTTCTGTCCAGGTTCTGCCTCCCCTCCCGAGCCCAGGCTGCTCTGTGCCCTGTCTGTTGTGCCCGTCCCGGTGCTGGGGGTCTGTCCTGGGCCGCCGCTGAGGCCTGAAGAAGAGGCCGCGCTTCCTGGGGTCGCACCAGCCCCAGAGGAGCCGGCACTCACAGAAGGACCACCCGAGCTGCTGCTGGAGGTGCCGGCCGGCGGAGCTCCGGGTCCAGAAGGATTTGAAGCCCCGGGTCCTGCGCTCCCAGGGGCAGCCGGGGTCTGTGCTGCCGCCGCTGCCGCTGCTCCTGCTGCTGGGGGTGAGCTGGGGTACTTGGGTGGAAGCAGCAGGCTGCTATCCAGCTGCAGAGTGGCTAAATAAGGTGCTAAAGAGCATGGAGAACGAGGTTAATGGAGCCCAAAGCCCCCGGCCCGCGCGCAGCCACCACCCCACAAGCCCAAGTGGAAGGGGCGCCTGGGGGAGAAGGCTACGCTCCGGGGGGCCTGCATCTATTCCTCAGGTCTTCATGGAGAAGACCAAACAACGGCGCCCACCCACATGCTGCACCATCAAAGTGCCTGGCAGGGCTCAAGGTCTGCGCTTGTTTGGGGCGCTCACACGTGGGAGCAGGCCCCGGGCCCTTTGGGGGCTCAGCTCTGTAAGCCCGGCTGTGTCTCGTTAGCAGGCAGCTGCTCAGAGGATCCCTCATTCGCCCTCATATAAGCACGGACAGCCAGAGACTTCAGAGCATTTTGGGAGCCTCCCCAAACCTGTGTCCAGAGCACTGAGATAGATGCTGGACATAGTCCACTTGTGGAAGAGCAGGATTATGGGCTGGCAGGGCCCTCCTTCACTGCGCAGTTCAAGAAAGGGGATACGAAGGGCCGGAGCCCACCCAGCTAAATGGCAGGCAGGATTAGAACCCAAGGCCCAGGCCCTGATGCCTCCGCGGGTCAGCACGGGCACGGTGGGATGGAGCCTCCCTCCCCTCCTCCAGCCCCAGGCTCACTCACCGAGGTGGTGGCGGCAGACCTGGGCATAAAGCCTCAGTCTGGAATGATTGTCGCTGTCCTCACTGCTCCAGGGCTGGCTGAACCACTCGCTCACCAGCTCGTCGGCCAGCTTGGCTGTCACCGTCTTCCCCACACGCATGATCCCGTCCCGGAGCCCTCTGCAGATGGGTTTGTGCTGCCCCAGCCTGCACATCTAGACACATGGGAAGAGCCATGAGTGGCCGGCAGCCCGTGGGAGCAGAGAGCAGCCACAGCTGGTCCTGAGGCGCTTCAAGGCTCACCGTACCCCTCACTTCCCTCTCAGCAATCCTGGGAAGTAGAGGCTGCTGTGAGCCCCACCTTACAACCCAGGAAAGTGAGGCACACAGGGACCTGCCAGTCATACAGCTAGGAAATGTCCAGGGCTGGACTGGACCAGCTCAAGCCTCCCTGATACCAGGCTCAGTGTTCTGTCTTGGTATTTGTTCTTCCAGAATTCAAGACTAGCCCTCAGCAAGTACTAGAAAAACCAGTTTCATCTTGAAAAGAAGAGTTTCAAGAACTTCTCATCAACATAATCTGAGCTTGCTTCTCACCATCATGCTTTCAAAAACAAACAAACAAACAAACAAACAAACAAAAAAAAAAAAACTGGCAAATTTTTTGCTTCCAGAGGATGGTGACTATACAGCCCTATGTAGCCATCAGACAGCCTGTGTTTTCTCCTCACTCAGTTTTTCCAGCCCAGAAAATGCAAATATTGAAAGGGGGAGAACGAATGTGCCTCTGAAGCCAATAATCTAAGGTCTTTCGAACTTCTCCACTTCTGTTAGAGGCGCCTCCCCTGAGCCCAGACCCCAGCTCCCCAATGTGGTCCTCTCTCTCCTTTGCCTCCTTCCCATCTTAGTTCAGACCCTCCTCACTTCTCCCCAGATTGTTGCAACAGTCTGCTTGCTGGTCCATCTGCTATCCTCTGCCAAAGAGATTTTCCTCAGAGCAGATCTGACCATGCCATCCTCTTGCTCAATAAACAATTCCCCCTTGTTGCTGCTAAGATCAAATAAAAACGGCTCTGTTTAGCCTGCAAAGTCCTTCCCCCTGGCCCTAACATGGCCATAAACCATCTAGTCAATCTCAATGTCCATGATTTCCCCCCAAAACTCTGGGATTCTGCAAAACTGGTCCACATTCTGCTTCTCACCCATCTTTGTCATCATGTCCTCCTGACCTCCCCCTCACAGCATCTCTCACTTCTTCAAAATGTGCCTCAAGAAGCACCTGCTGCTCTAAGAAGTCTTTTCTGGTCCCATCAGTGGCTCATCCCACCCGCTCATCCCAAACCACGAGGCATTGTACTTCTTTGTCCTCATCTTTATTCTCCTTGTTTATATCCCATATCTGCTTCTTCTTTCCCACTAGGACATAACCACCTGGAGAGTGTGTCTCTCATGCTTGGCACATAGGATGTGCCTGACCAAGGTTTAGTGACTGATGGATGGATTGGTTTGGTGCTGGTTTCAGAATCATCCTCAAGGACCAGATCTCCTAGGCCAGTGATGGGCAAACTTTTTCAAGAGGGGGCCAAAGGAAAGGAAATGCTCATCTGCCAGTCTGTTTCTAAGGCAACTCTTCGAAGTTTCATTTTATTGTATCCATCAGATTAGGAATAATGTCGAGGGGTCCAATAGAACATTTCAGGGGGCCGCATCTGGCCCATGGGCCTTAGTTTGCCCATCACTGTCCTAGGCTGAAGTCCTGTATGCACCTGTCCTTTCAGGGTGTGCCATTTCCTTGGTGTGAGCATCCTTCTACCCATGCAGATTCTAACTCTCCCAGAACCTAGGAATAAGCTGGTTGTAGAACTCTCAAAAAGCAGCTGCCCAGTGTTTAGAAGACAGGGACACCTCACCTGCCCAACCCCACCCCCAGTCTCTACTTGAAGTTTTTGCAGCTTGGAAATAGCTAGTATTTATATATTATTTATGAGGTGCCAGGCTCTGTGCTAAGAACTTTACAAATATTATCTTATTTCATCCTCCCAACAACTCTGAAAGGTAGGTTCTATTAGTATCCTCATTTTGCAGTTGAGGAAACTGAGGCAAGTGGTGGGTAACTGATGTACTCAGGGTGACACAGCTAGTAATCATCTGAGGCAGGATCTGAAGTCTGGTCTTCCTGATTCCCAGTCCAACACTCTGTGCATAGTGTCCCCTATTATCCAGTACAACATGGAGGATTTATTCCACTGCCAGGGCCTTCAAGACCCAGTGTTAACATCTCTACCCTGAGGGGGAACAGAGCTGATGGGGACATGAGTGAAGGGCTCCCATCATTATTGCAGAGGAAAGGAGTACCACTTTAATTTTTTAAAGAATACTAAGAATGCAGCATAAACATAATTAGGAAAACTGTTTTTAAAAAACTTATTTTCTTTTCTAAAAAAGCTACTGCCAGCTAAAACTAACCCATCAAGAGAAGTATAGTATCAAAATAAAAACATAAGAAAGGCATTTGTCTGTCATTCAACATTCTTTCATATTGGGAACATGACAAGGCCAATGTCTCTCTTCATTCTGGTTTTACCATTAACCTGCTGCTGCTTTTATGAAGTTTAATTGCCGGAATTGTGCCCCATTAGGAGGATAGAGTTTGAGTAGAACTTCTTTTGAGATGCCTGCTTTCCAAAATGCCAGTTACTTGTCATGCCCTATCCCCAGAGAGTAAGAATTTAAGCTCAAGGAATAGGAAAGAATGGGCATTTTATTTATTTTACTATTACCTGGGGAGGTGAATGGATTTTTTAAAAAAGTCTTGGGCAAGTAAATTAAAGAAAGTTATTGGCAAGACTAGATTAGAGGGGCCTTTCCTGAGCTAATGAAATATTAAAGTCAAGACACTCGTTCACTGATGAGCAAGCAAATAATTTATGCAACCTAAATGGTCTATTTTTTCCTCTCCCCCAATCCATCAACTACTTCCAGAATTTTATTGTAGCCTCCTTGAAGAAAACAAATCAACTCCTATTTAGCTACCACTTGAAACAGAATTATGGAATGCAAAGAGGAATTCCTGGCGTGAAATTCATTATCAAAACATCTTTTTCTTACCTCGTACACAGCACTCAAGTCCCTGAAGAAAGTTTTGGCTCCTTCGAGCAAGGCCTCATTTTCTGGACACACCACAATATAAGCAACATCTCGGTGGCCCCCATAGGGTTCTAACAAGAGCCTCTCCCAAAATGGCAAGGAGAATGGTGAAATTGTCAGGAAGTCCTTGTCGTAGCCCACCAGCAGAGTGGGGATGGGTAAGGGCTCCGGGGACTCTTCTGAGCCTAAAAAGACAGAATAATGGCTCAGTAAGTCCAAGCAGAAGTGAGTCCTGCACTCAAAGTTGGCCAACTGGAAATGTACTGCTGAGGTCAGCCCAGAATAATGCTGACATATGTTACAGCTACATTCCATCTTGTCCTTTTTACAAAGTGTCTCTCCTTTGGGGAGGCAGCTTAGAAAGTAGGTAGAAAGGAGATGAACATTTACATAGCACCTACTGCATACCAGGCACCATACTAAGTGCTTTACAAATGTGATCATATCTAATCTTCATAGTGAGCCCCAAAAAGGGGCTTAAAAAGATTCCTGCAGAGACTGCCTGAAGGAAGAGGAGACAAACCCAGTTAATGAAAATGCACCAGGCTGATCAAACCTCCTTGCACAAGAGTTCTCTTCAGCAGCTACTTGAGGAGGCAAAGTCAAGAGGAACCTCACTAGGGCTAACAATGTCACCCAGCAATATTATCAAGAAGATTATTTGACATAGTAACATATATGCATTACTATTGATAGTGAACTATGTTGGAAATGTAAAAACTGAGCTTTTGCTAGTGAAAATCATGTGCCTGTCAACTATGCAAACTTTTAAACCTGGATGCTTTAAAAATAAATTTGGAAAACGGTTAGAAACAAAAAAATCTTCTATAGGAAGAGTTCCAGGGATTCTTGAAATCGCATAGAACAGAGGAAAGACAATGTAGGTGTGGAATCCGAGTTTGAATTCTGCCTCTGATCCTTATTGCCCAGGTGTCATTGGTTAAGTCACCTTGCCTCCCACTGACCCTTAAGTGCTACCCCTATAAAATGAGGAGGTTGGGTAGAATGACCTCTTAGGCCTCTGCTGGTATCAGATCTGATTCTATTTGTTATAAATATTAAAATGTAACACATTCTGGTTAATTTGGAAGAACAACTAATTAACATCAAAGAAGATGGAAATGGATTGTCTTAATTTCTTTTCTTTTTTTCTTTTCTTTTCCTTTTATTGAAAGATATTTTATTTTCCCAATTACATGCAATAACAATTTCCCTTAAAAGTTTTCTGAAATTCTAAGGTCCAAATTGTCTCCCTCCTTTCCTTCCCTCCCCCTTCATGGAGTAAGTATTTTGAACAAAATTATATATGTACTATCATGTAAAACATACTTCCATATCGGTCACTGTTGTAAAATGTAAAGATTAAAATTAAGAGACTGGTCCTTAGAATTTTATAAAGTTTATTAGAATTACTTAGATAGATAAAGGATGAGAAATAGGTAGAAATAGAAGAGATTTAAGCCTAATCTAAGTCCCCACGTGGGTGCTTTCAATGCAAGCTCCTGCAGCCACCTTCTTGCCCAGTCACCAGAGGTAGAGAGAGAGCCTTCCTTGTTTCGAATCTTTTTATAAAATCCTTTCTCCACCCACTAACTCTCACATGTCACATCTCAGAAACCATTTTGTCTATACCACCCTTGGGGGACAGTCCGGGGAAGATCATCCTGCCCTCCTGGTCTCACAATATTCTAGACTCCATTGCCCCACTTTTCTGGTTGTTGTTCTACCCTCATGACTAAATTTATCCAATGATTTCCCTGGAAGAGTCCTCTCTTCCAGGCTCATGCCTAGAAACTGAGGCCAGGTACATGTAGTGAAAAGAGGGGAGAGGAAATTTCCTTTTGCACAAAGAGAATACTCAGAAAAAATCCAAACCCTAATTTCAACAGAAATGTTTATCTAATTGGTTAATGGGACTAAAAAACAGGCATCATGATTTAATAAGCACCACCAATAATGTAGCTCCTTCGATCTGGATGGATGTACCTGGTGAGGTGGTTTTTGTAGCTATTACAAACAATCCTCAAAATAAACAGACCCACATTTTCATACTGCTATACCACAGTGTTTAATTAAGATTTTTTTTTTAAATGAAGCCTATTCAATCATATTGTTTTCATTAAAAAAAGTTTTTCGTGCCATTAAGCAAAATATTTCCTATTTCACCTGGCATGTTACATGTCTACAGAACACCCTGGTGGGGTAGGACATCACGAAACATATTAAGTTATTGACACCAATCTGCTCAAATGTGTTTTCCGGGTAGTCTGGGGCTCACTGTTTCAGACAAGCTCATGGGCTGTAACCCTGCATCAGATCTGCCAGAAGCTGATAACGGTCAAATGAAGTAAGGGCATGGGCAGCTGCCACTAGGCCAACCAATCCTCAGTTCTGTTACTTTACTTTCCCTAAGCAAAGGAGATCTCATCCTGACCACAAAAGAAGGAGGTCCAGACAGTGTAAAATGTCCACAGGAGGCTGGTATTCCTAGCACTGTCTCTTTATGAGCTCATTTGGGCCACACAAGACCTCTGGGACCACCAGCCTTTATCAACCCCATTTTACAGAGGATGAAGCCTGGGGACTTGTCCAGGATCACAGTTTAGCAAAAGCCTGAGGCCAGACCTCCAGACTCTGTCCTCAGCCTGAAGAACAAAAATAGCCAGGGCACGCATTCTTCAGACCATTTATTGAATAACTCAGTGTTGATGGAAAAATCTAAGTCTCTGATTTTAAAGGAAACATTGGGCCATTATCAACCTATTTAGAAAACATGAAGAGGCTGAAACAACTTCTAATATAATAAGGGAAAGGACTTCAAAGTAGAAAACAAGCATACCATAGGTGCCACGTCCAGCCATCTTGTGGAACTGCTGCCAGGTCAGGGGTCCCTGCACATGCTGGATATTCTCCCAGGTCCTGCCTGTTCGCTTCTTCTGAATGGCATCCTGGAGAAATGGCTGCAGGGAGAGCAGCATCCGCACCACATCCTGGGAGGAGAGCATACTGATGTCCAGCACTAGAGAGTGGGTGAAAACAAGATGACAAGTCAACAAATGGTGCCAGAGATGGCTACCACCTTCCTTTCCTCTTGTCTTGGACCTCAGCATCCCCAGAGACAAAGTGGTTTCTGCTTATAAGAGTGGCTGATAAGATACTTAAGCATGGATGACAAGTTTTGAGATACATTTTGATGTATATGGAGCACCCAGCCATTGATCTGGAAAGGCCTAGAACCTCACTGGCAAACCTTTTCCAAGTCTGAGTGCCTAGAATCTGTGAGCCCCCAGATTACCAGTGAGAGTTGAGGGGAAAAGTGCTTGCTTTCCAAGGCTGGATAGATGGATGGGGCATGCAAAAATGTCCTCAGGCATTGGGAAGAGAGGGAACAGAATAGTTATCAGAATGTGGGGAGTGTGGCTCTGCACGATGTGTCAGCTCTGCACAGGTGCCACATCTTCACCAATGCTGGCCTAGAAGCAAGACTGCTACTAGCTGGGAACATTGACTCCTGGAGGGCTTGGAGAGACCCATTATTTCAGGGCTCTATTGCTCCCCAAAACTACCATTACTTTTAAATGAGTATACATTATAAAAAACACTGTTACTGTGCATTTCCAGCAAATATCAGCCTGTTTCCTACTCTACTAGATAACTGAGGATTCCTATCCTCAGTCCCAATATTGAAACGTATGTTTTTTGGCCATAGAAGAAATATTTCAAAAGCCATTCTCAGAAGAAACCACAGTTTAGTATGCATTTTAGAGCTGACATTTTACCCTTCTTCCTATAAATAATCAGACATTTATCACTTCTGTAGGTTCTTTTGGTTTAAACACTAAACATTTCCTAATTTTCACAACATAGAGCTACAGACTGGATACCCAGGATATCTCTGGAAGGGGGGGCAAAGATGCTACATTTCTAGGTCACTATTTTTTGGTGCTCAAAATGTGAGGCAAACAGCTTTTGGAAGAGTAAAGGAATGTAATTTTCAAAGATCAATTTTCTTTTTATAACACCAAGCAAAGAGGCTTCCATTCCACTGAAGATATTTTATGTAAAATGTATTTACACATTCACAATGTGGGGCACTTTGGAACCCTGGATGAAAGCTGTGGGCTGGAAGGTACCAATGTGCTCCAGAAAATCAAGATGAATGATTTTTTAAGTTTCCTTCCATCCCATATGAAAAGTGAGACCATCAAATTATGTAGTAACGAATTACCTTAAAAAACAAACATTTTGATGGTTAAACAGAAATAAAAAGAAAACCACTTGTAGTTTTTGGCTGTAAAATTTAAAGAGAAAAATTCCTAAATTACTTTCACTAAGCACAAAATACTTAAAGACTCATAATCAGAGGTCTAGGTAGGGAAGAGAAAACAAGATATGAAAGTCAAAACTGCACAGCATATAAAGTAGACTGAAGATGGGAGGAGAATGTCAGGATTCCAGTTTTGGCAGCAAAGAGTTCTCACCACAAACATTTATTCAAGAAGAAACCTGCTTCTGCCCTGTAGAAAGATATCTAACTGACTCTTCTGGTACCTCCTAAGAATCTTTGGGGTCATAGCTGATGAGGGAATGAGGGAGAAAGTGGGGAAAAATAGAGATATGCTCATGCCATCAATTTGTATTATATTATACTTAAAGTCATCAAAGGTATTGGGTATTAATGTCTTGAATACACAAAGAATTTTGATGGTAGGTTTTTTTCCTCTAGTAGGAAAAAAAGAAGGTCAAAATAAGATTTGGATTGCTGCATGTGGCAAATGAAATGAAAATGGCTGCTTGGAACTATGGAAGAATCATGCTGAGGGCAGCTGGGTAGCTCAGTGGATGGAGAGGCAGGCCTAGAGACGGGAGGTCCTGGGTTCAAATCTGACCTAAGACACTTCCCAGCTGTGTGACCCTGGGCAAATCACTTAACCCCCATTGCCTATCCCTTACCAAGTCAGAAAGTAAGGGTTTAAAAAAAAAAAAATCATGCTTTTTGGCTTCCACCTTCTACTCTAAGGAGAAGAATCTTTCCTTTTAAAAAGGCAAAATAAAAATGGCTAATAGAGTGAAAGTCCCTGCCTCCCTGTCCTGGAAGAGCTCATGTCACTAGGTACAGGCAGAGCAGTGAAGAGGCTCATGTGGATGACCAACTGCTAGTCCAGTGCCAGTGACTGCTGACAGATCATGGAGAAGGGAACAGGAGCCTCTGAAAAACAGAAGGATAAGCACTGTCCTGATTTGGAAGGGTAGACTTTTATAAAGTCTAGATCAGGCAGCTTGATTTTAAAGCCTGGCAAAACTTGGAGATGTATGATTAAAGGGTTGGCAGGTAAAACTCAAAAAAGGAAGATATGACTGTGCAGCGCCAGCTTGGCTTCATCAAGAGCAGGCCATGTCATGCTATCAGCATCTCCTTTAATGACAAGGTAATCAAAATGGCAGGTGTCATGTGGAGAAGGTTCAAACTGAGATCACAAAGACTTGGGATCAAGCCCTGCCTTCTGTTCCAAATAATCTGCATGACAATAGGCAAAACCACCCCAACCTCTTGGCCCTGTAGGGAACTCTAAGATGCTAAGTGGCAGATGAGCCGACTATCTGCAGCAGGAGAATGAGCATTTACACCCCTCCATCTCAAACAACTAGGCCAGCAGCAGACCACTAGAAGGGTACCAGTGAGTCAACAAGAGTGATTAATGAATTGGTGTCTCTGGTGGAAGGACCTACTGGGCCCTGTACTATTTTACATTTCAATAGAAGACTAGAATAAAGGTCTAGATTAAATGGCTCACCAAATTCTCAGATGCCATAAAACTGGAAAGAATTATGACTTTTCTCAATGAACACACATTTCTTAAGTACCTACTATGTGCCAGGATCTGTGGATACAAATTAGTAGTTCTTGCCTTCAAAGAGCTTGTATCCTCCAGGAAGGATCCCTTTTTTTTTTTGTTTGTTTCCAGCTAAATACAGGACAAGTACAAAATAAACACAAAATAATTTGAGGAGAGAGCTGTTTGAAGGAGATGGACACTTGGGTCAATTCTTGCACAGAGGCAAGAGTTCTGAGAGAACAAGGTAAGGAAAGAGCCCTTCAGGCATGGAGAAAAGGCTATACAAGGGGAAGGAGAAAGTAGGTAGAAGGTGGAGCATCAAAAAACAAGGAGGCCAGCTGGGCTGGGAGGTGGACTGGTGAATGGGAAAGAATGGGTACACTACCCAGAAAGGTAGACTAGAGGCAGATTGTGAAGGGCTTTAAATGTCCGAGGGTTTAAATTTTATTCTTGAGACAATAGGAATTGGATTTTTGAGCAAAGAACTGGCACCATCACACATATGCTGCAGGCAGATCATTTGGGCCACCATGACGAAGATGAATGAGAAGGGGAGATGGAAGAAGATAGATGCCCAACAAGCATGTCTGATGTGAGTCAGGATTTTAAAAGGACTCATTAGGCAAGAATGTTGGATCAAATGCAGGATAACTAGAACTTCCTAAGCACAAGCGTCATGGCTAGAGAGCGGTTTTTCTGAAAAGGCCTGGGTGTCTGACAGGATGGCTCAGGTGAGGAGTTGTTAAAGATCTAACCTGGAAATCAGGTAGAGGCCAAACAGGATAGTGAGA
Organism: Gracilinanus agilis; assembly: GCF_016433145.1. Lineage (NCBI taxonomy): Eukaryota > Metazoa > Chordata > Mammalia > Didelphimorphia > Didelphidae > Gracilinanus > Gracilinanus agilis. The sequence continues at coordinate 762,521,600 of NC_058130.1, forward strand.
GGCCTCCCCATGGTTAATGTGGAGAAGAGAAGGCTAAGAAGAAGAAGATGGCAGATGACAGCTTTAAACAAGTATCACTCAAAAGAGGGATCCAATTTATCCCTGAGGACAGGTGGGAGGGAACTGCAGAGAGGCAAACAACTTTCTCACTAATACAGTTCTCAAAAAAGGTGGAATGGGCTGCCTTAGGAAGTAGCCAGTTCCCTCTACTTCATTCAAAGTCTTCAAGAAAAGGCCAGATGACTCCTCTGGTGAGTGTTGGAGAGTGGATGCTGATTGGACTCAGATTGCAGAATCCTAGATCTGCACCTGGAAGGGATCTTAAGAGGCCATCAAGTTCAACCCTTTCATCAAGTGACTTGCCCTAGAACACAGCTAGGAAATATCTGAGACAGGACTGGAGCTGAAGTCTTCCTGGCTCCAAGATGAGCATTCCATTTTCTAATCCAAATTCTGGGCTTCTTTGAATTCCTTTGATTTGCTTGTCATGATGCTGATGACTTAATGCAGACCCATTCTCAGGTACTCATTTGGTCTCTGCTTAAGATCTACCATATATATTGGTGTGACAGTCATGGTCTCCAAGAGGCCTAAATTCATTCATTATCTTGGCCCCTTTAGCACTGACTGAACCAAGAGAACACATTATAAGTTTCATGAGAGCAAGTAACTTATCCTCTAGCCCTTTCTATTATTTATCTCCACAAGACCTAACATTTCTCTGAACTTAAGAGTGTTCAATTGATGCTGGCCATTTGAGATGACAAGAGAAATTTGGATAAACAAGTCAACTCCTACATAGAAAACAAAAGGGAAATTTTCCCATTTGACAACAAATTTTACAATTTTTTTTTCCAACTATTAAATCTGTAAGACACTGGGAGTGGGCCCCCAGGAAATGGAAGATGAAAAATGATAAACTTTGTCCTCCAGGAATTCCTTGGGAAGCTTAGTTTTCTGGGTGGTATGATGAGGTCAAAGGATAGATTCAGATCAAGTGCTCTAGGAAACTCTGAAGGCCAGACACTGCCAGGGAAAGAAGTAAATAAAGGACTCACAAGCAGGAGGCAGAACCTGGAAAGAATTTACAGACAAGGAAGGAAGATACAACACATTCCAGAACTGAAGAACATTATAGAGAGAGGGCTGTATCTAGGAGATGGCCAGTTCAGGTAAGAAATAAGTCTTGTGAGTGTGTGTGAGAGAGGAAAAGGAAGGGAGGGAAGGAGGGAGGGAAGAAGGGAGAGAGGGACAGAGGGAGGAGGGGGAAGAAGAAGAAGAGAAGGAGAGGAGGAGGAGGAGAGTGAAATGAGTCTGACAATGTAAGTGGTTACAAGGCATCTTAAGGAGTTTATAAGCAATGCGGAGCCAGTGATGTTTTTGGAATACAGGAGTTAGCAGCCCATCTGAATAGTACAATGATTCCAAGCCACTGGATGATGAGTTCAAAGAGACAGCATGGCACAGGAGACTCCAAACTGGCTTTTGGAACTAGGAAAACCTGGGTTCCAATCCCATCAATGACACATATATGTTGGCTGTGTGACAGGGCTCTAGGCAGCTAAGAGTTGCCTTGGCAGAGGGAATTTCCTTATCTGAGAGGTCTCTGTTTCAGTGAAATCACAGGTCCACACTCTATCTATCCTCTATTCAGGATAAAGGATGGATTAAAGAGGAAGCAAGAGACTTGGGGGTCAGGAGACACTCCAATAGAGAATAATTCCATTTTGTACTCAAAATTTGAATTGAAATTACTTACCTTTTAAAAAAGATCCTAACTAAATTTTGGAACATTAGATTGTTTTCGCTTCAATTACAAGGAAAGGTCATATAAGGTAATAAACAAGGAATCATCTAAAGTAATTATAACCCCAATTTCTAAATACAAGAGAGTTTGTACACTGAGACCTACCATTGCTATGAGGCCAAGAGTGGACAGTGGCACTTCGGACAAGGGCTTCATCCACTCTCCCACCAGTGGGGTTGTCTACATACTGTCGCCCCTGCTCCAGCGCATTGACACACTCTGTCCAAGAATCATTATGATCTGCTTGTACCCTGTCATAACTCCAGTGTGTACCAGGAAGGGTGTGACGGTGACTGGGGGAGAGGCAGCCCAGGCAACTTAGTGCTGCAAATGGCTGTGTGTGTTGGTTCTGGAGAAGGAGAAGAAGGCTGATAGGGGGCTCTTGGGCTTTCCTGCTCCCCTCCATCTGTGGAAGAAAGGCAGTCTGACACATCATTAACCGCCGCTCAGCTGCCTGGCCAAGATCTGAGTTTTTCCCAAAAATATCCACTTCATCCTCAATGAAGAGCCCCGAATGATAGCCCAGCTTGCGGTTCATGATGGCACTGAAGCCACAGGTACAGCGGTACTGGTCCTCATTGGAAGAATCAGGGATGTAGAGCCCAACATCTGCCCCTTTGATATTCATGTTGCAGGCACATATGCAACAGCTGTCAAAGTTCCGGTCTTTGAAGACATTCAGCACAGAATCAGAGAGAATCAAGGTTACATACAGACTGTGGGCCTCAGGGACAGGCTGGGTGGTGGCAGGCTCCACGGAGCTGAGGGGCCTCGTGGTGGATGGGGTGGAGGCTGGTGACCCCTGCTCAGTGCCATCATATTTAACAGACCCTTGGCCACTGGCTGTGCCGCCACCTCTGGGAGTCCGTGGGGTCCGGGGTGTCCGAGGTGTTGGGACAGAAAAGCGAGGAGTTGCTGGGGAGGGCAGCACGCCTGCCCCACTGTTGCTGGCTGGTGCCGCACTGTTGACTGTCACTGGCGTATTCAAATAATCCTGGTCTGCGAGGCTCCCGACACTAGGCACGTTACTACAGCAGAAAGAACACCAGGCCATTAGAAACTCATTCTGAAAAGCCTATCTCCACACAACCACTCCCACCTCCATTTTTCCCATCACTTCTCATTAAGGTACAATATTGGCTCAATCTTTCTTTTTATAAAAATAGGGGTGAGGGGGACAGCTGGGTAGCTCAGTGGATTGAGAGTCAGGCCTAGAGACGGGAGGTCCTGGATTCAAATCCAGCCTCAGACACTTCCCAGCTGTGTGACCCTGGACAAGTCACTTGACCCCCATTGCCCACCCTTACCATTCTTCCACCTAAGAGCCAATACACAGAAGTTAATGGTTTAAAAAAAAAATAGGGGTGAGGGTGGAGAAAAGAAAGAAAAAAGAATCAGTGCCATGTCAACTGGATCAATACAGAGGGAGGAATCCTAGAGTACAGACTGTTCTGTTTAATTGTATGATAGTATTTTTGCTTAATTATTTTTGATAAAAAAATACTGACTAAAAGTCACAACTGCCTCTATTAAGAAAAGCCACAAAAAAAAAAAAACCCAAACAAACAAACAAAAAACAAGAGCTTCAAGACTAATTATCTAATGGGATCTAGGATTCAAGTTCCATCTAATTCAAATTATGTTCTCTGACAATGAAAATCTGTCAATGTGTACTCTCTGAGACTGTTGTCTATTATCATGATGTAATTATAATCAAATATGCCCCAAATTGGCAGATGGCAAAACCTCTAAACAACTTTATCCTAATTTTTCTAAAGGAGCTAAAATATAAGTAAGCTCCATGAGGGCAGCTACTTTTTGCCTGTCATTGCCTCCACAGAGCTTAGCACAGTGCTTGGAACATAGCAGGTGCTTCTCTTGGTGCTCAGTGACTGAATTACATGTGCTAGCAGATTTACATAGGGTTCTATTTAGAAAAGTAATCACAGCTGATACCTACTGATCATACTAAGCTTCTTGATGATACGACATGTGGCAACTAAGTGGGAAGTATGCCCAGATACAAATAAATTTGCTTAGGAGGCAGCTAGGGTCTACAGTGGGAAAAGATCCTCAACTTGTGATCAGAAATACCCGAGTTTAAATTCAGACTCGGACATATACTAGCTGTTTGACTCTGGGGAAATCACTTAACCTTAGCTTCCTCATTTATTAAGAAAAGAGGTGTGGCTGCTGGGTTTATACCCCAAAGAGATAATAAGGAAAAAGACTTGTACAAAAATATTAATAGCCATGTTCTTTGTGGTGGCAAAAAAATTGGAAAATGAGGGGATGCCCTTTGATTGGGAAATGGTTGAACAAATTGTGGTATCTGTTGGTGATGGAATACTATTGTGCTCAGAGGAATAATGAACTGGAGGAATTCCATGTGAACTGGAAAGACCTCCAGGAACTGAAGCAGAAGGAACAGAAGCAGAAGAACCATATCCACAGAGACAGATACACTGTTGCATAATTGAAGGTAATGGACTTCTCTACTAGCAGCAATGTAATGACCCAGGACAATTCTGAGGTACTTATAAGAAAGAAACTATCCACATCCAGAAAAAGAACTGTGGGAGCAGAAATGCAGAAGAAAAACAACTGCTTGATCACATGGTTTGATGGGGATAGGATTGGGCATGTAGACTCTAATACGGAAATAGGTCTTGATCAATGACATATGCAAAACCCAGTGGAATTGTGTGTTGGCTATGGGGGGGGAGGCATGGGAAGAGAGGAGGGAAAGAATATGAATCATGTAACCACGGGAAACTCCCTAAATTAATTAATTGATTGATTGATTAAGTGAACTTAAAAAGAAAGGAGGTGGGAGAGATATAATAATATCTCTCAAGGTTATTGTGAAAATTAAATGAAATAGTATTTATAAAGCTCTGTAAATTTCAAAGTGCTTTATAAATGCTAATTATCTTCATCATTATTGTTTTTATCATCAAAACTGCTCATTTCTAGCTAGGGGGACAAGGGAAATTTGATTTTTCCTCTCTTCCTAGCATGATATAATGGAAAAAGTCCTGGGTGTGGAGTACAAAGATCTGGATCTGAGTCCTAGTTGATGCCACTTAGAATTTCTGTGAATTTGGGTAAGTTTTCTTGATCTAGCTGAGCCTCAGATTCCTCACATGTAAAATGAAGGGCTTGGGCTAGGCATCCCTTTCAGCCCTGGATCTCTGAGCCTATGATCCCAAATCACCTAACTTCCTTGGATCTTAGTTACCTCATCTATAAAATGAAGAGGTTGGCTGAGAAGGCCTCTGAGGCCCCTTCCAGATCCCAAGTCATGGCACTAATGAGCTGGAGAGGATTTATACTTACACCATCTCATAGTGTCATCAAAAGAAAAAAACTTAGAAGAAACTTCTAAGCTTATAAAATGTAGTCATCAAAGAGCACTTGTTGCTTAGTCATTTTATGCTGCTTTGTCACCACAACAGGGATTTTCTTGGCAAAGATACTGGAGTAGTTTGCCATTTCCATCTCCAGATCATTTTACAGATGAGGAAACTGAGGCCAACAGAATAGTGATTTACCCAGGGTCTCACAGCTAGGAAGTTTCTGAGGCCAGATTGGAAATCAGGAAGAAGTGACCTGGAGCTCTATCCACTATGCCACCAATGGGTCAAAGAACACAAAGATTATCTAATCCAATTCCATCATTTTATAGATGAGGAAAGCTGATGGCTGAAAGGTCAAGTGGCTGACCAAAGGTATTTCATCAGAGAAAACAGGATTTGAACCCAGGTCTTCTGACTCTACACCCAATGTTTTTATCCATAGAACATCACATTGTCCACCCCAAACATAATGTATAGACACATGCATGCACGCACACACACACACACACAGAGCAGTATATATGTAATAGATATATTTTCCTATATAAACAGTTACTTTTAATACTAATCAATTATGGGAAAACAAAGCTCAACATCAAAATATCAGTATACAATGGCCCCTAGGAAGTCCTCTTGACAAATTACTAAAAATATTTTATTGAAATAGCCCATCTCTGAGAATACAGAGTTCATTCTTTGTTTCTGAGAAGAAAGTGTGTATTCTTGCTCTGCCTTTTTGTGTGTTCTATTGTACTCAAATGAATACGCCTACAAAGAGCTGCCCATCTACTTAGCCCTCCCACAAGAAGTGACTCTTCTGAATCATGTACTTGTTTTAGAGTTAGTTCTGCCAAAATCCCCAGAATGAGCTGTGCAGATGTGGGCAGGAAGAAAGGCAGAGTGGCTGGCATGCAGTAAGTACTTAGTGACCATCTCTGACTACTAAGAAAAGGCAACCAAGAAATGGAGATTAGTGATTATTACTCATTCCAGGTCCATAATAAAAAGCATTACTTTGGCTAGATTCATTTCAAAATTGAAATTTCTTTTTCAATAAAAAACAGGAAATTAATAAGCAGTAAGAGCAGCTCAGTAGCTCAGTGGACAGAGTGCCAGGTCTGGAGTTGGGAGGACCTGGGTTCAAATTTGGCCTCAGACATTTTTCTAGCTGTGTGACCCTGGACAAGTCACTTACCTCATTTGCCTAACCCTTGCCCTTCTGTTATAAAAGTTGTTACTAAGATATTGTAAGAGTTTTTAAAAAAAAGCAGTGTAGAGTACAAAAAGATTAAATTATTTCCTTAATAATGTGTATACTTTATGGTTTATATAGTTTATCTCTCACCACCCCCATTCTTTGGAAGGGCAAAAGGAAAAGCTGTAAGCAAAGATGTAAAGATTTAAACTACTTCCCTTATAAAAGGTATTCCCAAATAGAAAACATCTAAGTATTGCTTTGAATAATTTGTATCTGTCAGAGTAAAGCTGAGAAGTAGAGCCTGGGAGTTCCTGTAACTATGACCTCATGGTACATTGGTACAACCATCACAGCCAACTTCTCACCAGGAGGGGGTTCTAACATTAGGGCTATTTTCTCAACAGGAGAGGAGGACAACACAAGCAGTTACATCTGGCCTGATCCCTGAGGCCACCACACAGTGGAAGCAAAGACTGAAGCCACTTCAACTTTGGATGGAATCTAAATGGCACATCTGAAATCTAACGGGAAACCCACATACGTCCAATCAATGATCATTGATTGGAACATGGGAAAGTGATGCTCTAATCATAACAGACACTGAGAGAGCACTGTGATATTTACGAATCACTTCACAATCACCTGAGCCTCCCAACAAGCATGTAAGGTAGGAGGCAGAGGCATTGTTATGGCTGTTTTACAGATGATAAAACTGAGCACTGAGAGACAAAGCAATGGCCGGAGAGGCAGCATTTTAAGCCAAATGTTCCTCCTTCAAATCTAACTTGCTTTCCAACTATACCATTCTTCTATCAAATGTCAATAACAGTTTTCTTTGGCTACATAAAATGCATCAGAGTATTTTAAACTTTGCCCTGCCAAACAGCCAATAACCCCCATTTGGGAATTCCTTGGGGCTTATTTGTGATATAGCAATAAAGGATCAAGGAATGATGATAGTCACTTCATCAAGATTTCATTTGAAAATTCCTTTGGGAAATTGTTTTTGGATTTACCTTTGCCAATAAAATGAAGTACTTATTGCAAAAAAAAAATTATATATGTATGTGTGTGTGTGTGTATATATATATATATACATATATATATATATATACATACATACACATATATGTATATAAAATATAATCAAGGTCTTGATTCAGAAGTAGATACTGTAAGTTTTCTGAGTGAGCTTCAACATCTTGTTCTATTATCCAAATGGTTTGGTTTTCCCCAATGTACACATGAAACTCAATTTGAAAAAATACAATGTAATTTCTAACAGGCAATAATGCACACTGAAACAAGATAAATGACTAGTACAGGAATGTTTTCAAAATGCTTCTAGTGTCACTGCAAAGTGTTGTGTTAAGAGGTAGCAAAGTTCCAGGAGAGCTCCATCCCTACCCCCTGCCCTGAGCACATACTTGTAGCCATCTCGGACAAAGGCAGCTGCAGGCGGCAGAGGGAGCTGCTCGATTTTGGGAGGAGCTGCCCAGGAGGGCCTGAAGAGGCAGGCATCCGGCACCTTCAGAGGCAGCAGGCACTGGCTGGGCAACATCTTCAGTGGAGCAAACAGGGAGGAACCCACAAAAGGCTGCAAGGTGGGAACTTGATGAACGTATGAGAAGTCCTATGAAACCGAGGTAGCAGAGTCAATGTTAGGGCTGATTCAAGAAATTTTGGAGAAGTTATCAGGAAAAAAACAAAACAACAACAACAACAACAACAAAAACAGAACTTAAAAGCTATACTTCTCTCAAAATAAATTAGCTAAAATAATTAACTACTAAAAACACAAACCAAGTTAACTATACCAAGTTTTTAAAAATAACATATGAATGTCTAAAACATTCCATTTGAAGGATGTTTTTAATGAATTTTACACAACAATTTATCACAGAAACAACTGCACATTTCTCATTTTTAAAAGTTTCTTCCAAACTCTCCTTGGAAGCTCTCCTGCCTGGGGATAACGAATACAATTGCATTACCTTGATTTCTTCAGGTTTTGGACTTCCTAACCCATCTTCCACTTCCATTTTGAACTCCGTGAGTTGGGTTGAGGCCATGCTGACCATTGGACTCTCCATCATGCCCAATGCAGTCACGGTCTCAGAGCTGATGCCGTCTTTATAATTCATCACAGGAGAGAAGGCAGGATGTTGTTCCAAAGATGGAGGAGTAGGAAACATCCTTTGTAGATCTGCCACTGCTAAAAAGAGAGGACAGACAGACATTCAAAAATCACCCTTCTTTTCAAAGTGCACCATCATCTTGGGTAATGATTAACTGTTCTCTTTGGTTCAGAATATTATGCTACTAGTTAAATTGTGACATTACATACAACAAATATACACATAACTAGTGAAAATAACAATTCAAGCTATTAGCAAGAATTCATTTTGTTTGGGAACTGTATAGCTCATTGCATCTTAGTATTAGGGAGATAGTACTTAAATAATCAAAAAGCCCCTTGCCCTTAGACCTTGCTCCCCCTCAATCATCTGCAATATAATAAAGTCAAAAGAGAAAAGTTGAAAGCTTGGATAACTAAATGGAACCTGGAAGTTCTAAAATGGGGGGGGGTGCCTACATTTATTTTCCCTTTCTGAAAATCAAGATTTCTCTTTACAAGGCTGCAGGAAGCATTTTGATCCAGTGTAGTGAGCATTTGTTAGCTAAGTGGCTGACCTTATTGAGCATTCATATTTTGGGGGTAAAAATTAAGGAATTCTTGATGTCAACTCTAACATTTTGTGTGGAACTATGCTCTTAAGTTTGTATATTAAATCTTGAAAGTTCCAAACTGCACATGGGCCTAATTTCTTTGATGGTTGTTTTTCAGGATCAACACCATAGCAAAACAGTTGTATTTCAGAGCTGAGATATTTAGAACACATCAAAATTAGGAAATATCTTTTTAAAAGGGTAATGAGGTATTAATTTATATCAAAGATATCCTATGATAATGATTAGAAGTCTGTGATTTTGGAGAATTCAAGAGGGGAAATTGGAACTTAGCTAAGTAGATTGAGAGACCATGTTGAAAAGAGCTATAGATTAAAACTTAGTGTCTAGAAGATCTCAGTCCAGTGAACCCCTCTGACAGAGACCTGCTGTGTAACCCTGGCAACTCCATTAACTTCTTAATGTCCATGGCACTCTTCTAAGTCAATAATGTGCAGACCAAGTGGCAATCTACACTGGTAGAAGTTCCTCAACAATGAAATACACCTAATCTATTAAAACATTTTTTAAAGTAGATTTGGAAAATTGGGGTTGTTTCAAACAGCTTTCCAGAAAGCAGTTCAGTTATATAATTCAGAAAAATGGGTGTATGTGCACACATACATTTTGGAAAAGGAATTAGCCTCTGTTTGAAAGTGACTTTTTAAAGCACAGACACATTGAAATTTAAAGCACAGAAAACCCTGCAGTCCCATTTAGAGAGTTAAAGCTTGAACTCTCTACAATTCCTACCCAGACTTTTCTTGAATGCTTAAGAACCTACCACTTGTTGGCTCTATCTTCCAATCTTTGTTAAAACAGGGTTTGGTTGGAAAGGAGAAAACATAGACTCAGCACCTACTATCTAGTCTATTAATTACATCTTTATCTAATTTCCCATGCAATCAGTTCCCAAGATACCACAAGCACAGTTGTCTAGGTCCTGGCATAAAGGGTCCCAGGACACATTAAGCCCCTCTACAAATTGGATGTCAAGGCATTGTTTTACTCTATTGGAAAAGTCAGCATTCCTCACAGCGTGTTTCCTACAACGTGTAGTAATAGAATTTGGACACCAGGTGGTGCCAGTGTACAAGACTGAGCCACAAGCTCTACACTCCCCCCCCCCCCCCCACCCACACACACACAAACACATGTTTAGTGTCACCGACTGGGGATCAGATTGATGGATTTACCATTTATTTTGGGGAGGGGCAGGGTATCATCAGTATTTGAACAGCCTTTTGGTAAACTCACTTATTCAGACTAACATGTGAATTATGGCATTTAAATGAAGGCAAAATGGAAACTCAAATGGGGTATAATTCTTCTAGAGTGGTCAAGGCTGGTGGGACCACACATGAGAGAATTGCTCTGGGCCTGTTTCCCTGTCTCAGACAGGAAAAGAAGAGACTGGATAGTGTCAAGTCCTCTCTGAAAAAGTCTAATTCTGTGATGGGGGTGGTGGGGAATGAAGGGACAAGGATGATGGGGACAGACCAAAGCCCTGGGGAAAGAACATTGGTCTAGCTTGAAAAGATTGAGTCTCAATTTCCTTCATCTTCTATGAAACCTGATGTTAGGGTTGACATTCAGATACTGCTTTGTAAATATTAAAGTTTGCCATAAAAGAGTATTAATTAGTGTTACTACTAACTTCATCGGATCCTCTTACTTGTCCTGCTACTGTCTCCCTTCTCTCCACCCACAACAGCATCTTCTGGACCTCAAGAGAGCCTCTGCCTACTTAGCTTGGGAACTTTACCATGGGATGAGAGAACCTGAATAGAGATCAGGTAAAATGTATCCTTACCAGGTCTTATCTACCCAGGCACAGACCATGCTCCTATCACAAGCAGCCATCCATCTCAGGACCCTGACTTCTGTCCTGCTGCAACTCAGCTTCTCTCCACCTACAACAGCAGCCTCCAGACTATCCCTTCCAAGAGTTCATAAGATCACTGATTTAGAGCTGGGAGGAATCACAGAGTCAACCTAGTCTAATTCTCTTAATTCACAGATGAAGAAACTGAGACCATGGGAGATCAAATGACCTCCATCTCATCAAAGTGATAAGCAGAATGGTCAGAATGTGAACTCAGGTCCTCTAACTACAAAGCCTTTCTTTCCATTGTACTAAGGTTGGTTTTGGTGATAATGAGATTAAATCTACCTTGCCCATTCTTAGATCTAATCACCAAAAGTGTAAACAACACCACTTAACTCACAAATTTGGAGGTCTATGACCCACATGTGCTAGAGTGAGTGATGAATCAGAATAGACTGCCTCCTGGGCAGTCCTAAGAAGTATCTGTTGTGATTGAACATGTAAACTAGGAGGAAGGCACAGGAAGTGATGCAAAAGAAGACCCTTTAAAAGAGAGTTAAATGAGTTCAGAGGGGGAAAGTTCTTCTTATTTGTGTCTTGGACCTGAAGGACTTCTTATTCATGACTTGGACCTGGAGGAGCACTGGCTAGGACCCTGAGACCGTGGTGAGACTATTCTTAAATCTTTCCTTTGGGATTCCACGTGTTAAGTGTAAAGACTAAATCTTTCTGAATTTCTCTTAAGGAACTTCCCTTTCAAAAGAGACTCTGTGACTGAAGCTTTTGCTTCATTCATCCCCAGCCCTCAGCCCAAGGCTGAGCCTTCTCTGGCTGAGGACTAATTAGCCCTGCCTGGGTTGAGCCAGGGACCAGAGAAAACTATTTAGTGTGTTAGGTTCATAATCTTACCTTATCCTCTGATTTTCTTACTTTCACTCTTTCTTCCCATTTGTAAATAAACTACCATAAAAGTCATTTTGACTTGAGGTTTTTTTAATTAGGAATTGATATTTATTCAATTCCTTGGCAACCACTCCTTTTAATATTTAGTCAAAAAAACCCTACTTTTTTACCCCTTATACTTTAGAACTCACCCTGAGCCTAAACTGCTGAGTAAATGCAAAATCACTGAATCCATTCTAACTGGCCCAGACCATGTGTTCCCAACACTTTGCCAGAGGACCTTATCTGCAGTCAATCACCCCTTCTGTCCAACTCCCCCCATCTCTTATTCTAAAAATAAGTTATCAAATTAATACCATCATTACTTCCAGGAAGAGTGGGATAATCAATTGCCCTTTGGCTCTATTCACTATCCTGCAACTCCCAACCCAAATAACCTTCTCTGGCCACCATTCTCATGGTGCATAGATAGCTACAGATGATAATCTAATAGATAAGGAGTGGGGACAGATAATACAGAAATAGATGATAGCTATGGGTATAGATCAAAACAAATACATACAAATAAGAATATAGAGATAGAGGATAGATATGAATATAAATAGATCAAGACAAATACAGCTAGATGATAGTAGATATGGAGGCACCTATAGATATAGAGAGAGGAAGAGGGAGCAGAAGGAGAGGAGAAAGAGAGAGAAAGACAAAGAGGGTCTCCCAGCATTAGAATGAGATCCCTGGAGGAACAGAAATACGCTATATTTTCATTTGTATCACCAGGATACAGTCATTTAAATATTTTTTCATTCATTCCTATTTAATAATTCATATGACTTTATATTAACAATGATACTAATTATCATTTGTAAAGTATTCTATAGTTTCCAAAGTGCCTTGCTCCTCATAGCCCTAAGAGGTCTAGAGTAGAGCAAGTAGGATCCCCCTTTTGCACAAGAAAAGGACTTTGCTGGAACTCACAATTAATTAGAACTGGGGAAAGGACTTGAATTCAGATCTTCTCATTAAGTACAGTGCTGTGCAGTGCTCACTAAGATACTTAAACAGAATTATCTGGAATCCCCTGGAGCAAATATAGTAAAACCAAGCAGCTTATCAACAGGAGGTGATTTCTTCTAAATACACCGAATAGCTAACATATAGACTTGGGAAAGTGCTATGTGTGTATGTATGTGAGTTTCACAACAACTCTGAACAGCAGTATTTATCTTACCACCCATTTTATAGGTAAAGAAACTGAGTGACTCAGTTACCAGATAGCCAGTAGGGTTTGAGCCAAGGTTTGGATTCAGGTATTCTTGATTCCCAGTTGAATGTTCTGTTCATTCTGCCATATTGGCTCTAAAAGCTAAGGATGTTTTTGATTGCATTTTATTATACAAGGGACTCTGAAATTCTCAAGAGAAAAAAACAACACAATTTGTTTTGAAATTTTAAAACTTGCTTTTCTAATTTGGGTTCTTAAGACTTTTTCTTCTGTAACATGAATAGAACAGTCTGATAAGACTCAAGGTCATAGTTCAACTTCCTGTAGTCTTAACTAAAAAAAAAAAAAAGAAATGAGGCTTATATTTAAAGGGTGCATTCAAAGTTAATCTATATAAAAGGGAAAGAAGATGCTATTGTGAATCAAATAACGAAAATGTGAGTTCTTTTCAAATAAGGTACTTAATTGTCCATGTTGTCGGATATAGACCCATTTATACATACACAATGCAATCTGCTACTTACGACAGCTTCAGTGACATAAGAATAAAGAAGATTTCTTCCTACTAGTTAGTCCTGGAATTCAAAATGTATAAGAGTGACAAGAGAGTCTAAGTAGTCATCAGCTGTGGAGCTAGACATTAAAGAAATTTGATGCCTAAAATCTGTTCTAAAGTCAACTAGTAATCATTTCCAATCACCATGACTTAACAGTCCCATAGGACTGGAAGGCTTATAGCCACTTTGCACATATTAATTATCTTATTTGATAATGAGGAGGCCTTTAGAATAGAGGGTGTATTCCATGGTCTCTGATGTCCTGAGACATGCACCCAGGCAGTTAGCATGGAGGCTTCTAGGCTCCCCTCAGAGGAGGGGAAATCTCCTTGAAGAAGCATTTTTTTTTCCTCTGAATATTCAAGTAACAGAAAAAAAAAAAAAACCCAAGGAAGTAGGTCAGTCCAACAGCACAGACAGCTTTTCACTTTGAATAAAATGCAGTGGTTGAGTTTAATCATTATTTAAAAGGAAAAAGCAACAACTTGAATGCAAAGAATCCCTACTTAAGTGGTTCAATGCTTAAGTCAAACAATAAGGATTTATATGTTCTATATATTGATGTGAAGAGAAAGAGAAAAGGATTAGAGAATCCAAACATCTCAGAGTAAGAGAAGATCCCCAAATCCATCAAGCCCCTTCTCCATCCCAAGCATCTTCTTCCAGGACATATCAAACAAGGATTCCTTTGCTTAAAGATATTCAGCAACCTGGAAATTAGCTAGCTATTCCAATCATTTCTTTGTCCTTCTACCCAGTAGAACAAAGCCAACCCTCTTGCAAAGATTAGGCCTTCAAGAACTTGACCATAATCATGATCTAAGTCTTCTCTTTCTCTAAAAGACCTTTAGTTGACCTTGAAGACTGTTACTATTCATAATCATACATAATCAACAACCTCCCCAAATACAATACAGGTATTCCTTCTACATTTTGACCAATGACTTCCTCCAAGTCACAGGGGAAAATATTAAGCAACTCAGAACCCCTCAGAGACTTACTTCTAGGCTGACATTAAGCCATTAACAACTACTTTTGACTATTTTGGGAGTCCAACTTTTCAAATTCACCCACCTGTCCTCCATCAAACCCATATCCCTCCATGCTGCCCATAAAAAATATCATGAGAGCACTGTGGCATTCCTCTGACTCTAGATCATTTCATGGAACTACATGTTAGCTTATAGCTTTGAGATTCCTACATATAAATAAATTTCCATATATGCTGTAATGTTGTTCCTCTCCCCATCCCTTGAACTACCTTGTTTCTTTGAAGAGGTACATCCCAGATATGATTCCTATATGAAAAACTGATGATATAGAATTGGCCTAGTTAAGACCTCTAATTCCCTCTGCTAGTAAACCAGAAAAAAATTTTTTCTGAGTGTCAGTTTTTCTCACCTGTCCACCAAATCTATAAAATAACAGACCAGCTTACTAAATGCCTACTACATATCAGGACTGTGCTAAGCACAGGGGTTATAGACAAAAACATACCAAAAGGGTACATTAAGTGTCCAGAACCTTAAAAATCTGTGTTTTTCTGGAGGGAAATAATATGCACACAGACAAGCAGATGCAAAATAGAGTTAATAATTTAAAGTCAAGACAAAGTCAATCAGGAGTGGGGCAGGGCACCATTTAGAACATTAGCAAGCATCATGAGGTGTGAGCTCACTTCAGACTTGGCACTGACAGGGAGTCTTGAAGAGAGGAGGCAGAAAAGGGGAAGAAATAGGATAGCTCAGTGATGGGCAAACTACGGCCCGTGGGCCAGATGCAGCCCCCTGTATTTTTATAAAAATCCAAGTTCTAAATTTTGTAAGAGAAACCAGAAAATGGACTACTTGCCTGCAGAAACCTACACTGAATCAAGACGATGCAAATGAACTTTGGGGTGCAACTGACTGAACTTAAAGGGATGATCACAATTATTTTGAATTGTAAATTCTTATGCCAAAGGGGATTGCCCCCAATTGGCTTTTTGTCAATGTGTCTAGCAAAACATTTGTTTTGCCATTTCTATCTCTTCTACTTACCTCTTATCTCTAACTATTGTAGTTAAAATTTTAGGGGTACAAGATGAGTATGTCAAATGATCAATTGGGGGAGACGAGTCCCCCAAATGATCACAGGGGATTGTGATAATGAGATTAAATCCACCCTGCCCATCTTTAGATTTAATCACAAAAGGTAAAAACATCTCCATTTAGTTCATAAGTTGGGTGGTCTGTAACCCATGAGTGCTAGAGTAACAAATCAGAATTTACTGACTGCCTCCGGTGCAGTCCTAAGAAAAGCTTCTGTTGTGATTGGACACATAAACTAAGAGGAGGCCACAGGAAGTGACACAAAAGAGGCCCCTTTAAAAAAAGAGACCTCAGTGAGCTGGGCCTGCTCTTCTGGCTCGTGAATGGGACCTGAAGGAGCTCTTCTGGTTTGTGACCTGACTTGGAGGAAGTCTGGAGCTGGTAAGACTATTCCACATGGTGAGTGTTAAGACTGAATCTTCCTGAAGTTTATTAAGGAACTTCCTTTTAATAGAGACTCTGTGACTAAAGCTTTTGCTTCATTTGCCTTCAAGGCTCTTTGGACCTCTGGCTTCCTGGCCTTGGGATCAAGGCCAGATTTCCCTCTGGCTGAGGGTTAATTAGATTTACCTGGATTGAACTAGGGGATCAAAGCAAATTACTTGCTGTTAGATTATTTAATCTTATCTTATCTTCTCTCTTATTTCCTTATTTCTATTTCCTCTTCTCATTTGTAAATAAATTTCCATAAAAGTCATTTTAACTTGAAGTTCATCTTTAATTGGAGACTGATAATTGCTCAATCCCCTGGTGAAAAACCTTTTAATATGTACCCAATCAAAACCCCTTTTTCCCCTTACAGCCCTGAAATGTTCTATCCCCTAGACATTATTCCTAATCTGAAGAATACAATGAGTGGGATACAATACAATGAAACTTCGAAAGAGTTGCCTTAGAAACAGACTGACAGATGAGCATTTCCTTTCCTTTGGCCCCCTCTTTAAAAAATTTGTCCATTACTGGGATAGCCAGTTGGCCACGCATGGCCCACCTGCAGAGGGCACCAAAGGGAGTCATGTCTAAGCACAACATCTTATGGTGTATGGTGAGCTTTCTTTTTCTAGCAGTTTTTGGGTTGTTGTCTCTTCTTAATTTTAGGGCAGGCTGTTTTTCTTCCTGCTTTGTAGCTACTCTATTAAACATCTGGCTCAATACACATGCACATATACACACACATGCATGCATGTGCACATGCATGTATGCATAGTTTTCTCCTTCTTCCTTTTCAGATTAAAGTACCTTTCAATTTTAATTTTAAAACTCTAGGCAATTTCTGAACAGGAAATTCTGATTAGGTAGTGCTGTCCTTTCAGGGGAAGGTCACAATTCTTTATTTGACATATACCACTGAGCCTACATGAGCCTGGGGTTCTTGTTATATAAAATAGGGATGTTCTGAAGCTCAAGGTAGGTAATGGACATAAAGCACTTAACTAATATTCAATTGTTATGTAAAGCAACATAATTAGCATTGTTGTTATTAAGTATTCTCTATGTCTGGCCAGGAGTCTGTCATTCCTATATTTAAGTCACTGCTTTAAAGTATGAATTATGCCATCATGCTGCATATTGGTTCGTTTGAAAAAGACCTGGGGGCCTGGGAGGACTACAAATTCAATCACTATAACCCTATGATATGACCATAGAGAAAGCTCATAGACCTCAGGTGATACTAAGAAATAAGCTTCAAGTGAGGAAGCTGGTAATCCAGCTGTTTTCTGTCCTGGTCATATCATCCGTGGAGTATTATATTGTAAGCAGAACATCTAGAGGTGATCCTTTGCAGGATCTAAAGATGCTGAGCCCAGAGAAGATTTAGGGGACACAGGAAAGCTGGCTACCTAACTGCAAGGGCTCTCACATGGCAGAAACCAGACTTGTTTCCTTGTCCCCAGAGGATGAAGCTGGGAACATTAGCAATAGGGACAAAGGTAGGTTGCAAAGAAACAGAACCAGGTGGGATACTGGCCAACACCTAGCATCCTTAGCCAGAACTCTGTCTTCAAGGAGCTTACACGTGAGTTGTGTCTCTAGCTTATTAACACTTGTTAGGCATCTCTGAAGCCAGATCATAGAAGATGGTTTTCATGGAGTTTAAAGAATATAAATTATATATATGTGTATATATACATATATATATAATGCTGACCAGAACATATAGGTTGGTGCCTGTGGGATCAGCAATCAACTGGAAGGGTAGGGCAGCTTGGGCATTCCAGGTCTAAAGAACAGAGTGGACAAAGGTGCACTGGTAGGAAAGTAGTGTAGAGCAGGGACCATTTAGAAGAGGGTGATCATGAGGTAGGTTGGAAAGCTAGGCACAATAACCGTGACTGATGCCTCAGCACCACAATGATGGGTCTGATGTTTGTTGGGAAATGAGGAGCCACATGTGTGCACTCAGAAGAAGAAAAGATGGATGAATGAGGAGAGCCTGGAGGCAGAAAAAGTGATTAAAGGCAATTGCTAGTGCAAGTAGGCAGCAAGGGAAGAGAGAGGGTTAGATTTCAAAGACACTGCAGGAAGAATGGGAAGATTTGCTTATTGTTTGTATGTGGGAGAGAGGGAAGAGGCCAAGAGAACACAGGGTGGGGATAGGGGATTCAATATGGGAGAAGGATGGGGCCACAGAGAGAAATAGGGAGATCAGGAGGGGAAGGGAAGACACATCCCTTTGGCCAGGGTGAGTCTTAAGGGTTAGTGAAAAAGAGAGAGAAGTCCCCGAATATAACCCATGGGGCAAGGTGAGTAATAAGTACTAGGACTGATTCCACCGATCATCTTAGATGATGGCCTGGTCCAGATACCTAGCAAGCAATATATTTTCATTTGTTTTTTTCAGTCCTGGTGATGGATTTGTTCTGATCCATTCACACACTCTAATTTGGTACCCCTGGAAAGCAATAACACTTAAATTCAGGTCAAGTAGCTACAGATACAGACAGAGTAAAGCTTTGAAAAGCCATTCATATAACAACAACTGGTCTCTAGCAGGAAAGGCATGACTGGTAATTGCACTAAGGATCTGGTCACTTATCATCCAGAGACCCAGAGAGCCTTTCTCACTCACTGGCTTTTGGCTCCCAAAACTTCCAGGTCCCCAGCTGCCTCGGGATTATTCAACAGTCAATAATGAGGTGAGAGGAAGCAAAGCAAACCTTACCAGTAGGAGCACAGCTTCCCACAGCATGTGCCACACTGGCAGGTGAAGAGGGTGCTTAAGCTTCATACAGGAAAATAAATAAAACAAGTTTGCAAGATGATGGCTACAATAGAATTCCTTTGCCCCTAGCTTTTCAGGACTGCAGGTTTAAAATAAAGCAGGGTACACCTGTCATTCTGAAGGCCTAGAGCTGTACCTTATGAAAATAAACGGACTCCTATGAGTCATCTTCTCTCTGAAACTGAAAACAAAGGGTATTTCCACAGTGCTAAACTGCAAGTACCACTGAGGCAGGGAAAATCATAAAGAATGAGAGTAAGGTCTAAACCTATGGCAAAATCACTTGGATTTGGAGGTATGTTTTCTGAAGTGTAACATAAACAAACTGTCATGTCAGCCCCACAGGGCAAAAAAGTTAGTTGGAAATTGCCCCCAAAATGCTTTCCCCCCACCTAAAAACAAAGACATTTAAAATAAATTAACTGTTGTATTTTCTCTTTGTATGAAAAAGAAATTCTGTCCTACCCCTCCCAATACATAGCAAACATGTATTTGGCCAAACTGAAAATGTTGAGTTGATGCTCATGCATTTAGAGTAGTTTCCAGCTGGCATTCTCATGAGAGACGTCAAATTCTTTAATCTGAATGATAACCTGGACACTGTGGAAACATCTGTAGCAGCTCTTCTAAGGAAGGTGAGCAAAGATACTGATGGTCAGATAGTTAGTGAACACAGACGGCTTTGGGAGGACTCTAGTAGGGATTTCAACATCTCCCACGTGTTGCTATGGATCACTTGTTAATGTCAAAAGGGACATAGAGGATTAATTGGTTCAATCTGAGAGAAAGGATTCATTGATTTGGCCTATTCCATATGCATCCATTTTACACTGTTTCTTTTCATCATTGCATTCCCTGTTTGTACAATTCTGCAGTGTAGAGTCATAAAAAAAGAAAAATGTTTAATTAAAAAAACCACAGCGCCTGCCTGGCTATCATTATTCATTTTCCCACGTGTCATGCTTGAGAAAGCTTTGCATATTTAAAAAGCTATGGGATCTCCTAAAACTGTCACACTCCCATCTCCGGACCCTCTCGATGTCCACATTGGAGGAAATCAGCATGGCCTTTATGGGTCCATAAAACTCTTTGACTCATCCCTGTGACATGGTGGTTTTTCCCCTCAATTTGTTCTCATTACCAGCTGTAGTTAATGAGAAGGTATTAAAGAATGATTTGCAGTGAAATGGTATTTCTGCTTCAGAGCAGCCACACAGTCTGACTGTCTTTGCTCTCATTTAATAGTTCGATTTCTCATGAATATACTAGAAGGGAATTCCTCCTGTTGTGAGTATGCATATCCAACTAATCTAACCCATAAGAAATTATCAAAATTGGGTCCTAGATCTCAAAGTTGATCTGTAGAAACTACTATCTAGGATATTTCTGGGATAAAGCTTATAAAAACTGATGCCCCTATCTAAAAATACATGAAAAACACCTTTCTCAATGAAGTGTCACTTGAATCTAAAGCACGATCTTTTTAGAAAAGCATCGTTAAACAAAGATATGCAGGACAAATATTTGTAGCGTCATAAAATGATAAAATTCTTGCCCTGCAGATATGGTGAAAAAAGTTAAAATTGTGCTGGTCCTTGCTTATGATTCAGTCCTACCATTTTTGGAAAGGCCAATCAAAACCATGACTTTAAATATTTGGCATGAAAGGGAAAAAAAGAGGTGCATATGCCTCTAGTACAGGAAATAAATGAAGCCAAAAATGAAGCTGCTCTACTACTCACTTGGAGGATAAGGAACTGCCATTCTCCCATCTTTCCCCAGAGGTCGATCTTCAGTTCCTACTGTCGGGATTTTTGATGACCGAAGTGCTGGTGATGCAGCCTGGAAAGAGATTTACTGGGAATATTTAATTTGCAAAGATGTGGCAAGGCAGAGTGGGGGAAGAGTTAGTTTTGGAGTCAGAAGCACTTGAGGTCAGAACATGCCTTGGACACATATTGTTAGTGCAATCCTAGATAAAACACTGAAACTCTTGATATCCTATGCAATTGTTTTAAGGCTAATCTAAAGATTCTTCCCTGGCTTTCACTCCTCCATATCTAAGCTCTTATCAAGATCTGTCAGTTTCAATTTTGCAAAATCTCTCAGAAACACTCCCTTCTCTCCTCTGACACTGCCTGCACCATGGTCTAGGTCTCTCATCACTTCACATTTGGACTATGGGAATAACTATTAGGGGGTCTGCCTGGCTCCAGTCTCTCTCCAGTCCAGTCCATTTTCCATTTGGCAACTAAAGTGATTTTTCTAAAGTGAAAAGTCCAATCATGCCCCCACCCCAACCCCCACCCCAAATCAATAAGCTATAGTGGCTCCTTCACACCAACAGGATCAAATATGAAGAGTTCTGTTTGCCATTCGAAGGCCCTTCCTAACCCAGCCCTCTTCCCATCTTTCCAGTCTTCTCAGAACTTGCTCTATAGCACACACTCTTCGCTCCAGTGACACTGGCCTCCTGGTTGCTGCACAAACTAGAACATCCATCTTTTGGCTCTGACAATTTTCTATGCCTGCCCCCCATGCCAGGAATGCTTTTCCTCTCCACACTGACTACTTGATCTCTAGATCCTGCTACCTTCTAAAAGAAGTCCTTCCCAAGTTCTCTTCATTCCAGGACTTTCCCTCTTTAATCATTTTATCATTTCCTATTCACCCTGCACAGAGCTGGCTTTATATCTGTTTGCATGTGGTCTCTTCCATTAGAGTGTAAGCTCCTTGAGAGCAGGAGATGTCTCAGGCCTTTTTGTATTCCCAACACTTAACACAGTGAACTAAGAAAGCGTTTATTGACTGACTAAACATTGGATGAATGAAAATAATAGAAACATCAGTATTTCTAAATTAAAATTTAAACATAAAGATTATTTCAGAGATCCTGTAGCAGATCCAGGTGATCTCTGAAACTCTGAAATCTCCTAATATTTAGGAAGATTTCACAAAGTAAACGTTTTAAAAGCTCCACATTTAAAAACAAGGAAAAGCCTTGCATCAGGATCAAAGATAAAAGATACAATGTACTATTAACATTAGATTTTTTTCTTAAATGCACAAAGAATTATGTAAATCATTCAAATTAACAAGGAGATCGCTTTGTGCATTTATTAGAAAAGAATGCAAATGTTATTATCCAAAAACCTAACTTTACTGATGATAGGAACAGTCTATGGACAATCTGTTTTGTGACTGTGTATTTGACTTAGCCTCTAAGAACAGACTCACCCCAAGTTCATCGTCATCAGAATTATCAAAGATGTTATCCAAATCATGGAGGGAAGGGGCCAGATCAGTCACCTGCGTAAGGCTGCTGGGGCCAGCTCTGCTGGCAGCACTTTCCTGACGGACATCTATGAGAAAGAAGAGAAAAACAGTGCTAGCAAGATGAGGAACATAAATGGTTTTTTTCAGTCAGAGGAGTGAGAAATGAACATGGTTCTCAAGCAAGTTTTTTCCTATGGTTTTTCTTACATTTAAAACAAGGTTTGCAATTGATCAACAATTAGGAAAGGAAAAAAATATGAGAAAGCTGGACCTAAATTTATGATAAAATTTTGTTTGCATTAATGGAAAAGAAACTACTATATTTTACCAACTACCTAAAAAAGGATAAATAATATTTTACATACCTGTTTTTGGAGCAGAACTGAAAATAGACATGGCATCTTTCCCATCAGGAACTGGTGTGGAATGACCTGGTGGAGGGATTTCTTTTGTACCAAATCCATCTTCAGACTGTGTAAGAAAATCAGCCATCATAAACATACACACAGCAAACCAAGAATATGAATTAGAAGGGGGAGCACTAAGATTAGAGGTTAAAGGTGCAAAACTTCAGGTAAAAATGCTCCCAATAAGATATAGGCAGTCAAAGGACAAAGGAGCTGCCTTTTATAATGTGAATCTAAAAATACTCCCACTTTCTCATCAACTCTCTGAGTAATTCTTATTGAAGCAGAGATTTTTATATAAAGTACTCTCATAAGTGTGATGATGGTATAGTTCGGAAGACCTGATTTGAATGCAGCCAAAGACACAAGCTATATGACCTTGGGCCAGTCACTTAACCCATCTGCCTCAGTTTCTTCATAGTAAACAAGGATAGTAATAGGCCCTATTCCCCATGGCTGTTGGGAGAATCAAATGAGATAATATTTGTAAAGTACTTTGCAAACTTTAAAGCATCATATAAATGCTGGTGATCATCATCACTAATAGTAATATATAATTAGCTGTGGGAAACATATTTCATATTTCAAATATTTTGGAAGAATTCCTAAAAATAAATGTGCAGGAATTTATAAATGAGAGGCGATAGATGGTGTATTTGGTCTCAGTATTTGGGTCAACATTTAAAACAGGGAGAAGTGGGATGCAAAGACCAGCAATAAGTCACATGCTTGAGGCATTTCTTTACACTTTACACCAACAGTGAAATAATTTGAGAGAAAAACTCAGATTGTGCTTTTAAACCTCTTTCAGCTTCTATAGCTAGAGCTGGATCACAAAGTCTATCGAATTTCCTTGGGTGACGTACAATACCTTATTCTTTTTGAGCAGGTCTTTATCAGTTCCAAGTTTGCATTTCTTGTTGACAGTGAAACTGTACTTGATGTCGCCATCCTCAAAGGTATAGGGGTCACTGGCATCGCCCAGGCTCTCTGAAGGCTGCTGCATTCGAGGTGACCGGTCTAGGTAACCTGCCTGCCCCTGGGGCTGCTTATCTTCCCAGATTTTAAACCGTTTGTTAGGTTGTGCTAAGAGTCTAAGGAAGTAAAATATATCTGATTACTACTTCCCTAAGTGGAAAGCTGAGATCTCCACTTTTTACTAGGTAAATCAAAGAAGTACATGTGTAACAAGGATGCCAACAAATCAACATGGGACAACAGACAGGTGAAACCTAGAAAACACCCCTTCATTAGGACCAATTGAACAATCCCAGAAATTGTTTGAGCATAAATCAAACAATCTCATAAATCTTGATTATGTGCTTTCAAAAAATTCCAGCACATTTGTGGGACTGCTGATTTATTTCCCTAAAAATAATTTTTTTAGTGTGAGAGTTATGGACAAATGCCCCCACCTTAATGCGTGTGCAGTCATTCAGAGATCAACACAAGAATTCATGCAATAGAGCTGGTTGCCCATAGTACTTTAGCTTTGTAAACAAATAATCAACTATGAGCAGAATAGGGAGAAATGCAGGGATGTGACTATTTTGTTTATGTGTTAAACAGTGTTTGGGGGAAATTAATAACATGAATGGCTTTTTCTAAGCCCGACTTTTGAAACTTTTTGTGCTAAAATAATGAAATTTCCTTAATTCTTCTTTGACTTTTCTTTTTTTTCATTAATATTTTTATCTTACACTTTGAGATAAACCTTAATAAAAGAATTGGTGAATGGGCAGAAGGGAAGTAAGACTTGTATTTTTATAAAGATAACCTTCTTGTCAAATGAGAACAAACCATGAAAGTTGGGTCAATTTCTTTACCTTTTCAGTGCAGAGCTGTCTGTATTTATCTCTATCTTGACATCATATTGCTCACTCTGGAGCTCTGGAGGCCTGAACTCTGGATCATCACTTGGTGGTAGACGGTAACTGTGCCATTTATCAGATGATTCATAATTTGGGGGCACTATCCCACAGTACAAGGCTGTCTCACTGACCTCTGCCATGAGAGGCAGTCTCTGGCCCACAAGAACAGTCCTGTCATCCAAATTTGATAATGGCTGGAGCTCTAGTCCATTACTATAGAGTGCTGGATTCACAGGAATGGATGGTGGGTCCAAACTCTCTGCTTCCTGACCTCTTGGCTGTGGGCTGAGTGTTGGAGGCAGAGGGGAAATGGGGGAATGGGGTGAATCCATGGGATTCAGATGCATTTGTTTGTTTGTGTTTCTGGAAGGCACAGCCATCTGCTTATCATACTTCCTACTACTTGGGACTTCTAAGGAGGAGTCAACCCCGGCCAAGCCCAGCTTCTGTCCTGGTGTGTCCTGCTCCATGCATAATTCTTCACCCACAGAGGGCCTATGGTGGAATGGCATCACAGGCCTCTTTTGGAGTTTGTCTCCTTTTTCTGGTCTTTCTGTTGTTTTGTGCTTAGAAGAGGCTGGAGGTGGCAAAGATGAAGAAGATGATGGGCCGATAGTAAACCCAGGCTGTGATATTGAAGGAGGCCGGCTGGGCCCAACTGCACAGCGCTGTTTGAAAAGCTTATGCCTGGAATGAGAAAAGAAATGAAGTCACCATAATCACCAATTTACTACTCTAAAGGATACCCTTTCCAAGGAATCCAAAAGAGTTGCTTTCATGAAATAGCCATCTATTTTTTTTTAACTCCCACCAAGTATGCTATGGCATTAGAAGCTTTTACCTATTAACTACCCATAAAGAAAGAGATTCAGCATAACACTGGAGAGTAAGAGGAATAAGTCTTTAGTAGCAGTCACACTTGGGAGAACACACACTTGTGCAGAAATACAAAAATTGTACTCATTATATTCAGAAGGTTTGAGTATTTCCATACCGTGAATGACCTCATGATGTCTGAAAAAAAAATCTATTTATATCACAAAGGATGAAACAAAAAGGAGCAGAACTTTAAGTACTAAGAAATACTTAGTAAAAAAACAATAGCAGCGACCCCAAAACACAACCTCTTCCCCCATCCCATGACCTATTTTCTTGTCTCTTTCAGATAAAGTTGAGACTTGAAAAGTTCCTCACTAAACCTACAAAAATCTCAGATGGACAAGACACTGTCTGTGAAATTCCATGGCCTCCTAATGAGGAGATAATATAAACTGAACATAGTAATAAAATAAAAGTGTGAGATAGTAATAGTGTCCAAGAAAAAAAAGAATAAAAGCAAAGAGAATAAGGGTGACAGCTAACTATGAGAATCAAGGTTACTTGGGGAGGAGAGAACTGGATGTGAGGCAATGAAGCTGGAATCTTGCCTTGGACAATTTACAGCAGTGTGACTGAGAAAGTCATTTGGCCACATAGAGCCTCAGTTTTCTCATGTGTAAAATGGGACTAAAAGTACCTGTATCATCTACATGAAAGCCACTATGTGGAAGATTCTTTACTAGACTTTCAGAGCAACATAAATGTGAGTTATTTCCATTAATACTATATGTATAGGGGCAGCTGGGTAGCTCAGTGGATTGAGAATCAGGCCTAGAGACAAGAGGTCCTGGGTTCAAATCCAGCCTCAGACACTTCCCAGCTGTGTGACCCTGGGCAAGTCACTTGACCCCCATTGCCCACCCTTACCACTCTTCCACCTAGGAGCCAATACACAGAAGTTAAGGGTTTAAAAAAAAATAAAAAATACTGTATGTATAGTGTAGAAATGTCCTCCCACAAACACACTAAGGCAAGCGGGTAGGTTTGTGGTTAAGAATCTGCTCAGTGGGGTCCCATAGATGGCTCTACTGTACACACAGTTGTGGAGGACATCAGTCAGATTCTGCCCAGGGATAAATCACTCCTGCAAAGAAAGCCGGGCCCTTGGACTGGCATCAAAGTAACCATTGAAGGCCACCAGGGTAGCATTAAATTACACAGTGCTGCATGAAACAACACTCCAGTGGCTAATAAAACTGATTCTAGGGTCATAATGGGATGGTTTAGCAAAAGAGCAGACTGGTCATCTCAACCTATAAAGATGTTAAACATGGACTCCAAGGGCTGTTTCATAACTTGGTTGGCTGCCTTGAAGTTGACAAGGTATAAAAGGCCTATCTAAAGCTGAGAGAAGCAAGAGGCTGCTTGACACTGAGGAGTGGCAAAATTTTCTAGGAGAAATGTTTCTATAATCTATAGAGGCATATATGGAGAGAAAAGGCAAGAGAAAAAGACAAAGAGACAAAGAGAAGAAAAGGAAACATCTTGGCCCTCAAGGAACTTAAATCCAACTGGGGAAAACAACCTGCTCCCAAATAAGCAAACATAAAAGTAATTAGAGGGGAGGAAGGGTGAAAATGGGTTTGCTGGGATTCTAAAACCTAAGAGAGGAGAAGAACGGCCTCCCTGACTGACCACTGAGGAAGGAAGGAAGGCATTTTAAGTAGCAAGTAGTGAGAAGACAGGGATTTCGAGAACTGGTATAGAGGTATAGAGATGGGAGACTGATGGAAACTAGGCCACAGGTCAGTTTAGTGGAAAGGAACCAGAGGGAATAATGTGGTTATGAAGATCTCTGTGGTGCCCTCTGAATCATCTGACAGTGATTTCAAAAAGAGATTCTTTTCTGTTGTCCGGGGGCAACAGGGATACACTGGAGCTTTTGGAGAGGGCATGACTAAATCTTACAGCACTTTGGGTAACCTGCATGGATAGCAGTGACTAGATTAGAGAGGGCAAAGGCAGAAGGCCAACCAGACAGCTAGTGTCATAGGCTTAATGAGAGGTGAGGAGAGTTCTCAGACATTCTGGGTTGGGCAGAAAGACTCTTTTTCCACCCATCAAGCTCCTCCACATTCCTAGTAGCTTGACCTACCAGCAGGGTCCTGTCACCATGTCAACATCTGAGACAGTTTTCCCCACAGGCAGATGAATCTGGGGGTAGAAAATGCTACCTTTCTGAGGCACAACTTTACCTCAGGCTTTTCTCTTGGTCACCAGCCTCTTTCCAGTCTGATCTGCTCCAACAGAAGGATTTTCTATTTTGTTTTGTTTTTAAGTTCTTACCATACATCTTAGAATCAATATTATGTATTGGTTACAAGGCAGAAGAGGAATAAGGGCTGGGAAATTGGGCTTAAGTGACTTGCCCAGGTAGGAAGTATCTGATGCCAGATTTGAAACCAGGCCCTCCCATCTCCAGGCCTGGCTCTCAATTCACTGAGAAACCTACTGGACACATAATAAAGTTTTTTAAAGTAAGATTTTGCAAATTTGGGGAGCATGGAAAATACCTGTCAGATCTTTGGATAAGGATATTTCATGAATAAACAAGAGATGGAGACATGGGAGATAAAATCAATAATTTTAATCATATAAAATTTAAAAGGTTTTGCAAAAACAAAACCAATGCAGCCAAAATTAGAAGGAAAACA
Organism: Gracilinanus agilis; assembly: GCF_016433145.1. Classification (NCBI taxonomy): domain Eukaryota; kingdom Metazoa; phylum Chordata; class Mammalia; order Didelphimorphia; family Didelphidae; genus Gracilinanus; species Gracilinanus agilis. The sequence continues at coordinate 762,549,607 of NC_058130.1, forward strand.
GTAAAGTGTCTAAAGACACAGCCTCTCTTTCACAAGTAGGTTTCAACACTAAAGAAAAACATGTGATGGTCACTTATAAAAGGCTCACACCACAGGCAGGAGATATAGATGGGGTCAGTGTTATTATTCTTTGTCCAGAAAAGTGCCCAAAAGAGTGACTGACTTACCAGAGCTGGGGCTTAAAGCCATGTCTCCTGTGCCCAAGAGAGGCCCTCTCTGTTTCCACTCCTTGGGAATGCATCTAAATGTGAGCTCCCTCCATTAGGCTTTACACAGAATTAATATATGAAAATCATAACTAGATACACATCAATTAGGAGCTCACCAAGTCCTTGGCAAAAGGATGTGACTGAGGATTATTTTAATACAAACCTACTCCTAAAGAATTCTTATCTGATTAGATACATATGGAATAAATCTACTAAGCCAATGAAGAAAGAGTTGAAAAAGAAATTATCAACAGGAATGACAACACTATCTAAGTGAATAGATAACAGTAAAGAAATCTGCTCTTGACTTCTTGAATTATGGAGTCCCACCAGGGTTCTGTCCTTCCTCTTCTTCTCTCCCTCTATGGGGGGGAGCAGCTGGGGGGGGGAGAGGCAGAGCCCCAGGATGTGCTCCAGGGGGCCCTTCAGCCCCCCCTCCTATATTCCAGAGCCTTCCGCCTCCATCCTCCTCCTTCCCCAGGCATTTATGGCTCTCATGGCCAAAAAGGTTGCTGACCTTTGCTCTATACTATTTGACTAGGTGATATTATCTGCTTCCATGGATTTAATTGCCACCTGTATGCTGATGATTCTCCCTTTCCTATTCCCTATTCCTACTTCCTATTCCCATCTCTTCAGCCTTCCTCAACACATCCAAACCAAAACTCATTATGATTCCTCCTAAAACCTCCCCCCTCTTCATGTTCATTATTACTGTAGAGAGCAATGGTCCCCTCCCAGTTCCTCAGGTTCACCACTTAGGAAGCCTTATTTCCTCCAGGAACTAATACAAAATGTTGTTTGGTATTTAAAGCCCTTTGTAACCTATCCCTCCTCCTGCTTTCCAGTCTTCTTACACCTCACTTCCCCACCATGTACTCTTCAACTAAACTCAGTGACAATGGCCTCCTGGCTATTCTACAAACAAGACATTCCATTTCTTGGCTTTGGAAATTTTCTCTGTCTCCCATGTCTGGAAGGCACTTCCTCCTCCCTCTGTCTCCTGGCTCTGCTGGCTTCCATGTAATCCCAGATAAAATTCCATCTTCTATAAGAATCCTGTCCCAATCCCTCTTAATTCCAATACTTTCTCTCTTTTTTTCTCATATATACTTGTTGTCCGTGAAGGCAGAGATTATCATTTGCCTCTTTTCATGTCCCCAACACTTAGCCCAGGGTCTGGAACATAGTAGGCATTTAATAAATATTTACTGAGAGAAATAAATGAGAGAAAAGAATTTGACTACACCTCTTTGTACCAGTTTCCTCAAAGGCAGTGTGGAAGGTCACAAGACTGGAAATCAAGAAAGTTGGGATTTTGTTCAGATTTACTCAGAAATTATGTGACCTTGAATAAGTTATTTTCTAATTCTAAGCCTCAGTTTCTTCCTCTGTAAAATGAAGGAGTCAGACTAGATGAATTCCAAGGTATTTATAATAGTTGAAGACACACCTCATTCCTTCGCCCTCACCCTGAAGCATATAATCCCATTTTAGCCTGAAAATGGGAAATACAATTGGATAACTTGACAGTGGTCACATTCTGGAGTGCTGGTGGGTTATTTTTCTAAGTTTTTGAGGAGGGGAGTCATGATGATAAGTATTTTTAGAAGTCTTGTCTAATAATAAGAGGCAACAGGACATAGATCCCAGAGAGACAGTTTGGATATTCATGAGCTACATGGCCTTCATTGATTAATACCATCACTCTGAGCCCCAGTCTCTTATCTGTAAAATGGGGCAGATAATGTATCTTCACAAAGCCATTGTAAGGAAATTACTTCATCATCTCCAAGTGCCATGTAAAGATTTGTTTCATGTCAGAAACAAAGACAACAGCAAAAGGGCATGAGCAGACACTCAGGGAAAGAATCTATCTATTAAAGTTGTAGCTGTGAAAATGGAATGGAGAGATTAATCAGAGGAAGGGTTGATGGGATGTGTTAGCAAGTAAAATAAGGAAAGTTAAAGATAATGGTGATTCTTCTAACTTGGGGAAATAAAGTACTAATCCCAGCATTCAGTTATAGAAATGGCACACTTGAGAAAGAGAGGTGGCTGGGGGGAAAATATCATGAATTTGATTTTAGCCATTTTGATTGAAGTGATCAGATGACATCCTGGAGTTGCCATTTCTGACATATGCAGATCTGGACGTTGACATCACAAATGTGAGTGTAAAGGCAAGTTCATGAACAGCTATAACAAACAGCCATTCTTGGGGGCACCCCCCAGCCTTTCTAACACCCACCTGGAACAGGAACAGCTGGCTCTTTGGGCAGGATCCACGAAACCCCAAGAAGGAGGAGGAGGAGGCTCATTAGAGGCTTCTTCCTCCAGGTGTGGAGCAGATACCTGACTCCTCCTGCAGTGAAAACCACCAAAGATAAATCCATTAGCAACCATCTTCACTACACCAATAGACAACCTTCCACAGATGAGAAAACCTACCCCTTTGTCCCTCTGAGACCATCTTGGAGACACAAAAGGGTTTAATAAAAAGGTTCAATAGTGTGATCATCACAGCCAAAGCTATACTTGACAAACACAACAGAAGAAGCAAGACACCCAGAATGTAAATGGTGCTGGAGCTCAAGAGGTAGGAAAGAGAGGCAGCATGCAAGACTGTCTCCAATTACTTGTGCTGCTTTTCGAAAAATCCTTTAAAGACAGCATACCTGGAGAGAGCTAGATGGCTCAGTGGATTGAGAGCCAGACCTTAAAAGACAGAAGGTCTTGGATTCAAATTTGGCCTCAGACACTTTCTAGCTGTGTGATCCTGGGCAAGTTACTTAACCCTAATTGCCTTTACTTTACTATTCTGCCTTGAAATTGATACACTGTATTAATTCTAAGAAGGAAGGTAAAGGTTTAAAAAAAAGCAAAAACAAACAAAACAAAACAAAAAAAAACCAAGCCTGTATGTCAGAGAGCCAGTGCCTGGCTTTGTGATTCAGTGCTTTTGGTGAGAAAATAGATCCATCTACAGGCTCAAGTTAGGACCTAAACTAGTTAACTAATTAGTTTAGACTAACTAAATTAGTCTACTACCTAAGTCTCTGATCTGCCTAAAGCCCTGAGGCATTCAGTGAATTGCCCAAGTGTGTTATATTCTCCTGGCTTTGAGGCTAGCTTTCTACTCTTCCTGCCATATAAAAATCAAGCTCTTTCCCAGTGTCTATGCATGTAACATTGTGTATACCATTCCCAGTACAGCTCTAATATTACCCGGCATCAAAGGGCAGCATAAAAAGTATCATTTTGGTTTCAAAATAATTTATGGAATGCACTTTTCCATTTTCAGGGATTCTTTTAGTATGAAAAAATATGAAACAAAAATGTTTTCTAATATCTGATCATTGCAGGGAGCAACAAAAGGAAGGTGATAGGGAAGGCTGTGGTAGAGCTATTACTCCAAAGCACAGGACTTAGACCTGGGTTCAAAACCAATACTGCCAAGACAAAACTCTCAAAACCTCCACTTCCTCAGTGATGAGACAAGGGGGTGCAAGTCCTATCATTCTATGGACTGATTTTCTGTAAATGATATGATATTTTGACATTAATATAGCATTTCACAGATACATTGTTACTTTTTTAAGCTAATGCTTACACTTTAAGGTGTTTCAAAATGTCCCTAGTAATGATTTAAGATTGTCTTTTCCTTTTCCCTGCCTCCTTGAGTATCTCAGTTCTCTATTCTATATTTTTTATACAAGGGAATTCACTCAAATGTATGGTCTGTGGGTGAGAAGGAAAAGTAAAAGTAAAAATGAAGAAGAGTTGTACAAATGCAAGAAAAGTAAAGAACAAAATATTGATTGGAAAATGGCCCATAAGTTAGCTATAAGTGAACGTATCAATTGGCATTCCAACTATTTCATACATGTAAATGAAATATGAAAGACCATATCTGGCTTACATCATTTACATCTGTACGTAAATGAGAATTACAGATAAAAATATTAACTTGGAAAAATAAAAGTACATAAGAGGTAGGTAGGTGGTTTGGTGAATAAAGAACCAGGTCTAGTGATAAGAGATCCTGGCTTCAAATTTGGCCTCAGACACTTTCTAGCTGTGAGCGCCTGGGTAAGTCACATTACCCTCACTGCCTAGCCCAGTGATGGCAAACCTATGACACGCATGTCACATTTTCGATGACACGCAGCTGCAAACAGAGAAGTCTGGGGCCACATGCCGAGGATGAGACATTTGCTGTAGTGTAGTGTAGACACTCTGTGCGCTATAGATGACAATTCTACCTATATTACTTTACTTATTTTGGTTTATTAAATAGTTATATATTACAATTATATATTTTTGTTATTTAAACTATAAATATGGCAAAATTATGTTGGTTTTTTTCCTCAAAGTGACATGCCACCCAAGTTATGCTCAGTTTTTTGGAGAATTTTAACACACCGAGCTCAGAAGGCCTAGCCCTTACCACTTTTCCACCTTGGAACCAATATTTAGTATAGATTCTAAGACAGAAGGTAAAGGTTAAAAAGAAAAGGTACCTAATAAAACTTTGAAAAGAAAAAAGTAAGGTTCACCTAGACAAAGGAAATCAAACACAGCAATATTAGAAAGAAATATTATTTGGAAAAATATAATTTTATAAGACAGAAAAGAATCAGCTTAGATTTGTAAAAAATACCTTTAGGACAGTTATTTTGATATGAAGTTCCAGATTGTCTTTGGTTGGAAATGACTTATTAATGTCTTGTCAAAAAGGGTGTCTAGTAGAGAAGATTTCATCTACTATCACTCTCCTACACCCTCCTCCAATCAAAACCCAAGAGACAACAAGAGTCCAATACAAGATCAGCTCAATGCTTCGTCCAAAAGACTAGTATTGCATGTAGACCAAAATTATGATTTTATCTTATCTAAAGCACATTTTGCTAATTATAAAATGAATACTTAGTTTTGACAAAAACCACTTAACGTTCCATCCCTGAAGTTAAGACTTATTGAGGAGTGTTGCTTTAGAGAGTAGATGCCTGCCACTCAATCAGAAATGAAATTGGGTAATGCTTATTACTACAGTGCATTGGTAGACTGCATCATTCTGCACTGGATAAAAGTCCAACTTGCTAAACCACAGAAGTAAATCATTCCTGGGCAGAGAGGGAGGAGCATTTATCTTTCTCCCCACAGAGATAAATTATGCCCCAGAGTCAACAGAAGCAAAGCAACCCCTACCACAAGCTGGGGCAGATTTCAAAAGCTCTGTAGTTAGTAAAGGCAGGAGAAAAGTTTTCAGCTTGAACTACTAATTTTCTGTCAATCAAGACATGTGGCCAGCAACATAAAAGGACCAGAAAGGAGAGAACACTAGAGAAGTTTCTACAGAGCTTCCATAGAAGATATATTCCTCATCTGACAAGGGAGACTCAAACTACCTGAATTTTGCACTAAACATAATATAACAACATTTCTATACCACCTGCTATGTGCCAGGAACTATGCTAAGCACTTTATAAATGTCATCTCATTTGATCCTCACAACAACCCTGGGAAATACTATTATTAGCCCCATTTTACAGATGATGAAACCAAGGTTAACAGAGGTGAAGTATGGCTAAAGCCATACTAAACTCAGGTCTTCCTGACTCCAGGCCTGGTGCTTTATGCATAATGATAAACTTCCCATCACTATCTTGGAAAGGGTCCAAGTGGATGCCTTGCCAATGTAAATTCTTCACCTCAGTAGTTATCTCTAGAAATAAGAAAACATTTTCTCAAGAGATCAACCAGTCCCTATCCTAAACTTTGTTATAAACTATGACCTGATAATCTATGAAATTTGATCACATATTTGCATAGCATATCTCCTGAAGTCAAAACACAGAAAATTCAGAGCTAACAGAAGGGAATGTTCCTTATTGGACCTTGGTCCTGGCATCTACATAAAACTTACTTGGGCTGTGTTCGGTTGAGGACGCATTCCTTCCAGACTCTGTGGACCATGTGACTGTGGAGTTTGGGGGGAATCTCCCCTGATCTCTTTGGACTGTGCATAGTAGCCATCCCCTCCTGGGCAGTTAAGTGACCGACGGTGCTCAGAGGGCCTCCACCTTCACCTAGAGGAAAGACAGAAGTGCTGTACAGGGGCCACAGGGCATACATCCTGGGACAGATTCTCCTGCAGTGACCTTCTAGTAGAGAGACAAATACATGGGTCATGCAGCTCTGCCTTAGTCCTTTATGTTGCCCTGATAAACACCCTTGACTATGTTAGCAGAGGCAAAATGACCTGGTGGGATGGATTCACATGCTGTCATGGGGATCCTTGTTTTTTGATATGGTTTACTGGCTCACTTCAGTTAACTGGTGAACTGATCCTGTTACATATATGAATTGAAAAGGCACCCAGGGGCAGTTCAGTTCCAAAGGACTAAATATGAATACCAAGAGAAGGGCCCCCCAGGGCCCGACATTAAAGGAGTGATTGTGTGGTCCCTGGCAGCTCACTATCACAATGTTTCTATCTTATAAGACTCCTGAAACAAATCTTATACTATCTGAGCTGCTACTCCAGATAAACTCAATTTTTAAAATTTTATCAAAAAAAGTCTAATTGACAAAACAACTTTGAGGTACCATCTCACACCTAGCAGATTAGCTAACATGACAGCAAAGGAAAGTGTTGAATGTTGGAGAGGATGTGGCAAAACTGGGACATGAATGTATTGCTGGTGGAGTTGTGAATTGATCCAACCATGTCCAAAGGGCTTTAAAAGACTATCTGCCTTTTGATCCAGCCATAGCACTCCTGGGTTTATACCCCAAAGAGTGAAGAAGGAAAAAGACTTGCACAAAAATATTTATAACCACGCTCTTTGTGATGGCAAAAATTTGGAAAATGAGGGGGTGTCCTTCATTTGGGGAGTGGCTGAACAAATTGTGGTATCTGCTGATGATGGAATACTATTGTGCTCAAAGGAATAATAAACTAGAGGAATTCCATGTGAACTGGAAAGACCTCCAGGATTGATGCAGAGTGAAAGGAGCAAAGCCAGAAGAACATTGTACACAGAGGCTGATACACTGTGGCACAATCAAACATAATGCACTTCTCTACTAGCAGCAATGCAAGGATCTAGACCAAGGCTGAGGGACTTATGAGAAGAAAAACTAACTACATTCGGAGGAAGAATTGTGGGAGGAGAAACACAGAAGAAAAACAACTGCTTGAACACATGGGCTGATGGGGATATTATTGGGGATGTAGATGCTAAACAATAACTTTAGTCCAACTATCAATAATATGGAATTAGGTCTTGATCAATGATACATGTAAAAGCCAGTGGAATTGTGCATCAGCTATGGGGGATGTGGTGGTGGTGGGGAGGGAAAGAACATGAAACATGCAACTATGGGAAAATATTCAAACTAAAAACTTAAATTAAAAATAAAATTAAATAAAATTCAAAAGAAATTTACACACCAGCAAACAGTGAACTAAAGAGAATAGTTTAGATAACTAAATGATGTGTATTTTTTCACTTGGTTTATAATTATTAAAAATTTTAAAAGTTTAAAAAAAGTCTAATTGAAAAGCTATTGTTTGATATGAAAGTCACTTTAATGATGCCAACATTCATTGATAATGTCACTCTGCCCCTAGGGGTCTGTGTGAATTCTGTAGCTGTGATTCTGTGGGGGTCCAACTCTCATCACCCACTACGGGAGCTGGAGCTTCTGTCCTCCCTTCACAAAGGCATGTTTGGTTTCTTAAACCCTAATGCAAACTATTTTCTAAACAGGAGGAAACAGTAGAGGGAGCTTGACATTCATATAACCAAGATTGGCCTCCAATAGTAGACTGTCCTCTGCCTGGGAGCTTGCCCAAGGTCACACCTCTAGTCCACCTCTAGTTGACCTGCTTGTGTTGATGCCTCAGGACTCCCACCCAGAGAGGCTGTCTCCACACCAGACCACAATAAAGGACACATACTCTGCTTGCACAAGAGGCACAAGTGAAACATAACTTCTTAGGGTCGGGCTATTGCTGGGTTTGGTTTTTAGTATTAGTTTTTTGGTACCATCTCATATCAGACAAGTACTAAAATCCAAATGACCATTATAATTTTTAGCTAGTCCATTTGTTATAAAAAGCTTAGCAATAATTATATATTCAATGAGCTCATAATAGAAAATTCCTTAATTAGT
>NC_058130.1:762560499-762683111 GCF_016433145.1 Gracilinanus agilis
TAAGATGGTACGTGACAGCAATCTATTATAATGAATATGATTTTATAGTTTGACAAAAGACCAAGCCTTCTGGTGGGAAGTGGGAAGGGATACCTTAACCTTGTTGGCCAAATTATTTTCTCTTGTGGAAATGACTAAAGCATGACAAACTAAGAGTTATGAGGGTAATTTGGTTGCTGACCCAGGAGCAAAAGTGTCCTTAATTGAAATGATTTCCAAGCTTATCCATTAAAAAAAAAAAAATAACTTCCTCAAATGCTATCAACACTGTGAAATCTCCAGCTTCCCTGTTTCCTCCACTGGAGTTCTGCCAACATTGATGTTCACTAACAATGCAGTCAATTGAGAATATTGACAAGGCTTCCTTCCTTCTCTACCCCAGTCGCCTGTCAACTCTAACGACTTCAGAAAGGCAGAATTTCCAAATGCTCAGAATTCTAGCTAGGAATAAAGTTGACAGCCTCTTATTCCCAGTTCTGTCCATGGCTGCAATAACTTGGGCAAAGGCTCTGACCTCTAGAGTCTTGAGTTTATATTGGCTATTAAAAGGGAAGCATGCTTTTTGCCACTTGGCATTTGGACAAAACTTGTGACATACCGATGTATGTGTAGAACTCTGAATCAGTCACTTAGGGTGAAATACTCAGAGGCATGCAAATGAAACTTAAAGCAATATAATCTAACATTTTACTTGTGCAAGTTTGTAGTTACTTGCCCCACACTATATAGCAGCCTGATTCTACCACCATGGAAAAATAGAAATGTAAATGTGGTCAATTCTTGATTGGTCTGAGAAATGATAATAATGTACGATAGCCAAAAAAAAAAAATATTCTTTACATTTCTGAAGAATGTACACTCAGTTAGGTCTAGGGTATCTAGTTTTTATGCTGCTTAAAATTAGTTTTAATGATTACTTAGTGCTACTTAGTTCTGGGCTTCCATTTCCTTAGGTCCTCTTCTCACTATGATGCTACTTACCTATGATAGCTTGTTCTGGAGAAGTGGGTGGGGTGAGTGGCATCCCACAATGACTGGGGTCTTTCATGCTTCCAACTCCATGCTGGCCAACAACAATGTGACCTCCAGCACCAACAACATTCTGAGACACTGGGATATCATTTTGAGAGATCAAAACAAAGGCTGATGGATACACCATACGAACACCGCCTATGATGAGTGACAGCAAAAATAAAGTCAACATACTCCTTAGAAACAGAACTCCACAGAACCATTCAGTTCACCATAAGACCTATGTTCAATGGTCAAAATGTGAGGCCAATCGAGTGTTATATTAAATTATATGTTTTATTCGTCAACAGTGAGCAGGTGCTTAAATAAGTTGCCTGGTAGGATGCTAATAGCATTTGGGATACAGGGACTGTTGGAGCTTCAGGCAAGAAAACTACTCAGCATGCTCCACTGTGCCAAGAGAGTCACCAAACAAGATAGGAAAGTAATGAAGGATGTTTCAGTGAATATGAATTATTATTTTTTAAATTAAATGAGGAAAAAGTTCTTCAGGCAAAATATTTTTTCTTACCAACGATTACTTCGACTGCCACGGGGAAATCATCATCATATCCTAACTCCTCTTCCTCCTTCCGCTCCTCTTTCTTCTTCAGCACCATTGGGTAGAAATACTGCCATTCCTCAATTAGCTTGCGGGTGGCTGGGTCTGACATCTTATATGCCTGGCCTGTCAGTGTCCCATTTAAGCCATACGGGCTTACCAGCACTACAAAAAGAGAGAAACCCTAGGACGGTGAAGATATCACAACAATGTCTCCTCCATAAGTACATCCCAGCATGTGTAGTGATTTTAGGTCAAAGCACAGACTTTCTCATAAACACACTGCCCTATTTCATAATTCCTTTGGAAACAGTGACACAAAGCAGTTTTCATCCTATTGTTCTCTCTTATTTATTCCCTTCTTAGCTCATGTCATTTTGGGGCAGCAACCAGTCTGGATAGCTTACTCCTCAGTCATGATACAGATGAGGGGATTTGGATTCTGGTAGGTACTGAACATGATGGTACTTGAGGTCCTTTTCAGCCCTAAAAGTCTGTGATTCTGTGACAAAAGTTGGCCTATTACAATATAACATAGAGCATATACTAATGTCTTTCTCTAATTAATCAACATACACATGCTAAATGCCTGCTATTTAAGGAGCTAAACACAATGCTTGTGAATCAAAGACAAAACTGCTTTTCTCAAGGAACTCACACTGTAATGGGGATGGGGGGCACACTGGGTAGGGAGGGACAAGATATAAAAATAATGCACATACCAAATACATACAGAGTAAATGGAAGATAACCTTAGAACAGAAGGCAATAACAACTGAGAGGGCCCGGAAAGACTTCATATGGAAGGAGGTATTTAAGCTGTCCATTTTGAAGCCCTCCTCATTGCATGGAGGCAGGGGGTCTCCCAACAGGATCAAGTCTGGCAAATTCTTCCAAGAGGGAAAGACTCTGACTATGGAATGGTAATGAATTGTGTCTATATCATTCAAGGACCAAAATAGTGTGGTGTGGAGAGCTTTATCACCAGTATAGATGTGACCTGAATTCTTGATACCAGATACTTAAGTCACAGCAGAGGTGATTTTGGAAGGGGTATCCACAGTGACAAGATCCCAGACTTTGGAAGTGCATGAAGCAGATAATGCAGCAAAATTCAAAACAAAAGTTTGTGAGTACTATCTCAGTGGGTTCTGAGGCTCCAGAATGGCATACTTTACCCAATAAATGAAAGCTATATAGCAAATCAGAAGTCATAAAAAAAAAAAAAAAAAATCACATGATCTAAGAATGTCTGAATATGCCCATCCGACGTTATAATGCTGAATTATGGTTTTACTGTAAATATCTACAGGGTCACTACAAAATACTTTTATTTGAAGTGGGATTTTTAGGTCTTAAAATTTCCATACCACTTTCTACTAGAATTTAACTTGAAAAGGATGTTTTACCGGGCAAAGAAATAAAAATCTGCATAGCACAAAGAGTAGCTACACTTAAATTTTTGACTCCCAGGAAGGTAAATTTCCTAATAAAGCATTTCTGTGGAAAAAAGCTACCTTTGATTTAGTCTGAATTTGTTCATGAATCCTACAGGATAGAAAAGAGTCTCTTTGTTACTGATTCTCAGGGACCAGCACACACCTAGATTGATTTTTCTCTTGCTAGTCAGTAACACAAGTAGCCAAGGGACACTGGCACTCAAAAAGTAGTAGTAGTAGGGCAGCTCCCCTGCATTAATGGTGAAGAAATCCCCTACTCCATCTGCAAGAAGGGTGAGGGATTTAAAACCTCCACCTTCTGCAACTATTGACAGGGCAATAGCTGCCCTAATGATGGATTTCCTCCACTGCAATTGTGGGAAATTATTAAGCTATCCCCAAATGAGAAAGAAGTGAAAAACTAGCAAAATTAAACCCAGGTGTTCCTGAGAGATTTCACATGAGGAAGATTATTTTGAAGAATATTTTTCCTGCTTCAGATATAGGTCCAAATTGATAAATTACATTTATTTCTTTGTTGCCTTTTCCTTTTGTTTTTCTTAACCAGGCAAATGACAGATGTGGCCACAATAGTACTTAATGATCTGTTTTAATAAAATACATGATGTAAATAATTTCATTAATTCATAATATCACTAAGAATAGGGGCAGCAAAGTGGATAGACTTGTCATTGGAGTCCAGGAGACTTGGAGGGACTGGACAAGTCTAAGTCTCTAAGGGCCCTCAAGCCATTTTTTCCAACTACAATTGTGAAATAATTACAAATCTACGTTGGTAGAAGGAATTTCCTCACCAGGAGTCCTATGCCAATGAAATTAGAGGTCTAAACCAACAATATTCCTATAAGATCTGTTTTACCATTCTCAGAATTTGAAGTGGTTTAAATCTCATAGCAATTTCTTTCTAACATAAACAAAATCAAATGTGATGGGGCATGCAACTCACTCTCTTCCTAAAGATAATTAAGTTAGCAGAGGTGGCTGGATACCACATGTAGATCCCCTAAGATTTCATATTATACTAAAAAGTACTTGTTCATCTTTTGATCTTAAGGACATATATATGTGATCACTTGTCAGGGATTAGAGACTCTAGAGCTGGGACAATCCTTCAAAGGAATCCAGTCCATTGGTTTTGGTACAAGATCACTCAGAGTAACTACCAGAGCCAGAACTTGAGTCCTTTGATGGTGGCCCAAAGGCAGAGTGGAGGCCTTCAGAGATGAGAAGTCATTCCTCTCCTCCTTAAAAGTGTTATAATAATTGCTAGTATTTATAAGTTACTTTAAGATTTTCAAAACTATTATCGCACTTTTATCTTCACAAGTCTTAGAAGATGGGTGCTATTATTACACTCCTTTTGCAGATGAAGAAACTAAGGCAGACGGAAGCTAAATGAGTTGCTCAGGGTCAGAAAGTCAGTCAAAGGCTGGATTTGAACTCAAATCTTTATGACTCCAGGACTTGTGTTATGTCCAACATGCCACCCCTGAAGTCCTTTCTAACTTCCAAACCTGAAAATGACACTTCTTATATGTTTTTCACTCTAACCTACTATTTTATAGAGAAGGATCATGCACTGAGTGAAAGGCTATAAAAGATGCCTTCGAAGGTCTTGTCTTACTCCATGATTCATTGTTTCCATAGGATATCAATCAGAATGCTTTTTGAGGACATCTAATCCTACTGGGCCCTTTGCCCCAGTTCAATAGGAGAGGACACACAGACAGAAAGAGTCACTGACTGATGAACAGATGCAATGATTAAACCCCAAAGAAAATGAGCTACTGTAAATGAGAAGCCTTCTCTAATGTGCTCCTGAGTGGTAGATGCACAAGGTTTGTTTCCATTAGACTAGTACATTTGCAAAGAGTTCCATAATTTGTAACTGCCTAAACCAATGAGCATATACACCTGTTGCCCAGGACTGCTCACCAGCAAAAGGCTCTGGATCAGACTTGGCCAGCTCCTGCTGCATTTTCTGAGTCTAGTGCCTGCATGTTGAGCACATGGAGCAACCTACAGCAGTGGGAACTGAATCTGAATTCCAATTATGTCTCTAGATACTTCTATGACCTTGGGCAAGTGACTTAACCTGTTCAGGCTTCAGCTACCTCATCTGAAAAATTAAAGGGTTGGATGAGATGACATTTCATGATCATATAACCTCAGCAGATTCTTTGTTTGGATAATAACCATAATACTATAACAAGGTTAGTTCCCCATGAGAGTGATCTGTGTTTCTTCTTTAATTCCCAAATTCAACTGTTAAGACTTTTTACTAAGCTAAATCAATATGCTTCACAGAATGCCAAGAATTATTGTTCTGATGTTAATTATTCTTACGACAGCATGGGATTATAGTAACAAAAATATTTTAATCAATTTTACTAGTATTTTAAAAATCATGCTTTGCCTTATCTGAAATATATTTTTGCTATATTTCTTTGGTGATGGTATGCTACAAAACTAAAGAAACTGTTCAGAGAGGATTATGAAATAAAAATTAAAAATAGAAACTCAGATAATCAAGATGATCAAGTTAGTCTTTTACAAATATTAGGACAATGAAAAAGATTTCATTAATTTATAGTTGTTAGCTTTTATAACTTAATATGTATTCATTTATGTCTGGACTGTTAATTCTTTCAGTTCTTAAAAGGAAATAAAACATTGCCATTTCTAAAAGATACTATCTACCAGATGGGGGGACTACCATTACTGCAATGAAAAATGCTGAGTTTAATATTAATTGTGCATAATATTATGATCCATCATTACTAATATCAGGTTAACTAACCAGCAAAGCAGTAAAAATTCTATATTTAAAAAAAATTGTCAGTTAAGTCATTCGTTGTGATATAAAGTTATTTTTCTTCTTTGACAATGTAGGAAATGCTCCACTTTCTTCTTCAACAATACTTAAAAAAAAAAAATTAAAAAAAATAAATCTCTTTTTCCTTTTCTCCCTATATTACTTCCAAGCTGGAAGGGCAGAGGCTGCACATGAGCCTGGTCTTACTCTGATCAACATGGGAGCTTTGACTTGCTCCATTTCAACTTTCAGCCTTCAATCCTTAGGCAAGCCAGTGCCCTCCCCTACCTGGGGGCTCATCTTATTAAATGCAGCCAATGTGAATGGACTCTCAAGCAGCTTAGCTCAGAACCACCAAGTTCAAGCAATCATCTATGCCAGCTTCAGCCTTCCAGATAGTAGGGATCCCAGGTGTGTGCCTGGCAATGCTTCCACAGTTATAGCTCCCATTACACATACAACTGAATGTACCACTGGAATAAGACTGTTTTTATTGATGACTTCGGCCCTTTTGGCCATCTTAGAGCCTAGGACTGGGGCTGGTGGGGATGACAGTCCTACTGTATTATGATCTGGCCAACAGGAACAATGTGTTTCTTTTTTCATGGCTACACTTCAGCTGCAGAGTGTCTATGGAAGAGGGCCAAGATGGGGAAGGGGTGCCAGAAGATGCCACCCAAGGAACAGTAAAAGAAACTGGGGAGATTAAGAATAGACTTAAGGAATGGTCTTACATCAGTTTTCAGTTATATGAAGAGGGACAAGCCCTTTTCTAACTCAGAAAGGGTAAAATTACCATGCAAGGGAAATTTTTTGAACCATTTGAGCTATCTAAAAACAAAATGAGCTTCTCTCAGGAAGGAATAGCTGGGTGACCATGTGGACAGGATATTGAATGGATTTTTACTCAGGCATGGTTGGCCTTCATGGTCTCTGGGAGCTCTTCCAATTCTGAGATGCTGTGATTCTCAACCCTGGGTGTTTTAGCCACAAGTCTGACACGTTTTCCAAATAACCACTGGAATAAAATGTCTCCTTGTGAAATAACAAATAGAACAGACCAAGACCCACACTTTCAATTATTTAAAATTCTGCCTTCTCTTTAAGCTTTTCATGATCAATATTAATAATGCTTTGAAAGGTACCTTAGAACACTTACCCTGGAATGGTGCAGGGGATGACTGCGCCATATGAATATGCTCTTCATTAATCAGATAAATTGGCTGGTGCTGGGCAATCTCCACACTCGTGCACACGTTACTTTCCCCATGAAGAAAAAATGTGAAGGCACAGGACAAATGTTCACTGAAAATACAAAAGAAAATTCTAAATATTGGTAGGAAATTAATATGGCTGTGGAGGTGTCAAATAGGCAGGCCACAGACAGGTGACAAATCTAGCTTCTTTGTCAACTAGTTGGGAGAGTTGGAATTTTAAGAATTTAACAATGCCTATTTGCAAACCAACAAAAAAAAAAAAAAATCATGGTTTTAAACTAGAAAGGCCTTCAGAGATCATCTAGTCCAATACTGTCATTACCTACAGCAGGAAACCAAGGCCCTGAGAGAAGGGATTCTTCTAGTCAAAGATGTGATAAGTAAAATAAGTAGAATTGGAAGCCAAGTCCTACAATTCTAAAGAGAACATTCTATCCAGCCCATCACTGTGGATTCTCATTTTTAAATGTTTGGATAAGCTTCAGGGATATTTAACTTTTAACTATTTTGACTATTTGACTATTCTAAAATGAAAACCACCATGAATTGGCATCATAATTTGACAATTTTTATAGACAATGTAACTGGGACTACAGGTGATGAAAAAAGTTCATATCAATATCAGTGGCTACAGCCTCTCAAGCATACATTTATCACATATTTATTTAGCACCTACTGTGTCATATAGTCCTATGGAAAATAATATTGAATTATCCGGATAAATACCATACATAATCAACATAGTTCTTCCAAACAGAATGGCATGTTTTTTGTTTTTTTTTAAACCCTTAACTTCTGTGTATTGGCTCCTAGGTGGAAGAGTGTTAAGGGTGGGCAGTGGGGGTCAAGTGACTTGCCCAGGGTCACACAGCTGGGAAGTGTCTGAAGTTGGATTTAAACCTAGGACCTCCCATCTCTAGGCCTGACTCTCAAACCACTGAGCTACCCAGCTGCCGCTGGCATGTTATTTTATTTAATATTTGTGATTTGTCTTTCTTAATCACACAATTTAAAAGCAAATCACTTCTCTATGTTCCCTGTAATTAGGTGAGAATTATAAGTCTTGAACTGGCTTTACACAGATAGATACATAATTCCAAAATTATAATAATGGCTTTAAAAACTATGATGAGAAGCAGCTGGGTGGCTCACTGGATAGAGAGCGAGGTCTGGAGACAGGAGGTCCTGGGTTCAAATGTAACCTCAAACACTTCCTAGCTGTGTGACCCTGGGCAAGTCACTTAACCCCCACTGCCTAGTGTAAGGGTTAAATAAGGAGTTTGACAAAGTGAGGAAAGAAGTTTAATAGAAACTTTCATTAATTTAAGAAAGAAGTACAGATGGAAAGAAATTATTAATCTTCTGCCCTATAAATATGCCCAAAATTCCTAATACTATGTAAAATTTCCTAAAACTACCTCTGTCTTTTGAGGGCAGTTTCTTTCTGCCTGGCAAGCCAGGCCTACCACTCACTCACTCCTTCAATCAATTTTCTATAGCAGCCCAACTGTCAGTAGCCAACTACCAGCAGACCTTTCCCTCAAACACAGACCTCCTCCTTTCTAGAGATGCCAGAGGCAAAAACCCCCCCAACTGTCAGTGGCTGCTTTCTTTCTCTCCTCACTGACCAACTGTCCTCCCCTAACTTCCTGTCAGAGGGTAGACTACTTCCTCTTCTCAGGTCCTGGTCCCTTTGGTAACAGAATCTTTAGCTCTGGCTAACTGACTCACTGAACCTGTCAGTTCTGATCTACTTAGAAACTCTGCTCTATAGTCTCTTAATAAGACAGAGGGAGAGATTAATAAAATCCCTTTAACTTTATCCCTTATCACTCTTCTTGCCTTGGAACCAATAAATAGTATTGATTCTTAGGCAGAACTTAAGGTTTAAAAAACAATAACAAAAAACCTATGATAGCATACCAGGTATTACACAAAGTCCATTTTGCTCCTAAGAACTCCTAAGAATATGTACGGAATGAACAACACCAGCAATCCCTTCATTAAATCATGGTAATTCATCAAATTAAAAAGATCAGCACTAAGATACTAACTTAAAATCTAGAAGTTTTGTAAAACAATCTTCACACAACTGACAATGCTGAAGTTATGTTTAACCTTAAAACAACCACATTCCCCTTAAGAATCTGGAAGAAAACGTAAATATAAAAAGTCAAATCATAAATAAATTAGGTGATCATAGAATAGTATATCTGTCAGATCTGTAGGAAAGTAATTTAAAATCAAGCAGGAGATAGAGAACATTACAAAATATAAAATGAATGACTTTGATTATATCAAATTAAAAAGGTTTGGAACAAAACACAATGCAACCAAAATTAGAAGGAAAACAATAAACTGGGAAAACTTTAAAAAAAAAAAACTCTCTTGATACACAACTGATCATTATAACTCTGAATGTGAATGGGATGTACTCACCCATAAAACAGAAGCAAATAGCAGAGTGGATTAGAAACCAAAATCCTACCCTTTGTTGTCTATAAGAAACACATATGATGCGGGTGGACATACACAGATTTAAGGTCAAGGGCTGGAGCAAAATCTTTTGGGCTAAAGAGCTCTAAAAGACTACCTGCCCTTCGATTCAGCCACAATATTGCTGGGCTTGTACCCCAAAGAGATCATAGATAAAAACTAGTATAAAAATATTTATAACCGTGTTTTTTTGTGGTGGCAAAAAACTGGAAATTGAGGGTATGCCCTTCAATTGGGGAATAGCAGAAAAAATTGTGCTATATGCTTTGATGGAATACTATTGTACTCAAAGGAATAATAAGCTGGAGGAATTCCATGTGAACTGGAAAGACCTCCAGGAACTGATGCAGAGTGAAAGGAGCAGAGCCAGAAGAACATTGTACACAGAGACTGATACACTGTGGTAAAATCAAATGTAATGGATGTCTGTACTAGTAGCAATGCAATGACCCAGGACAACTCTGAGGGATTTATGGAAAAGAACGCTACCCACATTCAGAGGAAGAACTTCAGGAGTGGAAACACAGAAGAAAAACAACAGCTTGAACACATGGGTTGATGCAGACATGGTTGGGGATGTAGACTCAAAACGACCACACCAATGCAACTATCAATAATATATAAATAAGTCTTGATTGATGACACATGTTAAAAGCAGTGGAAATGTGCATTGGATATGGGGGGAGGGGGTTAAGGGGAAAGTAAAAACATGAATCATGGAAATATTTTCTAAAAAAATAAAACATTTAAATAAAAAAATCTTTTGGGCTTCAAATGAGAAAAAGAAGGCAGGAGTGGAGATCATGATTTCTGACAAAGCCAAAGGAAAAATAAATCTGATTAAAAGAGACAGGGAAGGTAATTACATCCTGATAAAAGGCAGTATAGACAATGAGGAAATAAAAGTACTCAACATGTATGCACCAAATGGCATAGCATCCAATTTCCTAAAGGAGAAACTCGCAGAGCTCAAGAAGGAAATTGAACAAGCCATCAAAGAACTCCCTAAGAAAAACCCCCAGGACCAAATGGATTCACAAGTAAATTCTATCAAACCTTCAAAGAACAACCAATTCCAATACTATACAAACTATCTGACATAATAAGCAAAGAAGGAATTCTACCAAACTCCTTTTATGATACAAATATGATACTGATCCCAAAGCCAGGTAGATCAAAAACAGAGAAAGAAAACTACAGACCAATCTCCTTAATGAACATAGATGCAAAAATTTTAAACAGAATACTAGCAAAAAGACTCCAGCAAGTGATCACGAAGGTTATTCATTATGATCAGATAGGATTTATACCAGGAATGCAAGGATGGTTCAACATAAGAAAAACCATTCACATAACTGACCATATCAACAAGCAAACCAACAAAAACCACATGATTATCTCAATAGATGCTGAAAATGCCTTTGACAAAATACAGCACCCATTCCTATTGAAAACACTGGAAAGTATAGGAATAGAAGGACCTTTCCTAAAAATAATAAACAGTATATATGTAAAACTATCAACATGCATCATATGCAATGGGGACAAACTAGCAGCCTTCCGAATAAGATCAGGCATGAAACAAGGATGTCCATTATCACCTCTATTATTTAACATTGTACTAGAAACACTAGCAGTAGCAATTAGAGAAGAAAAAGAAATTGAAGGTATTAAAATAGGCAATGAGGAGACTAAGCTATCACTCTTTGCAGATGATACAATGGTCTACTTAAAAAATCCTAGAGAATCAACTAAAAAGCTAATAGAAATGATCAACAACTTTATCAAAGTTGCAGAAAACAAAATTAATGTGCATAAATCATCAGCATTTCTATATACTTCCAACACATCACAGCAGCAAGAGGTAGAAAGTGAAACATCTTTTAAAATCACCCTACACAATATAAAATACGTAGGAAACTATTTACCAAAACAAACACAGGAATGTTAAAACCAGTGAAAATATGCGTTGGATGTTGGGGGGGGGGAAGATAGGGGGAAGGGGAAAGTAAAAACATGAATCATGTAACCATGGAAAATTTTTCTAAAAAAAATAGAATATTTAAACCTTTAAAACAAAACCATACTCTCTGACAAAGGTTTACTTTCCCAAATATATAAGAAATTAAGTCAAATTTACAAAAAAAATCAAGCCATTCTCCAATCGACAAATGGTCAAAGGACAAGAATAGGCGGGATGAAATCAAAACTATCAATAAGGTCATGAAAAACTGTTCTAAGTCCCTCATGATTAGAAATGCAAATTAAAACAGCACTGAAGTACCACCTTACACCTAACAGACTGGCCACTATGATAGCAAAGTGACAAATGTTGGAGGGCATGTGACAATATTGGTACTGATGGGTTTATACCCCAAAGAGATAAAAAGCAAAAATACTTGTACAAAAATATTCAGAGCTGTGCACTTTGTGGTGGCAAAAAAATGGAAAATGAGGGGATCCCCACTGATTATGGAATGGCTAAATAAATTGCAGTATCTGCTGGTGATGGAATACTATTGTGCTGAAAGGAATAATGAACTAGAGGAATTCCATGTAAACTGGAAGGACCTCCAGGAAATGATGCAGAGTGAAAGAAGCAGAACCAGGAGAACATTGTACACAGAGACTGATACACTGTGGTAAAATTGAATGTAATGGACTTCTCTACTAGCAGCAGTGCCACAATCCAGGACAATCCAGAGGAACTTATGAGAAAGAACACTATCTACATCCAGAGAAAGAACTGTGGGAGCAGAAACACAGAAGAAAAACATATGATCAATCATGTGGTTCGATGGGGATGTGGTTAGGGTTTTGATGTTAAAAGATCACTGTATTACAAATATGAATAATGTGGAAACAGGTTTTGAACAATGATACATGTATAACCCAGTGGAATTGCTTGTCAGCTTCTGGAGAGGGGGAGGAAGATGGGAGGGAAAAATCATGAATCATGTAACCATGGAAAAATATTCTAAATAAATTTTAAAAGAAGAATCTGAAAGAAAGCATATTCCTTTCAAAAGGAAATTTGAACAAAAATAACAAAATTCTCATTCTACAACTCCATACAGTTACCAATGCAATACAACACTGAGAATAGGTTCAGTTCTTCTCAATTTTGAGAAATCACTTAGTTTTACTTGACTGTGAGGTCTCAACAATAATTTACTACATACCATTGAGAATTCAGAATAGCTACTAAACTTCATCCCCAGAGTTACAAGGGGGAAAATAGAACTAGTCATAAACAGGATAATTCTGTCAAGCTCTTTGGCTCTGATGATCAAAAGTAAAAAGTACAGAAAAAGGAAAGGATATAGAAAAAAAATCATGAGTCACCTCTCTTCCCTTGAAAATATGCAGTCACTTATCCATGAAGATGATAATTTTTGTATATTTATAGCAGTAACGATGTGTTTAAGCTATGTTGGCTGTAGGGTTTAGTGTAAAAAAAAAATTATTATTTTTTTTTAATTTAATGGAGAACCTGGAGGTCCTCTTACCATAGAGATGTATAGGGATTAACCAGACCACAGTGACAGGAAGTAGGAACCAGGGAGTCCACTGCTGGGCACGGGTGAATTAGAGGCTGTAAGTTGATGATAGGAGAGTCAGTTGCTGACAGTTAGGGAGTGAGTTGCAGGGAAGTTGGCTGCTGGATGTGAGTTGGTCAATGGGGGTTGGTTGCTGGTGGTGTAGTTAGTGTTTAGTTGCAGGAATATAAAGGCAAGCCTCAGCTTACTGAGAGGACTTTTGGTTTTAGCCTTTAAAGGGCTTTTTGCCTCTGGGATCTCTAGAAAACAGGAGGTCTATCTCATAGGCAAGGATCTGCTATCAGTTGGCTACTAATGGTTGGGCTGCTATAGAAAACTGATTGAAGAAGTGAGTGAGTATGGATTATCCATTATTTTAGGGAGTGTTATATTCATAATCTGGGAAATGATGGATGCCACCCTGAATGACAGGGAAGGCAGTTGGAAGACAGAGAATGTTCCCAGGTGCTGTGAGCCAGGGGCAAACGTCAGAAGGTCCTAGAGTATAAATACCCCTGACAGCCACTTTGAGGGCGTCTCTCTAGGTCTCTCTAGGTCTCTCTGGGCTCTGGACAGAAGTCTCTGGACTGGGAAATCCAGGCCAGAGTGGGTGATGAAGGAAGGCAGGGAAGTTATGAAGAAGAGGGTAGGAATAACTTTGAAGCTATTTTCTGAAAACTGTGAGAGCTAGTTGCATCACCAACAATGGTAGTGAGAAAGCTGACAGAATAAGAATACCAACACAGCTGCATCTGGCTTGGCTGTGGCCAGGCTGGGCCAGAGGTAGTGGAGAGAGTAAATCTCCAGTTTCTGCCTGATTAATAGCCTCCAGTCCTGATTGTCAACTAGTTTATAGATAACAGATTGATAGGGGCTCCAATCCCCAATCCTTGTCCTATTTATCCTTTCCCTGATTATAGATAAAGAGAGTTTAACAAGTACCTTCCTGAGTGGTCCTTATATCACAACCTTTGGGAAGGGAGTCAAATGCAGTCAGATAACAAACATCATCCAAGGTAAATCAATAGCCCAATAATAATCTATCCAACCCAAGGTAGGACCTGGAAAGGTTACCCATCTATCTAACCACTCGAGGATCCTTCTTGGGCAACTGTTTGAGATACATTAACATCACTGCACATCTATATCTCCCTAAGACTCTTTTGTTTATAACAGGAGTTAGTTAGTTAGTGAATAATTTATAGTATTTATAGAGTAGGTTATATTAGGTCTGGATTGTGCCAGGCAGAAGAAACTATCCTCAGAAGACAGTTAGAGGTAGTATTAAGAATTTTAGGTAGTTATAGAATAACTAGTATAGATATTAGGAAATTTTATTTCTCTATCTCTTTCCTATATTTCTCTCCTTTACTATATTCACTTTACTATATTCTTTTACTGTCTCTATTTTAATTAAACTAAACTGTTAATTGTTAAAAGCTGCTAGAAGTTTTCTATTTCTCTGGTTTAAGGGGATAATATTAATTTACAACTATACTATATTCTCATCAAAAATTATTAAAAGCTGTTCTCTTATTCTGGCAAAACCCCCTTTTTAACCCTTACATTAGCCAGGTTCACTGCATCATTTAACAAGCATTAATTGAGCACCTAACTATGTGCCAGGTATTGGGATAAGTAATGAGATACACATAAAAAAAAAAAAAATAGATCCTGCCTTCAGGAAGCTTATATGTTACTGCTAGGAAACACCACCTACCTGAGCCTAAAACCTGAGAAATAGTAATTTCAGGGAGGGGGCAGGAAGGGGTACTCACACCCCAAGGGGAAATGGAGGAGGAAGAGGAGGAGGATGTTAGGAAAGGTCTCAAGGAAGAGTCCACATGGAATCTAGAAGGCCCTAAACTTGTAGCCTAGAAAGATTTAATAAATCCCAGTTTACTTAGCTTAAAGGTGACAGTCCCAGGCTTCACCCCATTACATTAGAATTCCTCTCTAAGGGAAAGGCCAAGCCCAAACCAAGTGACTCTTCTTTGTCTCCAGAAGTCTTTCTCACTGCATCACACCCAGGATAGAACTTAGGACCTTCAGCTTACAAGACTGACGATGTTTACTGTGTTAAAGAGTCACTTGGCTTGGGTTTGGTCTTTCCCTTAGGGAGGAACTTTCAAGTGAAGTGGTCAAGCCTGGGGCTGTCGCCTTTAAGTTAAGTAAACTGGAGTTCATTAAATCTTTCTAGGCTACAAGTTTAGGGGCTTCTAGATTCCACATGGACAGAAGAAACCTCAGACACTTAACAGGAACTTAGAAACTAAGGATTCTACAAGGCTGAGGTGAGGAAGGGAGATAAGGTTCAGCAAAGAGAAAATTTTTATATCATCATCATCATCATCATCATCATTATTATTATTATTATTATATCTTATTATTAGCAAAGAGATAAGATTGTTGTGAAGGAAACATCAAAGTAGTCTAACTGATTATAATTCAATGTGTGAACAGCATAGAATCAACTTTGAAATTATGGTAAGAATCAGATTGCAAAAGATCTAAAAGTCAAATAGTAGCTACTATAAGAGTTTGGGGTAGAAAAGCAACATAGTCAGACTTTGGTTTAAGAACAGCCATTGAGGCCTAGAGGTCATCAACTTTAGGATTGATTGAATCTGTGTCCAAGGAGTTTTTCTGGTCCAGACCTAGGATTTCCCTGGCATAGGAAAATACAGATGGATGATCAGTCTCTAACCCAGTGGTTCCCATTGGGGTTTGGTGGTTCCCAAGAACATTTCTCATTATTTCCAGAGTTGTATTAGTTCACCAACTCTTCACTTTTCAGCTCTATTCCCTAGTTAGAGATGGTCACTAGAAGTGAGTGCTAGGGATTCCTAGGAATTTTATTGCCCAAAAATCTTGTATTTTGGCCCAAGGACTAATAGACAGAGGCAGGGAAGCAAAGATGTGATGTGCACAGACAACTTAACTTGGATTCAAGAAGCCTAAACTTGATTTGGCTTCTGGTATTACTGGCTTTGGGGTCACAGAAAGGAGAGTCACTGGCTCTCAGTTTTCTTCATCTATAACATGGTGGCATAGGCATGGTAGGGAGATGGCATGGGCATTGTACATAGATGGCATGGACACTGTACCCCTTAACTTAGGCAAACTGGAAACTGGGAAATTCCCTCACTCCTTTCTATCCTTGTGACTCCTAACCAGAGAACATCTGATAGCTACTATAAGACCCTGAGATTACTATCATCTTTGTATCTCCTTTAGGTTGAGATGGACAAAGAGATGTACCTCCAGGCTTACACCTTGATAATATCTGACTCTATCTTATGATAATTAGATTAAGTCTACACAGCCCATTTTTAGATTTAATCACCAAAGGTGAGAGCACCTTCCAATTCTCAGAGGTCCTAACCTAGTGTGCTAGAGTGAGTAATGAATCAGAATCAACGGACCGCCCCCTACACTTTCTATGAGAAAGCATCTATTGTGATTGGACACAATTGAAATTATTCTTAATTGAAGATTGATAATAGTTCAATCCTCTGGCAACCATCTTTAATATATTGAACCCATAAGACCCCTTTTTCTCCCTTACAATCTCAGGCATCCATCTGTTCCCTAAACCATGAGGGTCTCCAGGCAGACCCCAGTCAGGTGACCAAACATCCCACCGAATGCCTGAGTGTTTACCACTCTAGAATCACCCCACACCATGAGACATCAGGTCCTCACTGTTGTAAAGAGTATAAAAGCCCCTGAACTGAAGCATTCTGGGAGCAACCCCCAGGGTTGTTCCACTCATGCTGTTTGCTGGCCAAAATTCTACATTACTAATAAATCTCCCTTTTTACTTTTTTTTTTTAAAACCCTTGTACTTCGGTGTATTGTCTCATAGGTGGAAGATTGGTAAGGGTGGGCAATGGGGGTCAAGTGACTTGCCCAGGGTCACACAGCTGGGAAGTGGTTGAGGCCGGGTTTGAACCTAGGACCTCCTGTCTCTAGGCCTGACTCTCACTCCACTGAGCTACCCAGCTGCCCCTCTCTTTTTACTTTTAAGCTAAGTTTCAGAGTCTTGCATTCTTGCAAAAGGTATCCTACCAGAACCCAGGAGTTCACCATTGTATCCCACAACATCTGGTTGTAACCCCATAACAATAGGAGTGGGAAAAAACCTATAGTGCTTGCAATACTCTATTATCATAATAGACACAGGGAGGCTTAGAATACCAAACCAGAGAAAGAGGTCCAGGGCCCCTGAGTAGCTTTGATATCAGAAATAGGCAAGCCCTGGCATTGGGGAAAACAGTTCGTGATTGAGTCTTGACATTCCTCATTCATTAAGGCAAAAATGTGGGAGCCAAGAGTGGCTAAGGAATCACTAGTCGCCTTCAGGGTGACAGAAGAGAAATGCCCTAGCTAGAATGCATAGAACCCTTAGACAATGAAGCACAAGATTAGGTGAAGTAGGCAGGTTTTATTAAGGGCAGTGGAGCAGGGAGGATCAGAAACCCCTGAGGTCATGAATGGACTTAGGATCCCAACAAGAGTGAAACACCATGGGGTTTATGGAACTCTCTAATGGATCAAACAGGTCTAAAAGTGGGGGAATAGGGAACCAGCTAGGACCTGGGGCATAGGCCAAGTCCAGAACTGGTACTGACTCTTACTAGGGAAAAAGCTGGGAAGTACAGACAACTGGTTAATATTCATATTCTCCCCAACCCTTAAAGGGGCTTTGGCCATTATGGCAGTTGTTCCTCTTACAGGGTGACTAAGGGATTTTTCAGGAGTACCCTGGGGCCTCTTCATTTATCAGGTTGGAGAGACTATTGTATTCCTCACTGTAAAGTATGGGAAACACTTAGAGAAATAATTAAAGCATATAAGTATCAGCTATAGCTGAAATTGAAACTGTTGCCAACTGTGGCAGAAATTGTGTATTGGAAGAATACAGCCTGAGAAATCCAACTGAGAACGGGCATCTCTCCTAGAGAAGTAGATTTGATGGAGGGGTGAGAGGGAGAGAGGGAGAGAGCAGGACTCTATTCTCCATTTCTGTGAACCTTATACTTACCTGCAAAAAAACAGGGGAAATTCAAGGGGCTTGATACTCTGAGTTCCAAAATGGAAACAAGAGTAATTATAGGGGCATTCAGAATCTAAGATTTTTTAAAATATAATTTTACAAATAATTTTTATTTCAAAGAGATTATATTTAAGGGGTACTTCCAAAGACAGCAGCAGTAGCAACAACAATAATGTCTACCAAAACCAGAAAAACTTCACACTCCTATGTTTAAGATGAGAATAATGAAAAAGATCTCCATGAAGAGAATAGCAGTTTTTACATTGACATCTGTTCTAAAGATGATGAGGTGATGGAGAAATTCTCCATAAAAGTTCTTTATGAAACTTGCCAAATTAAACCCATTTTATGATTCCTTCTGGCTTTTAAACAATGATTTTTTTTAAATCCTTTCTTTATCCTTATTTAAACCTAGTATTTATTCTGTCATCTTGGAAATTAAGAAACCCCAATTTTGAGATCTTGAGAACACCAAGTTTATAGCAGCATGAGATCTGAAAACCTCAAGTTTGACCTTGTCACATGAGAATTTATCCCAGAGGGAAATCCCAGACTCAGACAACAATAAACCTCAAATTACTTTAGATGGAGCTGGCAGAATCAATCAAATGTTAAGTACCCTTTTTGTCCTGGTAGGTTTTCCTGTTGTGTCAAAGTCCTTTTTCAGGTAGCCTAGTCTTTGGTTGGATCTTTCCCTTTCAAGTCCATTGACATCAGCCTCTCCCTGCTAATCTGATCTAGAACTCCTCATTTCTTTGTAGCCATTGTAAAGCCAATCAACTATATTCAGGTCCTCAGTTACCCAAGAGGCAAGTTCCCCAGTTTTCATGGTTCTTTGGAGCTGTCATCTAGCATAGTGGCACTCCCAGGGATCGGTAGACAGATTCTTGGGCTCTATGTTGGTTTTGAACAAGTGACTCTGTGTGGAGGCCTAAGGATTATATCACATCCCTCTCCTGATTAAAGACTTGGTTTTTCTGACTATTTAGTAGTTTTGTGTTATTCTAGTTTAACAGTTCCAAGGCAGAAGAGTGGTAAAGGCTAGGGATTAAGAGACTTAATCAGGGTCATAACAGCTAAGAAGTGTTTGAGGCCACATTTGACCTTTCCCAGGCCTAGTTCTCTATCCATTCAAGCACCTACCTGCCTCTCAATGATCTTAAAAACATATAATCTAATATTCTAGGGCTTCTCTAGAAAGGAGATTATAGGGAAGAACAGCCAAAAATGTTGGAAAACACCACCAAGAAATGAAATAAGTTAAAGGCTTGTAGACTTACATTATCATGAATAATTTCTTCAAGGAAAGAGGCAGAAGGAGCTGGGCACAGTAATCATGCTGCCTTGCTGGCCAAAATTCTATATTACTAATAAATCTATCTTTTTACTTTTAAGCTAAGTTTCAGAGTCTTGCATTCTTGTAAAAGGTATCCTTCCAGAACCCGGGGATTCACCATTACACCCCACTACAATGCAACTTCAGAAGACAAGACATAACTAAAACTATTCCTGAAGATACAGACCTTGGCACAGACTATGATAATTACCAAAGGAAACTGAAGGAAAATGACATAAGGAACCAAAAAAAGCTAAGAAACTGCTTCATTTAGGAAAGGTCATCTACAGGAAGCCTTTCCCCAATTAACCTAATTCCAAAGTCTCCTGGGGGGTGGGGAGTGGGGGGCGGGTTGTGAATGGGAGGGAGAGAAAGGGTGGGTGAGTATGTATTACACACACAGAGAGATATCTAGCATATGTGTTCATAGTTGTCTGTGTGTTCTGTCTCCTCTAATGTTTTCTTGCTTTCTTTGGGTCCTCAGCACATTAACACAGTTCCTGGCACATAATATGGACTTAATAACTGCTCATTGACTGATTGATACTTGCTAAACAGAGAGGACAGCAAGGACAAACGGGTGGGAGGAGAGAATGAATTTACAGAACCTTCTGGAAGAAAGGAGTAGAAGTTGATACACAGCAGCACTGCTTTATAAAGCAGAAGAGGGTGATAGAAAGGAAAAGTTTTTAGAAAACTTGGCCCTCACACTTGAATCAATTTTTACTAAGCCTACTTGGAGATGAAAGGGGAAAGAGGACAATAGATGAAACAAGAGAAAGCATTATCATCATAGTTAGCATTTCTATTGTACTTTCAGGTTTACAAAAGCATGTTCTAAATGTCTCTTTTGATATTCACAATAACTTTGGAAGGCAGGTGCAATTATCCTCTTTTTACACTTGAGGAAACTGAGGCAGATAGAAATTAACAAATTTACTCAGGATTTTATTAGTACCTGAGACTGGATTTGAATTCAGATCTTTCTGAATCTAAGCCCAGTACTCTACCCATTATGTCATCTTGCTGCTGCTACAGCTCCTTCCAATAAACTCAATGGAAAAACCATCTATGGAGTCTCATATAGTCCCCAATGTATCATATGAGGAAACAGAAATGAAACTGAGAAAAGTATGGAAAAAGAAGCATTGCCAGACCAAGTATATACCAAGATGTGTGCTGAAGGCAACAGAATTCTCATGGTATTGAGGACTTGATTCTCAAGATGTTGGAATGAGGGAAAAAAACCAGAATGATCAGAAAAAAGTGGGGGCGGTTACTGGGCAGACCACATGGAAAGTTAGATAGTCTTTACGTCTATCTCTTTCTCTTCTTTTACCTATCCAAGTAATTCTAATAAACTTTATTAAAATCTAATTATTCCTAATCTGAGGAATACAATGAGTAGGATACAATACAATGAAACTTCAAAAGAGTTGCCTTAGAAACAGACTAACAAATGAGAATTTCCTTTTCTTTGGCCCCCTTTTTTAAAAAGTTTGCCCATCACTGCCTAAACCATAAGGGTCTCAGGCAGACCCCACACCCCACTGAATACCTGAGTGCATAGAGTCATGCCCACACCATGACATAACCTCAAGTACTCACTGTTGTAAAGGGTATAAAAACCCCTGAACTGAGGCATTAGGGAGTAACCTCCAGGGTTGTTCCATTCATGCAGTCTTGCTGGTCATTAATCCTATCTTACTAATAAATCTTACTTTTAAGCCAAGTTTCGGAGTCTTGCATTCTTGCAAAAGGTATCCTTCCCCAGCCCAGGGGTTCACCATTGTACCCCACAACACCTGCGTGTGTGTGTGTGTGTGTGTGTGTGTGTGTGTGTGTAGTCTCTAACAAAACCTTTGAGTTGGCAGAGCAAAATAAAACCCAATGGTTCTGCCCTAATAAAAGATCTCACATGCCTATGTTAACATCAGAAAAGATTCTCTCAGACATAAGGGACAAAGTGATTTGACAACCCTTTGATTATCAATATCAAATGAGGCATAAAGCAAGGAGATGTATATTTGTCAAGAATATCAGTCAATGTCACAGAAGATGTCAACTACTTTAGCAATGAAGATCCTAGTGAAAGGGGTAAAGAAAGATGGAAAGAATCTTATAAAGCAAGGTTGTAGAAAGTTTCAAGTTCAAGTGCCCAGAGGGCAAATTCAAGCTATTGGTGAGTGTCCCACTCCATTACCAGGAGAGCAAAGTTAGGAAGTGCTCCCTTGCTTTGGGTGGTTAGAAGGAGGGGAAGGGCATACAAAAAATGTCCTTGGGCACTAGGAAGAGTGAGAACAGAGCAGCTCCCAGAATGCTAGCTGGGCATGCATGCCAATACTTCACCAATGCTCTTCTAAAGTATCAGGAGACCTTAGAATGTTTATGGGCATTTGCAATGGAGAGGCTGAAGGGGCACCAAAGTTAGACACTGTCTGCTGAAGAAAGATCCTGAAGGTGAACAGGAGAGCAAAGCTACAAAATTACTTTTAATTTAAAAAAAAAAAAAAAAGGTTTTTATTATATAATCAGAGCTAAGGACAGAGAGAAGGCATTATAAGTTTGAACTGTTTTAAGGAACAGATTAAGGGGAGCTAGAAAAGCTCACTTAGGATAGGGGAAGTCATCAGTTTTAAATATATACAGGGGCAGGACCTTTTAGAAACTTTTGACCAACAGAAGAATTCTTTTGTAATATTAATGAGTCATCTCCATATCTGTAACTTTAGTTATTTAAATAGTCTTCTTAGAGTGGGGAACAATGGCAATTAAGTAAGTTTTTTTTCACAATTTTCTTGATTATCTAAAGAGATACTTACCCAGCAAATACAGTGATACTTTTACAAGTTACATATAAGATTCTCTCACTTTCCTGCCAGAACAGGGGTCTGCAGAGTGTGGTTCTCGAGCCATATCTGGCTCTTTTGATGGCCAGAATTGGCTCTTTCTGCAGGAGCCATAAAGTCAATTTTTTTCAGGCGCTGTTACAGGAGCGGCATTGTGAGCACTGTACGGCTCTCACTAAATTACATTTTTAAAAATGTGACGTTTATGGCTCTCACGGCCAAAAACGTTGCCAACCCCTGTGCCAGAACCTTACACAATTTGCTCGTGAACTATCATTTGAACACAATCTAATAGCCCCAGATGCATAAACAGGTCATCTTATTTTTTATTATGAAGTACAATGCGGAAGCAAAACCAAAATTATTTTCTCAGTTGTAAAAATAATGGGGATGGAAATTCCAAATTCACAGGCATTTAATGTGTTTTGTGACATTATTGTTCAGCCTTTCAGTTGTGTCCAACTCTGGGGCCCCATTTATCAGGGGAGGGAAGGAGAGAAGAAGAGACAGACAGACTGAGACAGATGCACAGAGAGAAATATACTGAAATTGCCATTTTCTTTTCCAGCTCATTTTACAGGTGAAGAAACAGAGGCAAACTAGGCTACATGACTTGCCCAAGGTCCCACAGTTAAGCTTCTGAGGTCAGATTTAAACTTGTCTTCCCAAATTCTATCTACTAATGACATCTAGTAACCCCCTAAGTGCTAACAAAAACAGCTTTTTCAAATTGTTTCAATGACTCTCTTCCAAAGGCATTCTCAAACTTGTCCCCACTTGATTTGAAAAGACCAGATGTTTTATAAAATGAAAATACAAATGTTGACCCAGTAAAAAACTATACCAACCCCAGCTGAATTTGATGGGCTGATTGGGTATGACAAGGTGAGAAGCAAATGAGTAACTGACTCTCAATGAAATAGCATTTTTGAGAATGTGTTTTAACAACAACTTCTTTTCCCGGTAGGAATTCAGTTTATTAAAGATAATGCTGAAGTAACTACAAAGAATTGCATATATCCTTAATTCTGCAGCTAAGAGGAAGTGATTCAATTCAAACGAAGATAAAAAGAAACATATAACTAGGCATAACCATTCAGAAAAACTAGCCATTATTCTACTTTAGGTATAAGTGAGGAAAAGACAGGATTCCTACACCAGTACTCACATGAAATCTTTTCCTGTAGACTTCCATGAAAAAATTTTACCATTCTGAACCTAAATTAACACTGAATTCCTGAGCTAAAGGACCGTACAATGAACAGCAGCGCACCTGGAAAATATCCTGTTCTGTCCTTTTGCAACTAAAGAAAGAATGTGCATACTCTTAATACCTAATTTCTCACTGATGACTTCACCATCGTCCAGTCAAAATATTTATTAAAAGTTCCTACTATGTGCCTAGGGCTGGGCAAAGCACTAGGGGTATACAGAAGGAAAAACAGCTCTTGCTCTCAGAGAACTTACAGGCAGTTACCAGATGGTAGGGTGGACAGAGTGCTAGACCTAGAATGAGGAAGAACTGAGTTTAAATGTGACCAACAACATTTATTAGTTGTGTGACATTGGGTAATGTAAATCTCTCTGTATCAACTCCCTAGACTGTAAAATGAGGATAATTATAAAATAAAGATAAGAACCTATCTCCCAAAAATGTTTCTATGAGATTCTAATACAACATTTGAGAAGCTCTAATACACTAACCAGCACAAAGTAGATGCGTAATAAATGCTTATTTCTTCCCTCATAGTCTAATGAGGGCGTCAACAAGTACTAATAAGCTTAGCTCAGTAGTTAGCACTCAATAAATCTGGGTGCAATGAGAGCTATGATAACAGAGAGAAACAGCCTGAATTTAGGAAAGAGATCTGTGGAAAAACAATAATTTGACTTTAGCAAGAAAGAAATGGACTATATCATTAAAGCTTATTCTAGATCAGTAGTTCCCAAACTTTTTTGGCCTATCGCCCTCTTTCCAGAAAAAATATTACTTAGCCCCCTGGAAATTAATTTTGCTTAAATTTTAATAGCAATTAATAGGAAAGATAAATGCACATGTGGTCATCTCTGCTCCCCTGGATCGCTGCAGCACCCACCAGGGGGCGGTGGCACCCACTTTGGGAATCACTGTTCTAGATCAAAAGTATAATGAAAAGGCAAAGCTTGCAAATTCCTCCAACCTTAATCAACTTTAAGATTACAAGATAGGAGAGATGTATGGATGTCACTTTGTTTGATTGGGGTGGGGGGCAGAAACCCAACAAGTAATCAAAACTCAATGTTAGAAGCATGGCTTTTAGAATAGGGAGGTGAAAAGGTCACACTATTCTCTGTCCCAGGTAGAGAACTCCTGGTTAGAAATTCTCTTCACCAAGAGAGACTGACATCTGCACAAAAATTAAAACTTAGGAAAAAAAAAACCAAAATCCTTATTTTCTGTCAGTAACAACTCTAAGACAAAAGGGCAAATACTAGTCAAAAAGGGTTAAGTGATATTTCCAGGGGTCATAAAGCTTGTGTCAAAGCCAAATTTGAACCCAGGTCCTCCTGATTCCAGGCCTGGTCCTATCCACTGAGCCAATTAACTGCCCATAAAACTGAACTTAAGAGAATTGCTGGGCACTGAAAAGTGATACTCACAGTCACACAGGTTGTGAGAGTCAGAGGCTACAGTGGAGCTTAGGTGTTCTACCCACTGTCTACCCTGTCTCTCTGTAATGAATGTATAGATGAGAGACACAAAGACACACAGTGAGGTATCATATACATAGACTAGAAGCTGAATAAATGCTTACTGATTTGAATTTGATTGGATTTGGAAGAAATAACTAACTTTCTAAGATTTTACAACCTATTCTAGCAACATAATAGCTTACCTCTCATAAGCCTAGGGAAATTTCATTAATGAGCCCAACCACGGGTTTTGAGGTCAAGCTCCCTCAACATGCAATCACTTTTATGGAATCAAATGTATTTTTTAAAATTGATTAAAGTAAAAATAAAGTAAAAAAAAAAAAAAAAAAAGCTAAATAAATAAATAAAGTAAAAACTAAACACTAGAATAAGGTATGGGTATCAACTTGTATACAATGAGGCTATTATAGCCACCCCAATGGGAGTCCAAGGCAACAAGGAAATTGTGAGAATGGTACAGCCTTATTATGAATGAGTATCAGGAAAATGACTATAAATGTCATTCTGGCTGCTTTTCCTTATTTCTTAAAAATTATTTTTGTACGATGTATTTACTCACTGTTTCCTAAAAGATGTTTTGGATTTATTATACTTGAAAATTTCCATGTGTTAGTCTTCATTTTATTGCCTCCTGCTACTTACTACTTCTTGCATACAAACTAGTGATTTAATAAAATTTAATGGGGGGAAGGGGAACACATTTGCTTTCTTTCATTCAACCCTGAGACCTTATTAACCTTACTCCCAACCACCACTGTGCAAAAAGGATTCTAGTAATTATTACTCATGTATATCATTTGGAAAGATATGATTAACTTCTCTCTCAGTAAAAGAGAAGGAGTTATTTCTGATTACTTTAATTGATTAAACAGGTTCCTCTGTAGAGCCAATAAGTAAGAAGTAGTACAATGAACAATAAATTCGCTAAAATGTACTTGTTGAACTTCTAATAATAGTAGACTGGAGACAGTTAGACTATAATTCTCTGTGATAAAACAAGAGAAGAAATATAGGGGGTTTTCCTAGGTGACCATTTAAAAACCTAAAAAGAATTCTAGTTCTAGTAGAAAGATAGTATTTCTAAAATGGGTCTTTTCTTCTATCAAAAACTGGAGGTCATTAAAAGAGCTATACAATTTCTCAAAGGCAAATGAGTTCACTTTCCTCCTCTTGTTCAACTCTAGCCTTGATTCATTGTCCACATATATACTGTATGTCCCAGAGACACATTCTTATGTATAAGTGCTACCATTTGTCAGTCCATATACATGCTGTAATCTGGGCAATGGTAATCTCGAAGGGAATAATTATTCAAAGTCAGGTAGAGGAAAAATGGTTGTGGTGGAGGGTGTATGTATGTATGTATGTATGTATATATGTGGACTGGGGGGAGAGAAGGGGGAGAGTCCAAAATGGAAGGTAAATGATAGGTGATGATACAATATACCCCAGAGCATCTGGGTGAAAATCAATGGAACCAAGAGAAAAAGCAAAATTGTTAAAGTGGCTGGCCTGGACAGAAAGCAGGGGAGAGCAGGGAGCTGGGGAAAGAAAAATGGACACTACATTTTCAGAGAGGGGATTTCCATAGGTTCAGAGTAAAAGAATTCTAATGATCTAAAATACCATAGAAAGTCAGCCCCAGAGGGCTAGGCTGCTCTCAAGAAGGTATTTCTAAAAAAAAAAATCAAGCACAAAAAAAAAAAAAAAAAAAAGACAGAGATTTAAACTGATGCAAAGTGAAAGAAGCAGAGCCAAAAAGCAATGTGCACAAATTCCAGGAACCACAAAACAATAAGAAATGAAAGTTACACAAGCAAAAATAACAAATTCAGCCCCCAAAAAGAGATGTGAGAAAATCTCTCCTCCCATTCCTCTGAAGAGGAAGCAAAGCTTAAGAGAATGGAATGCTGAATATATTGTCCAATTTTTCTCTATCACTTTTGCTTAATTTTTTTCTTATTTTTCTCTGAAAAAAAATTTTTCCCATAATGGATGGTTTTTAAAAGAAGATGGTAGAGAAGGAAGATAGGAATTCTGGGCAAGAAACCAAAAAAAAAAAAAAATAAATAAAAATTTATTTTTCAAAAGACCATGTCCAGAGGAAAGCAGTCAAAGGAGGTAATAAAAATGTGTCATGGTTCTATAAGAGCCAAGTCAAGTGCACCAAAGCTTAGAAGAAACCAAGGATGTCAAGAACAAGAAAAAAATGTTTCACTGAATTATATTCAGGAAAAAAAAAAGGCTTTGAGAAAGTAGAAATACAGAAATCTTGTTTTACAGTCGTCCTTGCTATATCACAGTTCACTTATTGTGGCTTCATTGTATTACAGGTTTTTAAATATAAATATATATGTATATATAATTCTATATCATGGAGTTTTTGCTATATTGTGGGATTTTTTTTTTTTTGGTAAGAAACCACCAGTTTATTGAATGAAAAATTCAACAGCAACTCCCCTCCTACCCATGGCACAGCAAAGAGAGTGGCTGAGTAACAGGTCCAAGGGGCACAGGAGGGCTAAGGGAAAATGTTTCTTCTGTACAAACCTCTGGGATAGGGATGAGCTTGGGGGCAGGAAGGGGGTCTCAGTGGACAGAACACTGACTGGAGGATGAGAACTTATAGCCCTAGCACCTGGAATTCAATTCCCTCCATCTTTTGGGGTGGGATAGGGGGAAACTAGGGCTCAAATGTGTGTCTGCCATGAGGAGGAATGAGGTCTGTGGACACATAGCCAGGCTGGGGCAAGAACAAAGGGTGGAGGGATCCTAGCAGGGGACTGCCCAATCTGGGAGGCTGCCATCAGAGGGAGAAGAGGGGAAAGGAATGGGTGCTGGGGTAGGAGCCTGGGGGAGGCAGGACTAGACTGGAATGTGGGCGAGCAGGATGCTGGGAGCAGAGAAGCCAGAGGGAGCAGGGCTTGGCACACAGGGGAGTCACACCAAATGAAGAGGAGAGAGCAGGTGAGCACAGGGGCAGTGGGAGCAGAAGCCAATGAGTCTCGACATATGCACAACATCAACAGGACATTTCCGAGGACAGGGGGAATACTGGGCAGGGTCCCTAGAAGTAGGGTCCAGGAACAGAGGGGCCCTTCCCTGTCTTGCCCAACTAGCCAGGAGATGGAGAGGTTTGGCAGCCCACCAGCTCCATCTCTTTGGCCTCAGGCCACCCCTTCTGTCCCCCTCGAGAAAGCCAAGCTGACAAGATAGAGTTGACGTTCCTGGGGTGGGAGTGGGGGGTAAGGTGGGGGTGGGGGGTTTGAACTAACTCCTAAGCAACAGCTGAGGACCCAAGCTGTTGTGCCCCTCACCAGCACTATGTTCTGTATCTTAGGTGCTGATTGACTCAGTGACTGTAGCATAGGTCTATCTAGGCTTTGGTGGAATGGGGATTTCTGAGCAGGTAGAAAAATTTAGTCTGAGTACTTACTAGCTGCTTGCCTTGGAAGCCCAGGTATGTTTCCCTTAGGCAATAATTAGCCTTCTAAAGGGCTTTTACCTGAGGAGAACATCTACCCTCTTAACTCCCTGTCCACCTGGCAGGGGAAGTAAGCTGCTCCCTGGCATTTTTTACCCCTAGAGGGGAGGAGAAAGGAGGTTACTCTTCCAAACAGGAAGTATAATCGTAAGCATGGCCCACTCTATAAAAGAGCAGTGCATTACCTATCTCAAACAGCTCACAGTTTTAGGATGTCTTTTCTTCCTACCATTCCTGGGTACCCTGATCCTTGCAATTAGCTTGGATAATCCTACAATTCAGAGGAGAGATTCATCTCTCTATACCACCTTGCCATTCTGGTCTATCCATTCTCTACAATATATCCAATATGGGATTCCTCCACACTTTGTTCAGTGTGGAATTCTCCCTCAATATGGGAAATCCCAGAGGTGTGACCAAAAGGAACCTAGATGGATGATGATACTAGGGAGGGGAAGGAACCTTAAAGAGTCTGGAGATGGATTTTATGCCTTTTTAAACTCCATTTTTTATGGAAATTTTCTGTACTGGAATTGAAAAAAAAAAAAAAACTCTTGAAATCAGTGCCTGTATCCTGTCACATATATTGTATTTGCTGATCGTTAAGATTTTACTTTGTTTCTTAAGTTCTGTTACACTATATCACTTTAAATTACTGTCTTTTGACAATTAGTTATATATGCTATTACATTGTCTTAATTTGTACCTCCCCAATATGACTGGACTGGAGAAAATACCATTGTAAAAGCACCTTTGTGATGTTTGTAACAAGAGGTTAGGGTCCATTTAGTAGCTGGAAGTGAAGTACTATAGCGCTATTATAATCCCCACCTCCAAATTTATAAGAATGTAATGGATGAGACATATAAAGACATGCCATATACGGCTGTTACAGTCTCACCTGGGAGGTGGGAAGGTTTTCCTAGGGGGCTCTCAAGAAAGGAGCATTACTCAGGTAGTCTAGTGGCTTCTGGATGGTTTTTTCTATTTGTAAGTCTTTAGCTTACTCTATCCTTCCACCAGAATGATCTAGATTCTTGGTGACATTTTAGATCCAAGTTTTCTTGAATTAGCTGCTATACTATTGTTTTTTTATAAAGCTGTTTTCTTAATGAAAATTAATGTATCCTGATTTGATCCATGTGTTTATCAACACCCTCCTCAGGGAGGATTGTATAATTGTCATAAAATTCTAGTTTTATAAAAGTTAAGGAACTTGCTACATCCCAGAATCCAGGAAGTGAAATGATGGAGAAGGCGCCATGGAGATGCCTGCAGAAACCTCACACTGGAAGATCTAGAATGAATATTAGGGTGCAATTGATTGAACTAAAGGGGATGAACACATTTATTTTGTATGTATACTCTTATGCCAAAGGGGACTGGCCCCTAATTGTTTTTTTTGTCAATGCATATTGAAATCATTGGTTTTGTTCTTTTTCCCTTTTATCCCCAAATTATTGTAATTTATAAATTGGTTATGTTTACATGATCCATTGGGGAGACTAGTCTACCAAAGGATTCCAGGGGGATTGTGTAATTTGAATCTGTTACCCTAAAAACTATGATTCCGAGCAAAACTACAATTCCTAGCACCCTACTCACTTCCTGTCGTTACGTGCCAAGGTAGACAGGATACAAATTGGGTGTTGTTTCATCTCTAGCTCTTTTTCCTTCCTGTCAAGGCTTTGGTGGAGCAGGGATTTTTGAGCAGGTAGAAAAACTTAAGTCACATGGTTCTGTTTTGTCAGATAATAAACTTTATAAAAATACTTTAAGTATTGGACATTAATTTAAATCTTACAATGTGTACACACATAGGTGTGTATGTGTATGATATGCTGAGAGAATCAGTGACTTAGGAAATCACTGAACATGGTGGGGGTGGGGGGACAACAGACTAAGAAGAGTAAGACTTGTAAAGAATAACTCCAAAAAACATCAAACTTGGATGACATCACCTAGCTGGCACTGATGAAGACAAGTCACTTGGACCAGATGAACCATTACCTAAGGTAATGAAAGAACTGGTAGAAGATGATACCATTAAGTCAATGTCATTGATCTTAAAAAGATGAAAGAATCCCAGAGAGGTACTGCAGGAATGAAGATTTATTTTTAGATTTCTAAAAATGAAAAGAAATTATTCTCTAGCTAGAGGTCAGTGATCTTCAACTAATAGTAAAATTCTAGAATATATTAGTGAGTGACTGTTAAAATAGGTCTTATCAGATTTTACATTTTATTTTGCAACAGGGTTACCGGACAAGTAAATAATGGAAATACTTCAGATACTGCATTGCTATGGCCCCAAGCTCTCCATATCAGCTTTTTTAGGACTTCTAAATTTCCCAAGGCTCATACATAATAGACTTCCTCTGATCTAAACATGCTCCATTCCCACCTAATCTTAAGCCAGACCCTTCCATGCCCCATGCTTGCACAGTCAACACCTTTTTGGACAATTTCCTGAAACTCTCTGCCTAGGATATCAAAGATAAGAAATTAATCATGTGTCATACATAATTAGACTTAAAGATTCTTCCTCTCCAATTCACAGTCCTCAATTACAAGAAACTAAAATAATAATTTCAATTTAAAAGGGTAAAAGGTTATACCATAAGATAAAATATTCTACAAAGAAAATTGGATAGTCAACACAAGTGAAGAATTCAAGCCAACCTTTCAAAAGATATAAGAAGAAAAGTGA
Source organism: Gracilinanus agilis (assembly GCF_016433145.1). NCBI lineage: Eukaryota > Metazoa > Chordata > Mammalia > Didelphimorphia > Didelphidae > Gracilinanus > Gracilinanus agilis. Next base: position 762,591,732 of record NC_058130.1, read on the forward strand.
AGAAGGAAAGAAGAAATGAAACAATATTGCAAGGGCAAAAAAATAACACTTCCTAATTAATAAACTGATGATGTGATAATACAGAAAAATAGTTCTCTGATCAAATTTAGAGAGGAAAAAATAGAAAACTTTCACTCTCTTCTTATCTTTGGGGCAGTAGGCCAGTAAGGACAGACCCTGTTTGGCAGATCTTAAGAGAGAAAGGTGGAATATTTGTTCCATAAGCAGAAAGGAAATGCAATGGCAGCATCTCAAGGAGCTAAGGGCTGAGACAGGGGTCTTGCAATGAGCTGTTGGCAGAGGAGCTTTGGATACTTCAGAAAGCTTGTTCAAGCTATGGTCTTGCTTCTTTTTCCAAATCCCAATAGTATAGAGAAAACTGGTTAGGACCATAGGGGTACAAGGCTTGAAGGAGGATACAGGTTCAAAAGGGGAGGGTCCTTCTGACAACAGAAGGACCAAGTAATTAAGAAAAGTCCAATAAATAAGATTAGTCCCCTAAGACTCATACTATAACCTCAACCTATACACTTGACTGTTTTATGAAGCAGATTCTAAAGAATCTTAGAGGTGTAAAAGAGACATAGAGAACAAGGAATGAAAAGCCCATTTTTTGGAAAGAACTTTTATAAAATTAACATTATTAAAATTAAAAGAATGGATGAGGGGAGGAATATAAGCAAGATTTTGTACTGAGCCCTTATTCACAGTGTGAAAGGAAAGAAAAACCAAAAAAGAGAGAGGACAGAGACACCTGTACACACAGAGTCAGAGAGACAGAAATAGTGACAGACACAGTCAAGCAGAAAAAATAAGCTAGAGATATAAAAAGAAATATGTAACAATAAAAGTTATTAAAATGCTTGCTATTAGAGACAGCCAGGTGGCTTAATGGATAAAGAGCCAGTCCTGGAGACTGAAGATCCTAGTTCAAGTATGACCTCTGATGTAAGATAAAATAATAAGATGTTTAAGATTAGTTATTTGGGAGGCTTAGCAAGCAGGGCTGAAGATTTCTAAATGGAATGGGGAAGCAGGAAGTTTTGTTTCTCTTTCTGAAATGGACTCCATGTTGGCTGGGGACAAGTTGTAACTGACCCCCTGGGAGACCACAGAGGAAGTGGAGTTTGTATCCTAATATCCTGGTATCCAGAAGGGAAAAAGTCATCTGCCTGTGGGAAGTTTGGTTGAGACTATAAAACCTAACCAGGATTGCTGGTCAGCTCAGATTGGTTTAGCTCCCTGACTTACCCAATTGAAGGAGTACTGGCTGAGGACCTGGGAGAGAGCTGAATCATCTCTGGATTTTGACAGGACTCAGCAGTGAGGATCCCACTTTCATTCCTGATATTCATTGTACCCTACCCTGCTATAGTCTAAAGTTTAGTGTAGATAAGTCCATTCCCTGACCCTGAGGCTTCCCCATAGACTGGTAGAATAGAACCCCTTTCCCTTCCTTCAAACTATAGTTCATTGAATTAAACCTCTGTTTATGAAACCTTTTGTGAGTCTACTCACTTGTTAGTTTTGCAGACTCCCTGGCTAGGTGGATCTGTGTTGGCAATTGGGCTTCCAAATGCCAAAGGCATTCTAAATTGTATTTCCCCATAATCCCAGTCTATTGTCGTTAAGCCTTGTCTTATCTCTTACTTACCCTTCCTCAGAACCCTGATAATATTTAAGTTAATCCCCAGTTTTCCCCCATAAGACCTCAGACACTTCCTACCTATGTGACCCTGGGCTCTTCTGCCTTGGGACCAATACTTAGTACTGATTCTAAGATAAGGGTGTTTTTTGCTTTGTTTTTATTTCTTTCCTCTAGTGATTCAGACCTAGGACTCCGGCCCCTACCTTCAGGAACCTGGGCTTCTGAAAGGCGAGCATTCATTTTTCCTAGATTCAAGCTGGCTACATGTCCTACCATGTCATCATTGCATCTGACTCCCTAATAGGATTTAGCTTCCAATTCTGAGAACAGTAATCAACCCAATACTCCCCTCCCTAGAGAGAATATGACAATCAGTTTCTCTAAGACTCCAATCACCTTCTTACCAGATTTCCTTACCCAAAACACTTCTCTCCCTGACAACCACTCCCTTCTGTGTAAAGTCCTTGAAAAGAGGAAGAGAACCAGGATTTACTATGTTATGTGTTTTAGAGATGTTACCACATTTTATCCTCACAAATACCCTGTGAAATGAATGCTTTTATTGCCCATATTTTACAAATGAAGATATTAAAAAATAGAGTAGTTAAGTCTCTTACCCAGAGTCACAGAGCTAGTATTTGTGGTGGAATCTGAACTCACATCTTTCTCTCTTAAAAAACAACAACAACAACAATAACAAAACACAAAGGGAACTCACTTTTTTTTTTTAACCTTTACCTCTTGGCTTATTATAATTCTAAAACAGAAGAGGGGCAAAGACTAGGTCAGTGATGGTGAACCTTTTAGAGACCCACCCTCCTGACCAAGTGCTGTACTAGTCCCTGCAGAGATTGAGTGTCACACCATGCCCCTCTACCTTGTATCCGCCTCCTTACCCCAGACAGGGGAGGGAAGAAGCACTCAGGCTGGGCTGCTGGGAAGAGGGGCAGGTGAAGTGAGGAATGTCCTCAGGTGCATGGAGAGGGGGAGGGGAACAGTTGAGTCCTGAGTCCCTTTGCCCTTTCTGGTACCTGTGCCATAGGTTCGCCATCACAGGCTAGGCTATAAGGGTTAAGTCACATGGCCAGCAAGAAGTATCTGGGAAGCCAAATTTGAATTCAGGATCTCCTGTCTCCAGTCCTGCCTCTCTCTCCACTGAGCCACCTAGTTGTCCCCAAATCATATTTTCCTGACTCTAGACTTCGCATTCTATCCACTGTGCCACCTAGCTGTTTCACCTGTTACTATTTGTATGTCTAGCACTTAGCACAATGCCTGGTATATAATGAGCTTTTCCCCTCATCCACAAGATGAAAATAAAATTAAATTTATAAATATTTACATAAGAGACACAGTTGTCCCTAACTGCAGATGACCTGATAGGTATTTATATAACTCCCAGAGAATGAGAATAGATTCAGTAAGGTAGAGAGATATAAAACAATCCTTCAAAAATCATGAACATTTCTTAACAAGGACAGGAATAAAAAGGAAGCAATTAAAAATAAAATTCCATTCAAAATAACCACAAAATGCACAAAATATTTGAGTTAACCTACCAATCAATGCATGTGAAATTTACCTTAAAAAAATCTAAAACAAAGGAAGATATAAATCATTGGAAAGACCATAAACCAGTGTTTAATGGTCAGAAAAACATAAATTACTGGGGATACAACTTCCTTATTCATTGTTTGTGGTTTGGCCTGAGTTAAAAGAATAAATATGATGATACTACTGTTAATTTAAATAAGTACAATACCAACTTAAGGCAATATTATAAAGAGTTAGACAAAACAATAACAAAATTCATTAAAGGAGAAAAGTCCAGAATCTAGAATAAAATGGAAAAAAGTAGAAGTGAAGTAGATGGAACACACACACTTTAAAACAGATTATTAGGCAACAACCATCATAAAAATATGGTTTAAAATAATGGAAAAATAGATGAATAGAACAGGATAAATAAAAACCAGAAATAAAAATGATAGTCCAATGTTAATAAACAGTGAAAAACATAAATTACCGGGAATGCAGCTTCTTTTTTGTCAAGAACTGGTGGGAAAATTGCAAAGTATTTTTGTGAATATTAAATGTAGAACAAACTCACCTTATGCATTACAGTGACCTCCAAAGGGATAATATGATCTAAATATGAATGGTCACATCATTTTTAAAAATAGAAAACAGAAGGTGGTACCTTACACAATTATGGCTAGACAAAGATTTTTAAATAAAGTATACAGGTAATCACAAAAGACAAACAACTATAACAATATAAAATTTTACAACTTATGCCTAAACAAAATTAATGAAGACAAAAGAAACAGAAGCTTTTTTGTGGGAAAATATTTGCATTAAATAAAAATTATTAAAGTCTGGTATCCAAGACATATTGGGAAATTATACAAATATATAAGAATCAGAGCCATTGTTACCCCCCAAAACTGCAAATTACAAATGAATATAAAAATATGCTCAAAATCAGTCATGTCAAATTAAAATAGAAATGGGATCCACTTAGCCTGACATAAAGATCTCTGTAGCAGCAGATTACTAATTTTGTTTTAAAAGGTAATACTACTATGGATTATCAAATTTATTTTGTTAAATATTTCCAAATTTACATTTGAATCTGGTTCTTGCTTCACTGGGCAGTGCTTTGGCCACATGTCCTATGTGTTTGGTCTAAATCACTAAAAGGACTTTTGAGGTTTCACACCATAAAAACTGGCAAAGATGCAAAACATAGGAATAATCAAATGATCAATAGCCAAATAGCTATGAGATGACAAACACACTAATCACTCTAGGTAAATCTGTGAACTGGTCTAACTGTTCTGATCTTCAATTTGGGATTATGCAATAAGCGTCACTGGCCTTTTCATAGCCTATGGCTCAGAGATTCCTCCACTGGGCACAAATGAGGTCAAAACAGAAAGAGAAGTCTCACATTTGGAATACCAAACTATTCATAGCTTGACTCTTTGTGGATGCCTATTATTTGGAGAATGAGTAATCTAGCTTAGAATGTAATGGAATTTTTTTTGTAATAAGAACTGAAGAATGAAAATTTGGAGAAATGAACTGATGCAGAACCAAAAGCTGAGATGATGAACCAAAGCTGAGACAAAAGAACAATATTTACAACTAACACAATGATGTAAATGAAAAGATTCAACCTAAAAGGGAACCTAAAGGCAGAGTAAATGGAAAAAAACAAAAACAAAAAACAATGTTTTCAGTAAGTGGGTGATAAAATGCTCCATTCTCATGATGGCAGGAGCAGGAGATTTTTTTCCATATATGACTATGATATAAAAAGAAAAGTCATCAGTAAAATAAATTTCTCTTTTAATAGATCAATTACTTCCTGCTGTTCGTAGGATAAAATTTTCAGGTCAACATATAAAATTTTATAAAATACTACTCCCAAAGTAAAACTTCATAAACTCTCTTCTGCTGGCAAACGAGCCTGTGCACACCAACCCATACTTATATCCACAGGGTTTTCTTGACAAAAAAGCTGGAGCAGATTGCCATTTTCTTCTCAAGTGGATTGCATTTAGGTCTTTTAATTCCAAAATTATTTTGTATATACATATCATCGTACACAACAAAACTCTTCCCTCTTTCTTCCAAAAGAACTTGAAGACAAAGCCTGTCTCATTTTTGTCTGTATGTGAAGCAAACACTTCAGTATCTAGAATGGAATAAGAGCTAAATGCTTCTGGAATTGCTGAGTTAAAGCCACTCTCACCATTCATTTTACAAAGTCTCATGCTGATTTTGTGGAGTTAAAGAGTTATGCATTAGATAATAATATGTTTAAGTAAATTCAGAATAGATTGAACTAGTAGGTCACAGGAAAATTATTACTGTCTCTATTTTTTTTTTTGCCTTGGAAGGGAGTCTCTAGTGTAATAATCATGATAACTAAATCCAGGAACCAATAATAAAAGGAAAAGTCCCATTCAAAATAACTATAAAATGCATAAAATGCTTGAAAGTCATTCTACTACCAAAGTACCCTTGATAGGTATAGATTTAATTACAAAATATTCCTTGAAGAAATAAAGAACACCTTAAATATCCAGAACAATATTCAATACTCATGGCTGGGCCTTGCCAAAATAATTAAATGACAATCTTAATGTATAACATAATAATAATAATTAACTATTACATAATATATAGATGAGTAGTTAGATATTATAACCATAATTTATGATGACAAAGTTAATCTAGAGATTTCATAATATATCAAATCAAACTACCTAAAGGATACTTTAGAGAGCTAGATAAAAATAATAAGAAAATTCATTTGGAGGAACAAAAGATCGCCAGGGGAAATAATGGGGGGAGGTAGGCCCTCAAGCTATATTACAAAGCAGGAATCAAAATTATTGGGTACAAGTTTAAAAAAAAAAAAAAAAAAAAAAAAAAAAAACAGAAAACTGGATCAATGGAACAGACCAGAAAATGAAGAATCAGAAACAATTCAATTGAACCTGGTGTTTAATAAATCAGGAAATATGTCACTTGGGAAACATCTCTCTAATTTGATAAGAACTATTAAGAAAATTGCCAGGAGCCCCTCAGAGAAATAAGGGTCTCCATCAGGGTCCACTGAGCCAATGTAAATGGCAAAGCCTTACATTGATCCCTATCGTCTGAAAATCAGGCCACAGGATGGATGGATACCCAATTAGACCCTCCCTGTGTGACTCTCTTCTGATTAATACTTTTTATTATTAAAATTACTGCAATCTATATTTTCAGAATAGCCTCAAGTTTTTTAGTATAGGTAGGAAATAATTTTATAGAGATCCATTCATAGAATTCCCATTACAGAATTCTCCTTAACAAGACTTTGCTGTTTACATTGACTCAATGGACCCTGATGGAGACCCTTATTTCTCTGAGGGGTTCCAGGCAGAAAATTAGGGAAAAATTAGTAGGAAATAGGTTTAAACCAATATTTTATAATATTCACAAGTCCAAATGGATATGACCTTATATTTAAAATGATCACAAAAATTTAGAAGAAAATCAGATTTCATATATATGTATATATAATTATATGGTATTATATATACACACATACCTTTCAGAGATTTCTTCATCAAAAAAGGAATAAGGGCTATTAGAGAAAGATAAAAAAACAGAGGACTCTAGTTACATAAAATCTGAATTAACAAAAAAACCTAAATACACATAGAATAAGAAATCTTTGTGAAAAGGAAGATAAGTGAAATTTAAAAATCAAAAAAGATCTATTTTTAACATACAACATGAAAAAATACTCCAAATAATAAAAGAAAGGTACATCGGAGCAAACCTGAGGTTTTCACTGAAATCCTAGGAAAGTTCATAAAAGAGGGGAAAACTCAATGCTGGAAGGGCCACAGAGAACCAGGCACTAGTGCATTATTGGTGGAATTCCAACTTAGCCCTGTTACTCTAGAAGACAAATCAGAGTAATGCTAAGAAACAAAATAAAATGTGCTGACTCAAGAGATTCCACGTCTAGAGGAGCAATTGCTTTGTCCCTTCCTACACATCGTTAATACTTACCACAATACCTGGCACAAAGTAGGCATTACCTAAATGCTAGCTGCTTGGTGCATATGTATGTATATGACATTATATGTATGTAAATGTATATAAATGAAATATCCAGGTTCTATTCTTAAGGAAAAGAGCTTTCCTTCTACAGTAGTTTTAGTTATTTTACCAACCTGCCAAATTATCCTCTCCCATTTTACATTATATAAAAGATACATATTAGAACAACCTGGCTATAGCACACCCACCTGCATGAAGGAGTTGGAGGTAGTAATTCCTAAAAGCAGAGTCATGAGTAATTTTCTTTTTTCCAAAATAAAGATTAATATTGTAAGATTTTAAGCATTGTCAGAATGACGGGTTTTCTTCCTTTCTAATGGGTACAGGACTAAAATCTCTTTAAAAACACAAGGAACATTTTTAAAAGAGCTTGGAAATAACACATTTTGGAACAGAAGTTTCCAAAATTTTATTATAAAAGATTAGATAAAATGTCACTAATCACACCCTACAGAAAACTGGGAGTGAACTGGATAAAGAAGGGAAAGAGAAATGTTACTTTACCAACTCAGAAAAAATACTTAACTCTTCTTCTTAAAACATTTTATATGTTTTGGTTTTGAATTCCTTACATTTTCCAATTTTCCAATCTTTCTCCTTATTCCCCACTCAGAGCCAACCCTCAATAACAGAGAATAAAAAAGTAGAGCTGAACTAACCAACACAGCAAAAAAACTGATGTTACATGCAATGCAGAGAAGATGTAGGAAGGTTACTTCTCAGAACTCTCTCTGCTTAAGGGGAAAATCCTTTTATAATTTTATGGTGTTGAGTTTCAGTTGTTTTGCAGCTGTTCTTTCCATTTTCTATAGTCACTGTGTGGTATGTTTCCTGGCTCTGCTTATCTCACTTTGCATCAGTTTGTGTTAGTCCATCTGCCATGTAAATCTTCTCTGTAGACATTTGGGCATATATTAAGTGCTTATTATATTCATCATCTCATGGAGGAGGAATATTCCATTACATCCTTGTATGATTATTTCTAAAGTCATTTTTCAACAGAAAGACATCTTTCTTTTTTATCTATAGATATTTCCGTATGTAGGGTGATTTTCTTGTTGTCACTGACCTCCATGGAGTATTATATGTCTAACAAAGGTATGGCCACCATCATCATTTTCTCAGCCTAATTCCGAACTGCTTTCTTTCCAGGGTAGTTGCCCTAAATCAGAATTCAGCAAACAATGCATCATCTATCCACAACCATTCCAACACAGGCTATTCTGTCATTTTTGTCAGTTAATTGTCTGGTTGTGAGGTGATATCTGGGAGCTGTCATGATTCATATTTTCCTTATTTGCAATTTTTTTTAAAAGAATGAATGAAGCACTTGTGTTAAGTGCTGGGAATACAAATGAAAAAGTAAGATAGTTCTCAAGTACCTCACATTCTTATGAGGGAGATAATACCCTTGGAAGACTTCGGCTACAAGTCAAACAGAAAGATCTAATGATTTTTATCAGAGAATAAGGGGAGATGGCAGTCAAGATGGTGGTGGTGGTGAGTCTGACTTGTCTGGAACATGCTATCTCTTGTCTTTCCCTCAAGGTGACTTGCTGTTTCAGCTAGACTGGTTTGACTGCTCAGTGGGTGTAGCAATTAATAGTAAGGGCTGGTCACTCTCCAGAGGAGTTGTATGCTCAGATAATGGCTGTGAAGGCTGAGCTAGAAGCAGGACTATTAAGGAGGAGGTAGGAATAAGTTGTTACTGCCACCTCTGAGGCTCCTCTCCTATGCCTATCTATTTATTAAGAACCATTTTGAAAGCCTTTCAATTATAGAATGATGAGGTGACATGGGGATAGGGAGAGTGTTAGATGAAGAATCTGAAAGACCTGAATTTGAATCTTGCTTCAGACACTTAGTAGCTATATGATCTTGGGCAAGTCATTAATTCTAATCTCCTTCATCCTAAGTATCTTCATTTATAATGTGATGGTGGTAGCTTTGGTGACTTCTAAGGTCCCTTCTAGCTCTAAATTTATGATTCTATTTCTGTTAGTTGCCTATATACACATACATATATTTATGTATATATGTATATATACATATATATTGAATACCAGGCCTTTATCAGATAAAATTTTTCCCCAGTCAACTGTTTCCCTTTTTATCCAAGGGATATTAATTTTACTCAAGCAGCAGCTTTTTAAATCATGTGATCAGAATTATCTATTTTGTCTTTCCTAATTATCTATACTTACTCTCATAGTCATAGCTCTGAGGTACCTGGTCTAGTTCTCTAATTTTTTATGTGGTGATCTTTAATATTCAGATCCTGTATCCATTTTGAGTTGGTATAAGATGTTGACCTAAATCTAATTTCTACCAGACTGCTTTCTAATTTTCCCAGCAGTTCTCATCAAATAGGGGGAGTCTTTCCTATGTAATTTATATTTCCTGGTTTACCAAGCACTACTCTATTGAGTTGAATTATTTCTGATTCTTCCTCTTTTCTTAGACTATTCCATTGAACTACTTTTCTATTTGTTAACTATTACCCAATGTGATGATCACTGATTTATAATATAATTAAGGTCAGGAGGTATGCTTTCCCCTTTATTATTATCTGTTAACATTACGTTATATTACATACTTTGGTAGTTTAGAATTTTATTATTATTCTCTCTAGCTCTACAAATTATCCCCTTCATAGTCTGGTTGGTATAGCATAAAATCTATAAACCAATTTTGATAATGCCATTTCCAAAGACACAAAGTGTACCAAGTGGCTTAAGGAAACTTTGACGGGCTGTTCTTTTGTTACTTTCTCTACCCTTGAGGGACTAATGTGTGGTTAACTGGAAAATGAGGTAGAATAGAGGAAAATGATAATGTTACAATATATGTTTACTACCAAAAAAAATAAAGAACAGTAGGAAATTGAAGTGAATTCAACAATAAAAAATTCTACCACTCAGTTAATTCTGCCCAATCACAGAGAAAAAAGAATACTGCCCCTGTGACACATGGGCATGTGGTAATAAGTGTATAATGGAGATAAACTAATCAACTACTATAGGAAAACTGAAACTGGTGAGGTAACAGCATTTGAATTATGAGTAGAATGAATCATCCCAAATACAATGAATTCTCTCTTCAAAAGTCAGGAGGAATAAAGTTATCTGGGAACTGAAGATTCTCATAGCTACTTATTAGTATTATGTGAGGCCAGCTGATACACACAGAAGCACGGTGTTTCTATATTACTAGGACAATCTGATTCTGTAAGGAACATGGTATATATAGAAAAAGAGAGAACAATGGGGAAAGGGCCTCCATGTTGGCAAAATCTTACTTAATTTCCCAGTCTGTTATGTGATCATCTGTAAGTCATGCAGGTGGCAGGTAGGTGGTACCATAATGGACAGAGAGCTGGGCCTGAAGTTCTGAAGATCTGAGGCAAAATCCAGATGGCCTCAGACACTTCCTAGCTATATGATCCTGGGCAAGTCTGCCTCAGTTTGCTCCACTGTTAATGGAGATCATGATAGTACCTGCCCACCAGGGTTGTAGTAAGGATAAAATAGGACAGTATTGCAAAGTTCTGAGCACAGTGTCTGGCTCTTAGTAGGTACTTAATACTTGTTCCCTCCCTCTCCTTTATCTTTAATATCCAAGACTGAGCAACATCATTTTCTATACTATGATAATTCCTCAGCATTCAGTTTGACCCTACCTTCCATTGTTGTAATTAATTTTATTTTCTAAGTTTTATATATTTCACACAGTATTAACTCAACTGAATCTTTCATGTTAGTCATTTCCTGAGACAGTAAAATTCTATTACATGCATGCATCACAACTTATTTAGATATTTCCCAATTAATAGATATTAATTAATGAGTATTCAACAACCATTTATTAAGCATCTACCACCAGGCACTATATTAAGTGCTGGGAACACAAAGACAAAAAGGATTCTTCCACTGACCTCCAAGACCTCCTACTACTATATAGTATATCTACTATATAGATTGAACTTTCCATGAAAAAAAAGGTTCTTTAAAACACAATAAACAGGGGCATCTGGGTACCTCAGTGGATTGAGAGTCAGGCCTAGAGACCGGAGATCCTAGGTTCAAATCTGGCCTCAGACACTTCCCAACTGTGTGACCCTGGGCAAGTCACTTGACCCACGTTGCCCACCCTTACCACTCTTCCACCTATGAGCCAATACAAAGAAATTAAGGGTTAAAAAACAAAAACAAAAACAATAAACAGGTGTTTCCATAGCCTTGGTTTGTAGACCTCCAGTAAGGAGTCCATTCCATTTCTGAACATTCCATTTCAGGAAGTTTTGTATTACCTCAAACCTACATTTGCCCTTTCATAACATTGACTCTTTCCAAGTTCTTTCTTCTAGGGCCAAATAGAGGATGTTTGGATGGCCAAACATTAGAATGCCCCTAATCAATTTTGCTAGCTTTGTCAATTTACCAAGTCCAAACAGAATTCATTTTCTTTATCCTAACCCAATTCCTCCTTCAAATTGCTCTATTGTGCATTCTTTTAGGCACTTGATCAAGAATTTTCAGTGGTTACCTACTACCTACCACCTCAAGAACAAAATACAAAATGCTCAGTTGAGCATTTAAAGCCTTTCACAATCAGAATCAGCATGCCCTTCAGACTTGATGCCCTCCCCAACACATGCTCATTCTACATTCTAGACAAAACTGTAATTTCCCTAACTCAAAATTGCACCTTCTACATTTTCCTGTTTTGCACAGAGCTCAGCTCCCTCTCTTTTCTCAAATTATATTGTAGTGCGTTTTCTTTTTATGTTTCAGGTCAAGGACAACTTTTTACATGAATTTTTCCCTAATCTTGTCCCCTCCTCAAATGAAGATTCAGTAAGAAAATAAAGGGGATGACTGTGGAGACAATTTTTTCCAAAAGTAGACAGTAGGGAAGCCAAATTAAGAGGAAAAGAGAAGCCTTGGTAAAGAGCAGGGCAAGGCCATGAGCAAGAGGATTTACTGGAGGACTTGAAAAAGAAATACATAGAATCAGAAGGTATGAATGTCTATTAGCATTGTAAGAAACATCTGTATCAGTGAGTTCATAGCTTCTGTACTTGAAAGGATAAACTTGTTCAAATTTATAATCCAGAAGGCATTTAAATATCACCTGTAGGTTTTTTTTAACATAACAAATTTCTTATCCCAACACTTTCTAAATTGTCATAATTTTTAAATCTACCAGAATCAATTTTCCCTCTATGTATCATCATTGTATTGCACCTAGTTTGAAAAGTCCCCCACAATAACATTTCTTAAGTGTTTCCATAGTTTTTTTCTGGATATTACACACATTCATCCTCACCTCCACTTCTTATAAATCCACACAGTTCCCAAAACAGACTTTAAGTATCATCTTCTAAATAAGGTCCCTCCTCATCCTCTCAATGTTATTAACTCCCCCTCACCCCTACTCTATATGCAGTTTGTTTTACTTCTCTGAATGAATCTGTTCCCAAAAGAATGTCAGCTCTCACAGGACATGAGCTATTCTCTTACTATCTTTTTACCCAGAACAGTGTCTGGTCCATAGCAGGTAATTAACAAAATGCTTCTTATGCTGAATTAATGGCTAGAAATCACAGGAGTCCAAATCCATCAAAACAACCAGGATTAAAACCCTACGCTTTTGATGTCCACCCAAAATGTTCTTCTTCAAGGTAAGCAATTGCCTTTTGTTAGTTCTTATTCTACTTGGCCTCTCTGCTGCTTTTGATGCTGCTTATCCCTTTCTTCCTTCAGGAAGCTCACATGCTTCTCTGACCTCTGTGACACTGTTTTCTCTTTATCTATAGTTTAACTACTCCTTGTAAATCTCCTTTACTACATCTTCACCAATCTCTTATCCATTAAAAGAAGAACTTCAAAGTTCTGTTTAGGGCTCTCTTCTCTCAACATTATTTCATTCAAATCTGTCCAAGCATAATTTCCCTTCTAAACTCTGCTCTCTCATTGCCAACTGGCTGCTATATCCCTGCTGTATCACTACCTGGATTCTGTGTAAGCATCTTTAGTTTAATATATCCAAAAGGGGCCATAACACCCTCCTACCCTACTCTCTCACTCCCAGTCCTGCCCCAGCCCAAATCTCCATCCTTTTTTCAAACTGACCTAATTCTGTTAAGAGCAACCACTCAGTTGCTCAGGTTCACATGCTGGATGGGTTGTGATAACATCTTTTCTCTCCCCTCCATTGTCCATGTTGAATCTCTTACTAATGCTTGTCCATCTTCCCTTCATAATAAAATCTCTTTTCACATTCATCTTCATCTCTCCATTCATATGGAGTTACTACCCTAGCTTAACCAAATCAGTTAAGATTATGTTCTTCCTGCTTCTAGTCTTTCCTCTTTCTCTAAACCATTTTTTTACAAAGCTCACAAATTATTATTCCCCAAAAGCAGGCCATTTCATCATGTTCCTCTCCTCCTCCAATAATCTCTAGTGGTTCAGACTCCTCAAATACAAACAATTAAAAACAAAACAAAACAAAAAGGGGGGCAGCTGGGTAGCTCAGTCAATTGGGAGTCAGGCCTAGAGACGGGAGGTCCTAGGTTCAAATCTAGCCTCAGATACTTCCCAGCTGAGTGATCCTGGGCAAGTCACTCGACCCCCCATTGCCCACCCTTACCACTCTTCCACCTAGGAGCCAATACACAGAAGTTATGGGTTTAAAAAAAAAAAAAGGTTCCTCCTCGAAGACTTGTTTTATGTTCCTTGCTCTCCTTCATATGCTTTTCTTTCCAGTCTGTCTATCATAATTATTGTGTTCCTGAACTTTCTATACCAGTCTTCAATATTGGCTCATCTGATGACTGCTCCTTCTCTTCTCTTTCCTCTCTCTCATTTCTCTGTTATTGTCTGTCTCCTTTCCTACTCCAAAAGACAAAACAGAACAGCTTATATTTTCCTCTCTTCCAAAAATGATAATCTAGAATATTGTGCTCTGTTCTTCGGTAAACTAGAGGCCAAGGAGATCAAGGAGGATGGCAAAAGGTCTTAAGTCCATGTCATAAGCATACTGGTTTAATGATCAGAAGAAGTTAAATGACCTGTTATGAAGTAGAAGTAGGATCATGCTTACTTTTTTGTTGGACCCCAGAAGGCCTACCTAGAAATAAAGGTTCCTTTTTAAGAGAAAGTCTGTGGCAATATATCAAATCAACCTTAAAAAATGGCCTTCACTAACATCCAGAATAGCTACTCATGTGTGAGCATAGCCAGACAGTGTGGACTCAAACAGCACCATGTGCTTTTGGAACTCATCTCTTTACAACACTTCTAACTACATGAAAAGCCATTCATCTCATTGGAGGGTTCTCTTCTCTGCTGTGTATACTGGCAACATATGGAGAACATAAACTCAGTGTGGCTCTAGAAAAAGCAAAGGTGCCCCCCTCTGTCCAGACACTAGCAACCCTGCAGCACTCTGATCTTCAGCACATAGTTTCTGCCATTCAAGAGAGTAAGCACTGAGAAAGCCCCAATTATGTGCCAAACTGTGTGAGAAGCCAGGTAGGCAATTGGCACACCAAGACAAGAAGAGTAAGAGTTCCTGCCTACCACCAAGAAAAACTTTGTATGGTTCTGACATAAGTTTGGGAGACTCCTTGTTAGAGGAGTCTGGAAAATGGCATTTGCTCAACCAAGTAAATACTGTTTTTTAAAGCAACAAACAATAAAACAGGGAATCTTGTACTTTAGGGATGTTTTCATTCAATGCTATGACTCTGGAAGTGTGATCTGCTATAGAATAACATTTAGGGAAATCTGCCCATTTATTTCTCATACATTTTAAATGCCCTCCAAAAGAGATAGGTTATTCTCTTAATATAGTTTAGGCCCTCATCACCTCTCATATGGACCACTCCAATAGCTTACTAACCACCACCACTTTTATCAACACCTCTCAAAATGATATTCCTAGAAAATAACTATTACCATGCCAATCCCTTGCTAAAAGCATTCTAGTGGTTCTCTTACTTCTAGGATATAAACTCTTCTGTTTGTCCTTTAAAACTCTTAATTATAATCTAGCTCCAAGCCATCTCTCCAGATCCATTCTTTTTATGTGAACCCCTTATTTGTAGTTTAGTAGTAACTTCCAACCTAGCTCCTCTTTCTTTCTTTCCTCCTTAACCTTCTTGCATTTGTATTTGCTGTGTATATAGTCCCCATTCACTCATCTATGCACACTGCTTCTCTCTGATAGAGTGTAAGCTCTATAAGGGCAGAAACTACACTTCATTTGTTTTTCTGTTGTACGTTCAGCATATTTCCTAACACCTAGAAATTGATTAATAAATGCTTGGGTGAATGCTGAATGTTGTAGAGATGAAAGAGTAGGCAGTGCCACAGACAAACACATACAATGCCAAGGAGTAGAAGAATTTTTATTTTCTAGGTTGTGAAATGGAGTTGAGTGAATAGGCAGAGGCACAGGTATATTAGTTCATATACATGGACAATTCATTCAGGAATGAAAAGGAGCCTGGATAGGTTGCCTTTGGGTAATTGTGTAGTACTTTGACTAATCTCAAAGTTCTCCCTGGGAGGTTTTTGTTTTGTGGGGTAGGGGTCTTTCTTAAATAATGCTATTCTGATGATGAATCTCTGGAACCAAAGTTGAAGAAATCAGAATGTCTAGTCAGTGAAATATCCAAATGCAGTCCATAGTACCTTTCTTTCTCTTCCATTAATGGATGGGGGAAGCCACCCTCCATTTACCCATCTAACCACTGTTCTTATTTCCCCTCCAAATGGCAAGGAGGAGGTGGGGTAAGAGGAGAAAGCTATCTGAGCACTCTTATTGACTATTGACTATAGTCAATATAGTAGACATTTAGAAACATTATTCCTTTACTTGCTTGTTTTATGTTTCAATGTTACTCAAAACTGCCTTTAAATTATATGTAGTCATTTACCAAGAATTTGCCTATCTAGAAATGTGGTAACTAGAACTAAGAGGGAAGTCAAATCCAACAAGAAAAGACAGTTATTCTCAGTGAAAACTAGGATGAGGGTGACCAAAGCAATGAGAGAGTATGTTTGCTATTTTAATAATATTCCAAAAGTGTATATATTTAGCTTGTCCTCTAGATTCACTTCCTTGGGAATACAGAGAAAGGAATAAGCTGCTAGCCAAACGGTAGGAGGGGTTGGTGCAGTTTGCATCTAGATTTATGCTAAGGCTAAGGGTATTGCTAGCTTTGCCTGGTATTCAATGACCATGGACACATACCCTATGTTTCAAGAAAGGATCCCTCAGATTTCCCCTCTCTGCTCTCCAGCTCAGTCTAGATAGATATACAGTATCTCTTTTGATCCTCACAACTAGTTTCTGGGTATTATTAACTGCATTTTTCATATTAAGAAACTCAAGCTCAGAGAGATGAACAAACTTACTAAGCACCAGGAGGATTATGAACCAAAGTCTCTAGTGATGCCAGGACAAATACTCTTTCCATTAAACCATGTTACTCTTTTCTAGTTCTGATCTAATGATTCTATCATAGCCTC
Source organism: Gracilinanus agilis (assembly GCF_016433145.1). NCBI lineage: Eukaryota > Metazoa > Chordata > Mammalia > Didelphimorphia > Didelphidae > Gracilinanus > Gracilinanus agilis. Next base: position 762,608,550 of record NC_058130.1, read on the forward strand.
AGAACCTTGCATAACCAGTAATGGGATCTGTAACCACACCACTTTAAATCAATGAATCTAGTATAAAGTGTGAGGTTTGGGTCTGGAGTTGGGAGACATTGGTTCACACTCCAACATTTATGGGCCATTTGACTTTAGGTAGGTCATATGATCTCTCCTGAGTCATTAGTTTCTCAACTGTAAATGGAGTTAATAATGAATGAATAAAATTGAATGAAAAAGGTATTGATGAAGCCTTTAGTAGGTACCAAGCACTGAACTAAGCACAGGTGATAAAAATAAAAGGAGGAATCACTGTTCCCTAAAAACTTATATTCTAATAGAGGGAGACAACACATAATTAGGAGAGGAAGCCAGGGAAAAGAGTGTCTGCTGAGTCCTAGAGGAGTCAGTTGGCACATTATTTCCAAAAGGAGTAGTAGTAAGAAAGTATTGAGTTGATGACTGACCCCCGAGTAGGATGTGGAGAGGGGACAGGTGGTATATGACTAGGTAAGGCACATAGCAAGTGTGCCTAATACAGGGTTATATGGGAAGGATGCTTGGCCTAGGGATTTGGGGCCAGATTGACATCTTAGACCACTTAAGTCTATGCTTTCCCATCTAGAGAAACAAGCTAGAGGAAAAGAGTTCCTGAGATGTTCTTCTCAGGTGTTAGAAATTAGATACACCTGAAAAACCTATGTAAATATGAGGCAAGATGCCTAAAGCTGCATTTTTTATGCAGCTAATGAAAACTCCTGAGAATGGGCATGAACTTCATTATACAGTGTACTTAAAATAAAAAATAAACTTAACTGTCTCTGTCTCTGGATGAGTCTAGCCAGAATAGTTTGTCACACAACACCTTTTGGAAAGACCTTTGAACATTCACTGTTCCCAAAGCATTAAAGTTTTATCACACCAGAGTATTACTAATAGATTAGATGATAACATGGTACCCCCCAGGGCCTTAACACAAAAGCAGTCATTCTCTTGCACCTAGTTCTGTAAATGTGTCAAGCAATGCTATATTTTTAATCTCCCTTTCTTCACTCTGTATCTGATTCCTTTAAGAAAATATTACATAGGAGAAATCATTGAGGTTTTTTTCATTTTTCCACAATTTCTCTCATGAAACCAACCCCAAAATACCACTATATCTTAAGCAACAACAAAAGACTAGTTTGACAGATTTTATAAACTGGGATGGCTTACTTCAGCCTAGGGCATAAACTAACCTTTTCTCCAGAGTTCTCTACTGTAAAATGTAAATGCTATGTCTACCCAAATCAAAGTGTATTTTATTTTTTGGTCACTCTCACAGCCATCCCTTTTTGTTCAACTCTCACAAATAGAACAATCACACCAGGCCTCAGACAAGTTTCTTGGTAGAAAAAGTACCAGTACCCTCAAATACAAACAAGCAAGCAGTAGATGAACTTAACAAAGGGCTTCCTGACATCTGTCCTCTTTCACACTCCTACCTTAAAATACCATTAAGGAGGCATCACTGGCAAAGGAAGAAATCAGAGCAAAGTGACTTTTATCTACAAATGGTGCTGAGAACTTTTGCAAAGTGTTGTCTTCAGGAAGAAACAAAGACAAGAAGCTCAGAGTCTGGTCTTTAATCCTCTGAGGTCAGAGTTGCCAAAGACCCACTAGAGTAGTTGATATTATAGAGTCAGTCTATTTGTTTACTAGTTTTCAGTTTTCTATACATATATAGCATTCAGTAATATAAAGTGTTAAATGTAATGAATTATCATTTCCTTCTTGATATTATAGAATGAAATAGATTTCTGTCTGTTATTCACAATCAATAAAGATTACAGGCCCCAAAATTCTTCCCAATTGCTATTCTCCATCACATATGAATCACTCCATCCCAAAACTTGGAGCTAATAAACGTGTTGTTTGTCGACCTCTTTAGATGCTGTCCAGCATTTGGCATTACCCAGCCTGTGAGCAGCACCTTTCTATATTCATCATTGTTGCAAAAGACCTCATTCACCAATGCTCAAAGGAGATCACCGTTTTCCCAGCAAAAAGGAAAACAAAACAGGAGCTGACACTCAGTGGACAGAGTGCTTTTAACAGGGACTATTTACTTTCCATACTGTGAGCTTGCTCCAAAGAGCCTCTCTCTTGGACTAGGATTTGGCAAAAGGATATTTTGTTTTTGTTTTTTCAAACTGAAGCACATTGCGGCATTCAATCAATATCAGGACTTCTGCTCCACTTTTACCCCAGACATAAGAATAAGAAATGCCTATGAGTGAAAACTGGGGAAATAAACAGAGATGCTAAAAGACTCCTTGCAGACTGTATAAACAATGATAAGGCAAACTACTACAATGTGCTTTGGGAGATGTTACTTAAAATTGGAAGGCAGTAGTAACCCTTACAAACTGAACTGCTCAACCTTTTCTTTAAGTCACAAACCCCTCTGGAGATCAAGCTGGGAAAGGTCCCCATTTAGAATCATGTTTGCTTAAAATAAAATGCATAGGACTACAAAGAAAACCAGTTATATCAAAACACAGTTTCTGAACATTTAATTTTTAAAAACCCCAAGTCCCAAGACCTTGATTTAAGAATCTGTACAACAGACAAACCAGTGCAGACAGCTACTATGAATGCCACAGGCACTGAAATGAATGGAGAGGCAACAAGGTTGCCAACTCATCTCTTTGCTTAAGTTGTAACTACAGCTACAATATGACGCTCCCCTTAACTGGGAGTTTCCTCCCTTAGCTTAGATGTTGCCAAGCAAACAGAAGGCCTTTTTCAACCTTTGCCCGTCACCCCTACTTTGTCATCCTTGTCATAATTAAACACTATACAAGGTACTTTTAGGTTTCTTAAAATAGGATGTAAAAATTTCTGTAAGACAATTGGTGCTAAATAACTATAGAAGGAATACAAATAAAAATGCAATGGAATATATTCTACTTCAAGAAAGACAGCATGATGAATTCAAAATAAAGAATACTGCTTTGGATTTTCTGGGTTCAAATCCTACTGACAATACTACATTTGTGACCTGGGACAAGTTTTTCCTGAGCCTATTTTCTCATTTCTAAAATAAGAAGGCAGTTGGACCAGTAGAATGGTAAGATCCCTCCCAGCAATAAATGCATAATCCCAATATAATAAGAATAATGAAAAATATTGAATCATTAGTAGGCAACAGCGGCATGACATTTGTTACAAGGGAAGACTTTATTTGGAGAGTAGAGAGAGAGGTAGATAGGTAAAAGGAAGGGGAGGTGTGCAACAATAAAAAATGCAAGACTAGTGTACATTAGAAAAACATTACAGGAGGAGACAAATTAAAAGTTTTCTTACTAGCTCTATTAAAAATTACACACAAACATACATACTACCTACCTACACATACATATTCTTAAAAAAATGTACATAAAAGAATTGTAATTCCTTATACAAGTCTTTCTTGTTCTTTCTTCTGTTTATTGAAATGTTTGTATTTCCCTATAATTTTAAAATTCACAATGAAAATAAATTTAATTAGAAAAGAAAAGGTAAGTTGGTTATAAAAGGGCTACAAATGGTACTTGACAAGGCATTTTAAAAAATGGAAGGCCTCCAGAAGGTTAGGGTCTCCTTAATAAGAGAATTATGAAAAGACACTGATTAAGAACTGAAGAGGATGAGAAAGCAAAGAGAGGGAGGAGCCAGGCTGATGAAATAACTGACTGATCAAAGTTTCAAGTACCTACTTCCCACAGTGATTGTGAGGATCACATACAATAAAGGAAATTAAGCATTTTGTAAAGTGGTAAATTTTAAAGATATTATCATCCTTGTCAGCACAATTGATCAAAAAGTGAAAAAATGTATAAGACTGCTTTGTCAACATATTACCTAATTGGTTTAAATAGTTTAATTTTTTTTCCCCAATGAATGAATCAAAATGATTGAACTAATCAAAAAGAAAGCAAGTAATTAACACATTATGGAGCACTCTTTCTATGGCATGTTTATGACACAAAAATAAAATTCACTCTAATATGCAAGAAAAATGACTGAAATAATCAAACACCAAAAATTTTTAAAACTCAATTAGCAAATAAATAAAATATTAGGTTTTTTAAAAAAATTCTTGACTATTAGAGATATGGCTTTTTATATTAAGTATATCTACTTATACATTAGAAACATTACATTTTAATCAGAGTTTAAATTTTTCCTGTCAATGTTACTGGACATGAAAAACTGGCCAAATTCACAACTGTTCTCTCAACTAAACTATACCAAAGATACAAGGGGGAAGATTTCCCATTCCAACACCTCCCAATGCCTCCCAAAATAATTGTGGGGGGAAAGCATACATCTATGTACTAACTTAAAACCCTTACTAAAAATAACAACTTGACTCAGTTCTCAGTAAGTTATGTCCTACTTCCTAAATTAGCCAATTCACTATCTATATTTGGATCATTAACAAATAGACACACTAATGTTAGTCTCAAATTCACTTGCTAGTATAAAATGATCATTCCAAAAGCCAATGAAAAAGGATTTTTTGAAAGTAGAACAAATGCTTTATTAAAATCACTCTCAATTTCATGGAATAAAAATATCTAATGCACTTCCTATCATTCTTTTATCTCCTCAGATTTAGTAAACATTGACACTGGAATATCATTCTTGCTTTTCTCTGAGATCAATACCACTATGACTTAGGATTGGAAAGGGATCCTAAATTGCAATATGGTCTATATAAAGTTATTCTTTTAAAAACTAATCCTCCAAAGTCAAAAGAGATAAGTACACAAATGGTTTAGACATTGCCACATATATTTTTCTAATATGAAATGTCAAAAGAATATAGGTGAGTCAGCTGACATGCATTCTTTTCATTGAGATATAAGAAAAAACCTTTATTTTTCACCTAGTGATATCTTCAAAAGAGGCAGTAAATTGTAGAGAATAGAGTTAGCATCAAAATCAGACAGACCTGGTGGGTTCAAATACTGCCTCTCACACAGAGTGTATAACCCTGGGCAAATCAATTGCTCCAGGAAACTCTCTTAAGACTATAGATGGCAAAGAAGGTGTTGACTGGCACTGGTAGAGGGAACTTCTTCATTTGAGAATTTCCTATACCACTGATAAGTTGGTCACTCAATAAATATTGATGAAGCTCCTTTTATGTCCCAGGGACTAAGCAAGTGCTAAGCATCCAGTTCAATAAAGAAAAGCAAAACCACAGTTCTTGCCCTCAATTCTAATGGAGGAGCCAACTGCCCATAAAACCTGTCTATAGTATAAACAGCCTGAAGTTAGCCTGGTGTGGAGATGGTTCAAGAAAAGTCTCCTGAAAAAGGTGGGGTCTGAGCTCAGTCTTGAAGGTAGCCAGGGAAACAAGAAGGTAAAGCTGAAGATAAAGAACATTCTAGACAGGGCATACAGCCAGAGAAAAAAGCACTAAGTTGAGAGATAGGAGATAGAAGGAGGGGAATAAACTGAAAGGTAGGAAGGGAAGAAGGGACTAGATTATAAAGGGATTAAAAAATAAACACAGAATTATATAGAAGATATTGGAGGGATTAAGAAGCCACTGGAATTTATTGAGTTTGTCAGAAAGAAGTCAGAAGATAATGGCTGGGAAGATCATTTGATAGTGGAGTGGAAGATGGACTGGACAGAGCAATACTGAGGCAGAGGGACTGAAAAACAACAGGCTATCATGATAGTATACATCTGAGGGGATACAGTAAAAGTAGTGTAAGGAGAAGGAAAGGAACATATACATGGGACCTTGTGGAAGTAGAAAGGACAAAATGTGGGAAGAGTGGCTAAGTGAGATGAATGCAAGTGAGAAATTAGTTGAAATTGGAAGGTGGCTCTTAGTTGACTAGAAAAATGCTAGTATATTGACAGTAAAGGAAAGGTCAGAGGAGGGGAATCTTTTTTTGAAGGGGGGGTGTTTCGAATTGGGTATTTTCAATTCAGTTACATTTAGGCCAGTTCAACATGTACAATAAGCAATTGTGAGACTAGAAATCAAGAGAGTTTTAAAGCTGGATAACAATCTTAGAAGCATCTGCCCTGAGAGGATTAATGAATTTGTGGAAACTTATGACATTACAAATTGAGGTGAGGTAGTATAAGGAGAGAGAGAGAAGAGGAGGAGGAGGAGGAGGAGGAGGAGGAAGAGAGAGAGAGAGAGAGAGAGAGAGAGAGAGAGAGAGAGAGAGAGAGAAGAGAGCCCAGGATCGACCTTTGGTAGTCACTCATATTAGCAGCTGTGAAATGAGGGAAGATCTAGCAAAAAAGGCTGAAAAGCATTCAGATTAGAAGATAAACAAGTGCAGTATCATGAAGAACTAGAGGAGAGAGTATCAAAGAGAAGAGGACGATTGACAGTGTCAAGGGCTGTCAAGAAAAGTCCAGTAAGAAGAGAGCTGAGAAAAGACCACTGGACTGGGCAATTGATATAGCCATGAAAATGATGAGATATGGGGTGAAGCTAGAGGGAATGGCCAGGTCAACTGAGGGGGTTTTAAGTATGAGAGACCAATGGGCATGTCTATAGACATCAGGAAAGCAAACAAGAGACAGGTCCCAGTCTCTATCCCTATTCAAATACTCAAACTTACTTTATATCAATACCACTTTCCTATAATGAATGCTGAAATGTTATTTTAAACAGCTTAGGACAACATCCACAGAGAGCAAGTGTATTAAGATGAAAGAAAAAGTGAATATGATTTTCTATGTACTCTACTATAATTTTAAGTAAAACTTAGGTGATGTTTTTTGAGAGATCTAGATCTACCTGACAAAAAACAACTTTTCAATAGAAGGAAATCTGTTTTCCAGTCAATATTGTTAGTTTCCTTTTAAATGGACAACCATTGATTCACATTTAGATCCTAAAAAGTTCCAAAAGAGATTCTTTTATTTCTTTTTGGTAAAATAGAAATTTCCATTAGACAAAGGCCACCCTCTTTAGTGCCATTCTTCTTCCTCGCATCCTCAAACCTTATCCCTATAGCATTTTAGATTTCTGGTCTTATCTAATTCAAAGTTGTACAAAAGAATGTAAAAAGTAAGCAGCAAAAAGACATCCCAGAAACCTTGTTAGAAAATAATTCATGACTGAAACTGACCCCACACTTCACAGCTGTCTGATCCTGGGCAAATCACTTCACCCCCAATGCAGAGCCCTTATCACTCTTCTGCCTTAAAACCAATATCAGTATTGATGCTAAGATGGAAGTAAGGCTTAAAAAAAAAAAAAAAAAAAGATCAATTGCAAAGGTTTTCCTTCCTAGATCTCCCCATTTCCCCTCCCACCCACCCCCACTAATCTTCTAATTCTATTTGTCTCAGACAATTTCTGAATGGAAGTTCTATAAAACCTTTATGGGTTATAGATGAAATGCAGGGAAAAAAACATTCAGAAGGCAAGTTACATGACAATCTTGAGAAAAAAACAGTATCATAAGGTCTACATGACTGAGAAACCTTCAATCAAAACCAAACTTAAATGTAGCAAAAATGTGATATCCTGATATCCTTCCTCATGAGCTTTCTTATTGCTGATTCTATTTCTAATATTCCTTTAAAATGGAGACTTTGTAATATTTTGTTGTCATCTTTAATGGAGGTGAGAAAATGATTTAATTTCCTTTGGAAGGAGGGATGAGGTTGAGGGCTCCTGAGGAAATCAAAACATTTCCTTGGGGAAAAGCATTAGCCTAGAAAAGAAAACAGATAAAACTATGTTGTGTGAATAAAACAGATTTAAATATAGAGGAAAAACTGCTCTAATTAAATCATTCTGACAAAGATAACTATCAGTATCTTACATCCCATTTTTTAGATGTCTAAGATGAAGAGAAAACCACAAATGCCCTTGAGAAATAATGCCTCAGCAGGGTAAAACAGATTCTTATTTTTTAAAATGCTCAGCCTGTGGAGCATATAGACATCATTGATATACTTACTTCCCCAGTTACACATTGTAAGTTCCTCCCTCTATATCTCAAGATCATCCATTTAATCATTATGCACAGCATCCATTATGCATCAATTAAGCATACAATAAGGTACAGTACATAAAACTACAAGAAGTAATACATAGAAAAAAGGATTAAAGTCATGAAAAATATATTAATTTATTCAATGCTATGAATTTGTAATTCTTCCACTTTCAGTAAAGATCACAGTACAGTTTAATAGGCTGGTTCAGGGACCAATTAATCCTTTTATATTTAAATCAATCACAGACTCCTCATGGAATAATTTAGCTTCTCCATGCTGAGTCCCATTTGATGTCCTTGGGGAAAGAGCATAGTTAACACTATGTGGCACATTAATCATGTTTAGTATTAGAAAAGAATAGTAATATCAGAGGAATCTAATACCAAAAATAGAGCATTCTCAAAATGGGTAAACATAATCAGTAACTGTGTTATCGTTTCCTTAATTAAAACAGGCAAGATAATCCATGAGGCAAAAGGCTTCTTTTTACTGGGGACTCATGGTTTAACAAAACAAAAACCATATACAAAGCCTGAAATATTGGCCGAGACTCTCTAGTCCCAAACCTAAACTGACATTGTAACTTTGTTATTAGGAAATTGGACAGGGAGAAAAGACGAAGGGAAGAAACTGAAAAGCTTATACTTATTTCATGTAAGATGGTATGTTCTCTGGCTCACTGCCACAACACTGGATACTTTCCTTCAACTGCTCAGAAGCCTAATTAGTAGAGCTAATTTAATGCAACATTCATATGAAGCCTAAAGATTCTTAACATTGAATATAAAACAGATCCCCAAGCTTAAGAATATATCTAACTTGATAAAGTGCTTTCAAAAAATATTAATAGTTGCAAATAACTAAAAATAAATGTCAGCATGGTAAATTCAACATTTTGTTTTTCCTCAATTTAGGACATAGGAAAAGTAGATAATGTGGTAAGTACATTCTTCTTTACCAGATTAAATCAAAGCTATCAGTCTAGTGAATACCATATATGAACATGTAATTTTGATGCAAGAATCTGAAATCATGTACATGTTTGCTTTTTTAAAAGTAAGACTGGGGGCAGCTGGGTAGCTCAGTGGATTGAGAGCCAGGCCTAGAGATGGGAGGTCCTAGGTTCAAATCCAGCCTCAGACACTTCCCAGCTATGTGACCCTGGGCAAGTCACTTGACCCCCATTGCCTACCCTTACCACTCTTCCACCTATAAGTCAATACACAGAAGTTAAGGGTTTAAAATTAAAAAAACAAAACAAAACAAAAACAAACAAAAAAAAAAAAACTAAAAGGGTGAGCTAGGTGGCTCAGTGGATTGAAAGTCAGGGCTGGAGACAGGAGGTCCTGGGTTCGAATCTGCCCTCTGATACTTCCTAGCTGCATGACTCTAGGCAAGTCACTTAACATCCATGGCTTAGCCCTCACTGCTCTTCTCCTTTGGAACCAATACACAGTATTGTTTCTATGATGGAAGGTGTGGGTTTAAAAAAGAAAAAAGTAAAGCTATAAACAATCACCATATGAGTGTTCCTAATAATACTGTGGTTAGGAACTCTTAACTCAGAAGGTACCCTGAACATTAAGGTCATTTATGATGAGGTGCTGTCATACTCCAAAGCAACAGTCTCCAAGAAAAAAATCTTTCGAGGTTTATAAATGGCCTTTAAAGGTTAGTCCATTAGCCCCTCAGAGAAAGCACCCACACACAAATTGGAATCTGTGTCTTGGTATCCAAAGCCTTGCACACTGCTGACTCAGGATCTCAGCCAGTTCAAACAATTCCTTAGAAAAGAATGTGTTTGAGTGCCATACCTATCAAACTACCAAAAAACTTTTTTACTGAATTAGAAAAAACTATAACAAAATTTATTTGGAAAAACAAAGGAGCAAGAATATCAAGTGAAATAATGAAAAAAAAAAAAAAAAAAAGTGAAGGAAGGTGGCTTAGCAGTACCAGATACTATAAAGCAGCAGTCATCAAAACAATATGGTACTGGCTAAGAGATAGAAGGGAGGATCAGTGGAATAGACTTGGGGTAAGTGACATCAGCAAAACAGTGTATGATAAACCCAAAGAGCCCCACTTTTGGGACAAAAATCCACTATTTGACAAAAACTGCTGGGAAAATTGGAAAACAATATGGGAGAGATTAGGTTTAGATCAACATCTCACACCCTACACCAAGATAAATTCAGAATGGGTGAAAGACTTGAATATAAAGAAGGAAACTATAAGTAAATTAAGTGAACACAGAATAGTATAGTTGTCAGATCTCTGGGAAAGGAAAGATTTTAAAAATCAAGCAATAGTTAGAAAAAATTACAAAATGTAAAATAAATAATTTTGATTATATTAAATTAAAAAGTTTTTGTTCAAACAAAAACAATGCAACCAAAATCAGAAGGGAAACCACAACCTGGGGAAAAAAAATCTTTATGGCAAAAAATTCTGACAGAGGTCTAATTACTCAAATATACAAGGAGCTAAATCAATTGTATAAAAAAATCAAGCCATTCCTCAATTGATAAATGGGGAGGGACATGAATAGGCAATTTTCAGATAAAGAAATCAAAAGTATCACTAAGCACATGAGAAAGTGTTCTAAATCTCTAATAATTAGAGAAATGCAAATCAAAACAACTCTGAGGTACCACCTCACACCTAGCAGATTGGCTAAAATGATAGCAGGGGAGAGTAATGAATGTTGGAGGGGATGTGGCAAAATTGGGATGTTAATGCACTGCTGGTGGAGTTGTGAACTGATCCAACCATTGTGGATGGCAATTTGGAATTATGCTGCCTGCCCTTTGATCCAGCCATACCAACTGCTGGGTTTGTACCCCCAAAGAGATCATAGATAAACAGACTTGTACAAAAACATTTATAGCCATGCTCTTTGTGGTGGCAAAAAACTGGAAAGTGAGGGTATGCCCTTCAATTGGGGAATGGCTAAACAAATTGTGGTATATTCTGGTGATGGAATACTACCTGTGCTCAAAAGAATAATAAACTGGAGGAATTCCATGTGGACTGGAAAGATCTCCAGGAATTTATGCAGAGTGAAAGGAGCAGAGCCAGAAGAACAATGTACACAGAGACTGATACACTGTGGTAAAACTGAATGTACTAGCAGCAATGCAATGACCCAAGACAATTCTGAGGGATTTATGGAAAAGAACGCTACCAACATTCAGAGTAAGAACTACAGGAGAGGAAACACAGAAGAAAAACAACTGCTTGAACACTTGGGTTGATGAGGACATGATTGGGGATGTGGACCCAATGTATGTAAATGACCACACCAATGTAACTATCAATAATATGTAAATAAGTCTTGACTGACCACACAGGTTAAAACCAGTGGAGTTAACTATGGGGGTAGAGGGGCACTCAGAGTTTGAGGGGGTGAAGGGTAAAGTAAAAACATGAATTATGTAACCATGGAAATATTTCTAAAAAATTTTTAAAAAGCACTATCCTGAAAAGTAAAATACAATAAAAGAAAAGAATGTGTTTGGGAATATTAGCTATGTGTTCACTTTTCACCAATGAAGAAAAAGAAAATGGCTGAAGTTTATGGTCTGTTCTTATATTAGTTACTGTGGAAGCTTTAAAAAAAACAGGAGTAGAAGGGATGCCAAACTGTGTTGAAGATAGTTATCCAAAACCCTTTTAGCAAAATGCAATCTCTCTTCAAAATAAAAGCAAAGAATGGTCATACTACATTAATTATCCCACTGGAGAGCATATTTCCCAGTACACATGAATTTGTACAATCTTTGAATCACAACTTGACAACTATGACCTACAAATAGTAACCAAGTAGAAAAATAAATGTCATTACCTCATAATCCCCCAAATAGTCACAAAAGATACATGAATAGAATATTAGTATAATGAAACTTTCCTCATTCCTTTTCCCCAGTAATTTGGGGAGAGGAGAAGGTAAGTGTTCAGAAAAGAATAGCTAGGCAAAGCTATCAACATTAGAAATGTGAACAAGAGCTCATCAATATTCATCACTTTGTATATGGAGTATCAGTAATTGTCCAGCAATACTGCCAGCAATGGGGCCAGAGTGTGAAAATGATTTGCCACACAGTCCTGGGGATAGATTTCTCATTCAGAGACCTCCATGGCCATCCAGGGAAAGAGGAACCTCTAGTTTCACAAAGTCACCAATCAGAATACACTCTCAGGTCCACTCAGAAACAATCCACTTCTTTTAATGTTTTTAACTCAGTACTCTTGTCCAACAAGGCAACATTCTAGAACACCGCATTGGGGATAGGGGAAATACACTTGCATTTGACATAATAATGCCATCCATCATGAAATATTGCTGACATAAAAGTGTGGCAGACATACAGTAGAGAAACAAGATGACCACAGTCACAAAACAATACAACTGGGCAACTTGCCTCTACTTTTCCCTTTCCCAATCCATCCTGTCCTCAGCTGCCAAATTAATATGCCAGAAGCAATTTGGACCATGACAGTTCCCTACTTAAGAACCTTAAAGACTTTCACAACCTGACTTTAGCCTACAAGATCAGGAGTTTTTGATGCATAATACATATCTACATTCTTTTTATTCTAGCCAAAGAGGCAGACTTTCTAACAGCCACTTCCATTCTTTCACCTAGGCTCTCTCATATTCTGGAAAGTTCATTCTTCTCAATTCTGTTTCCCTGAATTCTTAGGTCCACTTAAGGCTCAGATCAAGCACTACTTCCTACATAAAGTTTTTCCTGATCCTTTCAATTTTTATTTCTCCTTTCTCCAAAATTACTTTGTATTTATGTTATGTACATACTACTTGTAAAACTCCTTGAGGGCAGTGACTGGCTTTGTATTCCTGCTGCCTAGCACAATGCAGGTGGCTTGGTTAATACTTGTTGAATTAACACATTGTAACAAAATGTGTTTTTAAAGTAATGTTAGACCTAAAATTAATATTTCCAATAATATTCTATTTCCATAAATTTTATTAATAATCACTTGAAATAGAGAAAGCAGATGAGCATAGATTTAAAGTCTCTTTTTTACTCTAAGTCTGATCAGTATAGCTCATCCTGTAGGATTCTCTTTCCTTCTCACTGCTCAGGGAAGTAGAGACAGGTGGGTTCCACTCACATCCTTTTATTTACTTTCTTGGATGCAGCACTGGCATGTAAAAATTGGAATGAACTGGGTTGCCAATCCAGGAGGGGGAGGGGATGAAATTCCTTCTACATAGTAAAATAAATATTAACATTCACACACACACACACACACACACACACACACACACACACACACACTCACTCTTATCTGAATGAAATACTTGTATATCACAGAGTTCAGAGAAGAGATAGAGTATCCATGATCTAAAATTCCAGAAAGTCACACAAGTCAGAGGGGAAATAAAACCAAAAAACAAATAAAGCAATTCTCTTAATGAGAGTGAGAGGTGTTTAAAGAGATTGAGAGCAATGTACCAGGAGCTCATTTAAGGATTTTGATTCTTTCAAAAATTCATTATCAGGAAAAGGAAACTATGATAGGTAAAGAGATGAACAAAAAAACATGGTCCATCACCATAAGAATAATGTCAGAATCCATCAGTCAATCAATAAGCTCTTACTATGTGCCAGGCACTGTGTTCTAAATGAGGACTGCTAAGGATAACAGAAAGATATACTATTTGTTTTCAAGACCTGCTGATGGCAAAGAGGCAAAACAAAGAGAAGATGAGGTCATTGCACAGAATGAAAAGAAAGTTCATCAAATATGACAGAGAAGAGCAAAAGGCTTTTCTTATTTTGTTTGTTTTATGTCAGGGAGAATTCTCTTTCTCCAGACAATGCTAACATCATCAACAGGAATTCACAAATCAAGATGGAGAAGGTGTGGCTCAAAGGCATTTGAAAAAGTTCTATGCTTTTAATGAACTTCAAGATCAATATAAAGCCTCATTGAAGGTGTAAACAAAGTTCTCTTGGCCTACATTAAAACAGTGCCTGTGAGCAGGGAATTGATACTGCCACTCTGCTCATCCTGGTGACACATAGTTCTTTTTGACAAAAGATGTTGATGAGCAGCAAAATGTCCATATGAGAGAGAGAGGAGAATGGTGAGATGACAGGAAGAAAGCTGTAAAGAGTTTGGGATGTTCTATCCAAAGAAGAAAAGCAGATTTTTTTAAGTATGAAAAGGGCTGTGACAGGGAAAGATTAGATTTGTTCTGCTCGGCCCCAAAGGGCATCATTGATAGAGGAATAGGTTAAAATTGGAGAGGAAGATGTGTGCTTAATGTATAAGGAAAAATGTTCTAACAATTAAAGCTACCCCATAGTAGAATACATTTGCCTCTGAAAGCAATGGGCTTCTACTCCCTAGAGATCATCAATAAAGTGCTGATGACCACAAAGTCAATAAACTGGAAAAGAGATTTTTGTTCACATTTAGGTTGGACAAAATGGCTTCTAAGGATCCTTCCAAATCAGTACAAATTCCTGGATGGCAAAATCAAGAAATCTTTCTGGTTTAATCTTTGTATAATAATTTGCAATGAAAGAGGAAGTTAAAAATTATTTAGGGGCAGCTGGGTGGCTCAGTGAATTGAGAGTCAAGCCTTAGAGACAGGAGATCCTGGGTTCAAATCTGGCTTCAGACACTTCCTAGCTGAGTGACCCTGAGCAAGTCACTTAATCCCCTTCGCCTAGCTCTTAACGCTATTCTGCCTTAGAACCAATACACAGTATTGATTCTAAAACAGAAGGTAAGGGTTTAAAAAAATTTATTTGGAATCCTATGGTTATAAAATGTCATGACATGAAGATTTAATACAACTCTTCCCTCTTTCCTGTGCTCTCAATTCCATTTTTTCTTCCACAGGTCAGGACAGTGCTGACTTTCTATTAATGCCAGCCAAGGCCACTAGCTCCAAATAAACATGGTTAAGAAGGATTACATTCTGCCATGAAAGCTTAGGATTTGACCATTTGTACAAGATGGGCCTGATACTAATGTGTAACTGATGTTTTTGGGTTCTCCAACTCTCATTAGGCACTGTAGGGTTACTTTCTCTCTTCTCTATTTTTCTCCTGCCTCCTACAAACAGGCAGGAAATTATATTGTGACAACTGGGGGAAGTGGTCCTTTGAGGAGCTGGTAGAGGTAAAAGTGGATGTAGAAGACTGATACAATGTTCTGCTTTTTGTGCTTTTGAGTGAATGAGAAGACTAGCTAGATGGAACTTATTGTTCAGTCCTTTTCAGTCATGAACTTCATGAACTTATTTGGGGTTTTCCTGATAAAGATGGGAGTGATTTGCCATTTCCTTCTCCAGCTCATTTTATAGACTGAGGAAACTGAAGAAAATGGTAAAATGACTTGCCCAGGTCACACAGCCAAGACATTGTCTGAGTCCAGGCTGGAAATCAGGAAGACTCCAGACCTGGCACTCTATTTACTAGGCCATCTAGTTGTCCATATGGAACACTAAAATCTAATCTATTCCTTCACAGCACAGAGACTCAAATGTAACTCCTGTCAGACTACTTCTGCCTGACAAGAAGTCATTGAACTAGAGAAAGAATTACAGAATTTTGGAGGTAAGGAAACAACAGAGACTCATGAATTCAACCCATCCCTGAACAAGCAGGCATTCAAGTTTCTATTTAGAGGCCACTAGTATGGAGAAGCCTACTTTATCACCAATAAAGTTGAACTGTGAGAAGCTTTTTCTTTATATCAAACCAAAATCAGCTTTTCCCCTTCCTACTTCCATATAGTCCTACTAGTTATTTCTTTTATGTAAACCCTTCTCTTCTGTCTTGGAATCAATACTAAGCATTAGTTCCAATGCAAAAGAGCTGTAAAGGTTAAGTGACTGGAGTTAAGTGACTTGCCCAGGAACATACAGGTCTGAATATTCCTACTAGTTGTCCTCTTCAAACCAAGCACCTCATTTCCTGATGAGGTTTGTAAAAAGGAACTCTTTTTGTAACTTAACGGGGGACCTAGAGGTCCTCTTACTATAGAGATGTGGAGGGATTAACCAGTCCACAGTGACAGGAAATAGAAACTGGGGAGCCCCCTGCTGGATCAGCTTCAGTTGTGTAGGCTGTCAGTTACTGACAGTTAGGGGGGGTCAGCTGCTATCAGTTAGGGCTGGGAGTTTCAGGGAAGTTGGCTGCTGGGTGTGAGTTAGTCTTTGGGAGTTGGTTGCTGGAATATAAAGGTGGGCCTGAGCTTACTGAAAGGACTTTTTGGGTTTGGGGCTTTAGGTTTGGGCTATTGGGGTTTTTTTCCCCCCTTCCTTGAACTTTTTGGAAGGTGGCTGGTCTTCATTGACAGACTTAATTGGTGTTGGATTAAGCACTGAATGGGTTGGTTTTGATTGGACTGGATCAAGTTGTAACTTTGTGGGGTGCTTATAGCAGTAGTTATAGGATATCTAGTATAGACATTAGGCAATTTTCTTTCTCTAATTTTAATTTAATTTTAATTAAACTATATTGTTAAATTATTAAAAGCTGTTAGAAGTTTTCTTTTCTCTGGCTTAAAGGGATAATGTTAATTTAGAACTCTACTATATTCTCATTAAAACTTAAATTATCAAAAAAAAAATAGTGAACCCCTCCCCACAACTGTCAGCAACAGACAGCTCACCCAACTGAGGCTTCCCCAGCAGGGAACTCCCTAGTTCCTACTTCCTGTCACTATGGGCTGGTTAATCCCTACACATTTCTATGGTAAGAAGACCTCCAGGTCCCCCATTAAATTAAAAAAAGGAATAAATTCTTTTTTTAGGGGGTAGCTGGGTGGCTCAGTGGATTGAGAGCCAGGCCTAGAGATGGGAGGTCCTAGGTTCAAATCTGGCCTCAGACACTTCCCAGCTGTGTGACCCTGGGCAAGTCACTTGACCCCCACTACCTACCCTTACCACTCTTCTGCCTTGGAGCCAATACTCAGTATTGACTCCAAGTTGGAAGGTAAGGGTTTAAAAAAAAAATTTCTTTTTTACAGGGTAGAGTATAAGAGGCCTGGCCTCTCCCATGGTCAGGATAATGCAGAATTCTTTTAAAGCAACCTAACCTAACATTAACTTTTTGTGGAAGTCAGTTTATCCTGTTGATTGGCACATATAGCTTATAGTTCACTAAAACCCACAGATAGATTTTACAAGAATTATTTGGCTACATCTTTACCATTTTCACTTGTGAAGTAGATTGTTTTCTGTAATGTAGGTAGGTAGAAATCTAAATTATATAATCTCTCTCTCTTCCTCTTCCTCTCCCTCTCCCTCTCCCTCTCCCTCTCTCCTTCCCTCTAACATGTGTAACTTGGGACTTTGCATTGGTGAGTTTTAATGAATTATTATTCCCTCTTTCTTTTTAATTCATATTTACAAGTGATAGTCCCTTTAGTGGAAAACATAAAAACAAATCAATCATAAAAAAAAATTTTTTTGAAGAAAGAAAATATTGCCTACTCTGCTTTCATAAAGGAGAAAACTCTAAAGATGTCTGGATAATTCAGTGCACAAATTAATGATTAAAGTATTTACTAAGCCAGACATTGCTAAGCACTAAAGATACAAATATGTCCTTAGTTTCTAAAAACTAAAAAACTAAAAAAACAAAGAAAAAAACAAAACAAAATCATAGTTTCTGCCCTCAAGGAACTTATACTCCAAAAGAGGAAAACCATGAATAGAGGCAAGTGGTGTCCAAAGTACTGAATTCTGGTCTGAAGAATATGGGAGTGATATGTGATATGTTCATGTATAGGAAAATTAATTGATATTAATTGAAATAACCTCTCTAGAAGGAAATTACAGAATACATTTATTTGATTCTTAGAGTTAATGGGGTTGATATGGGTAGAAGATAAAGGTGGGAAGAGATAGGATGGAGGAGACTACAGACTATATGAGGCTATACGTGCAACAGCAAGCTGGTGGTAACATAGGCAAGGAAGATGACTAACATATAACATTTCTGTGGAAATTTTGTAATATTGTCCCAAAAGTCAGAGAATCAAAGAATTCCAGAAATTTATTTGTAGTAATAACATCTAGTCCATTTCATATCCCTCAAAAGAAGCCCCTTGTAACAATCAAAAGCATTTGTTCATTATTCCTGATGGTATTGTACAAGGGCTAAAGGAGGAGACAACAAAACTAGACAAATCCTGCTTCCATTTTACCAGGAAAAACTTGCACATATAGACATTGTGGCCTTCCTCCTCAGTACCCTTCCATTAGAACTCAAACTCTGTTCTCATTATATCACTTGGAAAGTTGAGTCTAGGTAGGAATCCTGTAACAGAAATTAATGATTCTGCATTCCAAGACAAAAAACAAAGCACAGTATTAAAAAAAATCTTTGGATATTCAATGACTTTGTTTTCAATTCTATTATCCTTTTTTATTGTAAAATAAGATGAACTTACCACTATATCAAATAATTTCTACTATTCCACTGAAAATTTTAAAAATTAATACATTCAGTAGACACGAAAACATAATAAATGTAGTAGTTTCAATTCATAAGAGAAATTTCTTTTAGTGGAATTTTAAAAGAAGTAAGAAAAAAGTAGGTTTTTAAATTAACCATTTGCCATTTCCATCTATGTGGTTCTTTAACTACTGGGGAAAAATGAAATCATTTTATTTAAAATCCAAAAGCGACCCACCAAATTTTAGCAGTTGAAAATAATATTTAAAACTTAAAAGAAACACAAATGTTCAATTGTACAATTGAACACTTTGTGAAGATGGAAAAAATACTGTCACTTTCAAAATATGTTATGCAGGGTTTTTCTTAAGTCAATAAATATTTATAAAATACTATCCACAAGACATTTTCTGGATACTATGCAAATTTCTAAAAGGCTGGCCACCTGGTGATTAATATTTTGGCCATAGCAACTCATGAAGACCATCAGCTAATAATTCAGACCATATGCGTTCCCTCTTATACAATTTTCTTCTCATTACCTTGTGACATGATTCTCTAGTGTCTCCTCCTTTACTGGAGTCTCTAATGAAAAGATGGCCCTTCTCTTCAATAAGGACAATTCCTTTAGTACTCATTCCTTTTCAACTACATAAGAAACTGCTCCCACTGTAACCCTTCTCTCTATTCTTTAATGTGTTCCAATATACTGGTTCTTTCCCTTCTGCCTAAAAATATGTCTAGGTTTTCCTCACCGTAAAATGAAATCTTCAGTAGATCTTACTATCTCTACTATAGCTTTCCCATTAGTAATTTCTATCTCTCTTCTGTTTCTCGAACTTTCAAAAAAAAAAAAAGCCTTTTAAACTCATTCCATTTCCAGTCATTAATGTTCCCACTTCCAATAATTAACAATAATATTTATATATTGCTTGATATTTACATATCTATATTTATATGTATATATGTAGCTAAGCACTTTAAAAATATTGTCTCATTTGAACCTCACAACAATTCTGAGAAGTAGGTGCTGTTATTATCTTCATTTCAGAATGTAGGTAACTGAGTCAAATAATAGTCAAGTGACTTACTCAATATACATAGCTAGTGTCTGAACAGCAATTGATAAAAGTATTCTCAGGTTAAATTGAAATTATCTAGAAATATACCTCAAAAGAAGCCAAAAGAGAGTGGATAGAGAGCTAGAATTAGGAAGAATTGGTGCTCTGGGCTGGGCTTGACTTGGCAGTCTCCTAGTAGGTCAGCTTCGATATTAGAATGAAATACAGCATTCATCAATGAACAAATAGAAATTTACATAATCATAGACTTTTCAACAAGGTTAAATTCTGAGGAAAATTCAAGTTGATTTGGCTAAGTGAAGGCTCCTTGCCTGAGTTATCCTGATCCACCAACTAAACCAAAGAGGAGACCATACATCCCAGGTCCTTCTGGCTCCTTGGCACTCAAATGAGGAAGAAAGATCAACAGTTTGAGTTCTTTCTCAAAACCCACAGTCAATCAAGTCTCAAGGAATGTCTCGGAGCTTTTTTATGGAAAAACAAGCCTAAAAATCATAGGAGAAAGGATTAAGATAGTTCTTACACAAACACAAACACACACAGTGCCAGGATCTGAGACTCACTAGTGAGACAGACATGTTTTTTGTTTTTTAATTTTTTAAACCCTTAACTTCTGTGTATTGACTTATTGGTGGAAGATTGGTAAGGGTAGGCAATGGGGATCAAGTGACTTGCCCAGGGTCACACAGCTGGGAAGTGTCTGAGACTGGATTTGAACCTAGGACCTCCTGTCTCTAGGCCTGGCTCTCAATCCACTGAGCTACCCAGCTGCCCCCATAAGGGGATAATCTCGATTGGTAAAGAGAAATTCCTCTTCTAGGAGTCCCATATATAAATAAAAGGATTGGTACAAAAACAATGTGGATAATATTTGCACTGTCTATTCTGTATAGCTGTTATAAGAAAAATGTTTTATCAACCTTATAACATTGTTGAAATGTGAGTTATTTATTAAGCTTTTTAAAATTTTAGTTCCAGGTCAGACCTTGAGTAAAGTACAACAACAAAGATATTTTATGACCTTGTGTAAAGTACAACTTCTCTGAGCTGGTTTAAAAAAAAAATGGGCATGGAGGCGGGAAGGGGCTGTCCATATAGCCTGTTCTTTCTAAATCACAAGGTTGTTTGGATCAAATGATGCCCTTGTAAAGTGCTATACAAAAATAAGATAGTAGTGTTTTATAATACTATATACTATATAATCTAGAAACCCTTTGATGACTACCTGGACAAACTAGGAATTATAAGAAATCTTGTAAGACCAAGACACATCCCCACCATATTGAAAAAGAAAAATAGAGAGCATTTTATCAAATAAACTGTTGTTAATCTCTTAACCAACAACAGAGCTTTTAAATTACAATTTAACCACCACGGCTCTAAAAGGATAACTGATTCATTGATTTGTTCAATATATAAATACTTTTTAAGCACATAATAGTGTGCTAAGGAAGATACAAAATGACAAGAAGTTCATGGGTTTAGAATATTTGGGGAAGAAAAGACTAACCTACTCGAAACATTTAAATAATACAAGAAAATAAAAGATTATCCAAATAAATGGCATAGAAAATCAGGGTTCCAGGAATTGTCAGAAGGGAGACAGCTGGGACTCTCCCCTGAAGTCTGAGAAGGCAAAATTAGAGGAAATAGAACTTTACCCAAAATGAGAAGGTTAGGGGCAAGATCTGGATACAGGATAAAGAGAATGGGAAGTCTTACCACTGCTGATTTAAAAACAAATGCGCAGATCCCACTAAAAACGTTGGCCACTATTTCCATGGAAAGTTCCGGTTATCCTAATGACATCATGCCTTCATCTTTTCCACTTACAAGTTCGTTGCCAAGAAAAAACAGTACCTCAATATCACTCTGAATAATGACTGACTAAAATTGAAACAGACCATAATGAGAACATTTGCACTCTTAGAAGGAGGGAAAATATAACTGTCAATCAAATAAAATCCTCTTACTTTCATAACACATCTACAAGTTTTTCTTTGATTAGAATACACTAGAAAGAATAAGTTACAATACTAACATATTTTATAAGGAAGAATGTTACTATTTTCAGTGGCATTCTAATTCCAGACAAAGATAAAAATACTGCTGAGGCCCTGAAAGAACAAATGACCCACCAAGGGCCATACAGTCATCATGGGTCTGAGATTGGATTTAAAAATTGAACTCAAAGATACTGAGATAAGTGTCATAAATTTTTATCCAATATTTCATAATGTCTAAAAAGTAATATATTATGGAAGTTATAAATGAATAGATGTGATATTTAAGCAAGCTGATGAGTCAAAGATAATTCTAAGATGAAGAGACTTGGGTGAAAGGATGAAAGGTGGTCCTAAATATGAAACAGGAAGTCTAGAAGAACAGACTAATTAAGAGCAAGGTGATAAGTTTGAGGTTCTGGTAAGTCAGTCAGGACAAGATGGCAGCTAGAAAGGTGGGGCAAAACATAGGTCAAAGTTTTAAATCTAAATCCAGAAATCATCGTTACAGATGTAAAAGCTGAGGCAGCAGGAAGATCAAAAATAGGCAAGTAAGACTAAATGAGGGTAACCATACGCTATCACAAAATATCACAAAAAGGATAAAAAAAATTTAGTAATGATAATCCTATGATCCAATTGTCTTAAAGAGAAAAGTTCATGGGGTCAGCTGGGTGCCTCAGTGGATTGAGAGCCAGGCCTAAAGATGAGAGGTCTTAGGTTCAAATCTGACCTCAGACACTTCCTAGCTGTGTGACCCTGGGCAAGTCACTTGACCCCCCATTGCCTAGCCTATACCACACTTCTGTTTTGGAACCAATACACCATGTTGATTCTAAGATGGATGGTAAAGGGAAAGAGAGGAAGAGAGGGAGGGAGAGGGAAAAAGAGAGACAGACAGACAGACACAGAGAGACAGACAGACAGACAGACAGACAGACAGACAGACAGACAGACAGAAGGCCAAACCTCTATTTACATCTTTAAGGAAGAAACAGTATAGCTTAACATATTGAAGATTAAGAATATAGCTAAATTAAAAACTAAAATATCATTTGAAAAGAAAATTTTAAATCTGAGAAAAAGTGTCCAACTTGATTTATGTACATTTGAAATGTTTACAGAGTGATTTGGCAGGTGAGATAAGAATCTGTGGTACCCATATGTGGAAGGCAAGGCGGGGGAGGAGATCCTGGCTGCCCCACTCCCTGCAATTTGTGTGCCTTCATCAACTTCAAATGCTTTAGATTGTGAAGTTTTCTCTGAGGCTCTTGGAAAATGAACTTGATAACATATTATGTACTTTTCAACTCTGATTTCTAGAATCCTAGAGCAATTATTAAAAACCAACTGGAAAAAGTGAAATATTTTTCCCTTCAGTCTTAGAAATCATACTTTATTTTTGTTTCCAAAGCTAAGTTTGACATAAACTGTAATTAACTATTTGTTCCAAATTCTAAATCTTACATTTTAAAATCAAGACTACATTTTTTTATGTCTTTTGGGTTACTTAAAAACAAGTCCCGCTTGTTTTTTTTTTTACCAATGAAGGCAGCTGGGCCAATAGAAAGAGCACTGAACTAGGGGTCAGGAAAATCTTACCTCAAAAGCCTGCCTTAAACCTTTATACAAGTCAGTTAATGCCTTAAACCTTTATACCAAGTCAGTTAATGCCTCAGTAGTCAGATTTCTAAAATCTACAAAATCAGAAGGTTGAACTCAATAGATTTTGAGAGGCTTTCTAGTCCTGAATCTATGATCCTATGACTTCTGTTCTTGAAGGCGGAGCCAAGAGTTCAAATTTGGGCAAATATCAAACTAGAAAAGCTAGGTGATAGACTGTATGTCTACCACCTGAGGACCAGTCTACCTAACACAGAAGAGGCTCATTCCTGAAAGACCTGGTCACAAGGCAGTAGTCTTCTGGTCTCAGAAATTCTGGAAATTATTTAACTCATTCACCCATTCATTGGACTAGATGTATCTCATTAGTGCTGAGAACTTCCTTCTCAGCTCCCTAACAGAGAGTCTCAAGTGAGTTTTTTCAGGTACTGGGATCTTAAACAACGTGTTCTTTGCTCATCTAGTTAATAGGTATCAGTCACAGGACCTGAACTCAAGTCCTCCTGACTACTCCACCACAACTATTTAATATCTTATATTTACACCTCTCATTTGCAAGGCCCATAAAATAGAATCCTTACAACCATCCCCTGTACAGCAGGGTATATAAATATCATCTTCATTTCATACATGATGAAACTAGGCCCAGAAAGTAAGTGACATCTCTTAAATCATATAGCTACTAAGGAAAGGAAACAGAATTTGAAACCAAGTATCTCCTGTCATCAAGTCCAGGGCTCTTTCAAATAAAACATTCTACTTAGGTGCTGAAAACTTGCACTCTCTGTGGCTGGAGGGAATACCTACTATCAACAAAATGATGGATTCCTGACTGAAAAAAATAAAATTTTTGACACCTGGACTAAAATATCTCTCAAACATTCAGTGTTTAAGGAATTGTCTGATAGCATGTAAGTTTGCAGAGGGAGGGGAAAGTTTATTTTTTGAGTCTGTATCCCAGTATCTACAACATTGTGATTGTCATTTAATAAAAACGTGTTAGTTGGTTATTTTTGGAACAGAACAAAAAATGCTATTTTTGGATGAGTATACTTCTGCTTCTGGTTTCCTTACTGCATGAGGCCAATTTTTAAAATGTTAATTTCCTGTTAATGATAATTGACTATTCTGTTTACATATAACAATGCATAACCCTTACACTCTCAAGCATCAATAGTTTCCCTGCCTGAGACACTAGTGAGCTGCAAACTAGGGTAGGCCCATCCAATATAAATTGCTATAAAAAACTCAATATGACAAATCTCTAGAAGCTCACCTGTTCTAAAGATTTATTATTATTAAAAGTTATTTTTATTAAGCAAATATGTACATATTGTAGTTATATGATAAAATTCACAAATGATGATTAGTCAATGAAATTGTATGACATTACAGAATGTATGCTAGTTGCCATAAAATGGGGGTCTATATTCCAGTACCTGAAAAAAGATAACTCTGTTAATCAACAGGTTTGCAATCCAAACTCAATGAATAGTGCACTGAAAAGAAAAACTGTCATTGCATGGGATTACTTGGTAAGAGAAAGGATAGAAAGTTAAGATTTAAGAAAAATAATCATTTAAAATAGCATTTATATTAGTGTAAAGTTTGCAAAACACTTTTCAAATATTATCATATTTGACTCTCACAACAGCCCTGAGAGGTTGGTGCTACTGTTCTCCTCATTTTACAATAAAGGAAAACAAAGGCATAGAAAGGTTAAATGACTAACCTCTGGTCTAAGCAAGTATTTGAGGCCAAATAGGGACTAAATTGGTCATTTACAGAGAAAAATTACAGAAGTAAATGAGAAATGGATGTTGATTAAAGCATTTTATATTCAATCTCTTTTAGAAAGGAAAAAGAAAAAAATGTACAAAATTAAACCTCTTTACATACTTTTCTAATGATTTAGTTTGAACTAGTTATCAGTCAACTACACTAACTGAAGATGAAGCAACTAAGAGTGCTAGTCCTGGAATCAAGAAAAACTGAGTTCAAATTATGCCTCAAAGATATACTGACTACATAACCTGGGCAAGTCAATTAATCCCCATTTGCCTCAGTTTTTGCCTTTGTCAAATGAAGATGATTAGAATAGCATCTATCTCACAGCAGTATTAGGAAGATCAAATTAAGTAGCTTATATATAGTGCTTTGCAAACCTTAAAATGCTAAAAAGTGTTAGCTCTTAGGTAGTGGTGGTGGTGGCAGCAGAAGCAGCAGCAATAGGCCATCCTTTGAATATAAAGAACACTAACGACCTACAATTGGTGGAAATACTGGTTTGCAATGATATAGTCACATATGTTTACATCGGTCATGCAGGGGATAGATAAGACCTAACTACAAAACAGTTGAAAGATTAACATTTTCATATATGATCATAGACAGAGCAAACCTAACTGTCATTTACCCAAAGAATGTAAGCCCAGTGAAGGCAGAATCTATTCCATTTTTACATTTTAAATAGCCAGTATCTCATACAGCACCTTGCATAGAGAAGGCAGGTCACAGATAACATGCTAATAAGGTTCTTTATAGCTCTATGTCAAAATGAATGCACAGGAAAACAGAGAATAATGACCAAGTAAAATTGTTGGAAGCAACTAAGGATGGTTAGCCTGGCATAAAGATGTAAAAGCTTCAGTACTGAAAGGGCTGCCATTAAGAAGTAGGATCAATCAGGCTGATGCTGAATAACTTAGATACCAAAACTAGGACCAACGAGTACAAATTATAGAGGCAGAGTTGCCTCTAAGGTAGCCAGTTATCCATTATTAGGAATATTTATGCAAAGGTGTAATAAGTTCCTGTCCAAATTGTTATAACTTGGATTATATGACATGTAAGGCCCCTTCCCTTTCTCTAATTTTGTGGCTTAACTGAGCTAAGAAAATTCAGTTCTATGTATGTTAAAGATGTCAATTCCCAAAGGTACATTTTCAGGATATGAGTTTTATGGATCTGAAATATCAATTTCAATTATGAGCTATAGATCAGTATTTGCTTTTTGCATTTTTTAAAAATAGAAACAGATTCTGACCTGAAGAGGTGAAGATCAATGCTTCTGGTTATCAAGTAGAAGCAGGACCTTCACTCATTTCACCCATTTTTGAATTATGTTATTACAAATGAGCAATAGGCTATTTAAAAAAACACAAGGTTTGGAATTAGACAAGACAGGATCTTGATGGATTTACAAAGCAAAGTGAGGTGAGCTCCACCTAGCTGCCTGTTTGGGTGTAAATACTGTAGAGAACCTAACTTACTCTTATTTAATGCATTAAGATTTGAATAGATGAAGCAACTGTTTGCTTATCAATGACAAGGTAGGTGACTATCAGTCCCTGTCAGGAAACATGTTATCACACCTCCCATTAGTTGCAACTCCCAGAAAATACTTTTTGCCAACATCCATTATGCCTTGTAGGTAATTTTCTATTTCACTGATGTAGTTCCATCATAAAAGCAGCACCATCATTTCTGAATAAGGAATAATTGACAGTGTGGCAAGACGCTTCCCCTCAACTGCTTTCTCTGAAATTAGTGGCTCTGTGCTAACTACACATAGCTGGGCACCAGCATGGTGGCCACTGGGATTTCCTGGCAATACAAAAATATGTGTTTAGTGTCTGTTCTCCTGTTCTTTGATATTTTCTAGGAAGTAGCGTTATGTCAACACACAGACAAAATCAGCACTATTTGGTGATGCCTGTGCATACACAGAACTCAGTTAGTACCTCACCTCCTGTCTCTGCTATGAAATGATTAAGATGATCACTACAAAAAAAAATACATATCTTTATAAAGCAAGTAGAGCAATTATTGTCCATCTTAAAAATGTAAAAAGTGGAACTCAGAGAGGTTAAAAATTGTGACTTGTCTAAGGTTATAGTACAAATAAGTTATGGAGCTGGGACCCAAATATAGAAGTACTGACTCAATCCAGATCTTTCTCCAGGGATATGCATTAACAGCTCACTCTGGTATTAACCTCAATAGCCATTCATCAACAATACACTATTGAACTGAATGTTATTGTTCTCTGTAATTTGGGTGTATGTGTATGTATTAGTAAGTACATATTCTCTTTTTTTAAAAGCCTCTTAAAACTAAAGAACTTACACAGTAGGACCTGCCTTCTTAGAAGCACTTAAAGGTCATTTTATAATAATTGTGTTGATGAAGATTTTATAATAATAAGTAACATAATAATAATGACACATTACTATTAATATTAAAAGGCATCTAAGAGGCACAGTAGATAGAGTGTTGGTCTTGGAGTCAATACCTGAGTTCCAGTCTGACCAAAGATACTTATTAGTTGCATGTGTGACCCTAGGCAAGTCACTTAACCTGTTTTCCTCAGTTTCATCACCTGTCAAATGAACTATAAAAGGAAATGACAAACCACTCCAGTATCTCTGCCAAGAAAAACCTCAATGGGGTGACAAAGAGTCAGATATAACTGAAACAACCAAACGACAACAATATAATAACAAAAAGTAATAACAATAAGAGCTCTTCACAGTATCTCCACTTTGGGAATGAGGAAACCAAGGCTCAGAGAGGCCTATGGTCACACAGCTAGTAAGTGTTAAAATCCAGCTTTTCCAGTCAGGTCATTTTGACTCCAATCAGAATACTCAACATAATAACAAACTACATGATACCAAATCTACAACACATCTCAATTCCAAGCGCGGCAAAATTGTTTCATATAGACTAAGTAAAAACTAGTTCATGGCTTTGGTAATGTTGAAATAACATTACCTATCAAGAGGTTACTCAAATAAATTTGTACTTGAGCACTTCTTTCAAAGGGCACAGTTATACTACGTCATGTATAATAAAAATTAAAAACAAAAAAAGATTGACATGCTTTCAATTTCTGAATACCTCAGAATTCTCTCAACACTTTAAAATCACTTTTATACAGAAATTCTGTGCATTAATATTCTGTTCAGATGAACATTTTAACTCATTCCAAGAACTAAAGTGTGTTTAAAGACTCAAGTGTACACTTTAATTTCTAAATTCAGCAGAAAAGTTAAGTTCCATTCTGCTTCTTCTTTATATTCCACTGCTGTTTGACACATTTAATTTCTAGCTGATGACAACTTATTTTCAAAACTGAAAGCAAATCTGAAATTTCTACCTATAAATGCTACATGAACTAAATGAATTACTGTTAATATGATTTCTTTAAGGAAAATTCTTTAAAGAAGTGACAGACAAGAACCTCTCTAATAACCATTTCTGAATACACATTATAAATAATACTTTCTAGTTCTCCAATTAAAGTGTGGAAAGTAGTGAAGTGGATAGATATATATAGTTGTCTAGGCCCAACTCACTCGAATGTAAAAAAAAAAAGAGAGAAACTTTTTAAAAATTCTGGTTAAAATTAGTTGTAACTCTAGAAGAGAATTCAAAATTAAATGAAAAATATTTGAATTAAGAAATAGTCTAATGTTCCAAGGGGCAGAAAAGGTCAAATCACAGAATGTCAAAGAAGCGTAGCATGACCAGTGATCATTTTCCCTTGAGTTTTATGGAATAGTCACTCCGAGGGCCAGTTCTGCTCTTACTATCAAAGGAGTTTCAATTCCCTCCTTTTCCAACTAAAACCAGTTCACCTTTTCCCAGGCAGCATGGTGGCCTGGCCCCTTCCCTCTCTGGGGCTCATTACATTAATATCAAACCTACTTTAGACTGTCCTCTTAAGCTTAAAACTAGGCAGTTGAATACATCTGCTAAATTCAGATTCCTGCGAGCTAGAAATATAGACATGTGCTAACACACAGGACAACCTAAATATTCTAAAAGATCCAACATTGACTTCTATTGTTACTATTCTTCTATTGTTCTATTGCTACTTCACAATTTACTTTCTTTTTTTTTTTTTTTTTAATTTCATTTTATTTATTTATTTTTAGTGGTAAAAGCCAAATATGGAGATGGGAACTTAGGAACTTAACAAAAAATCTAGGACCAACGGATGTGAATAGCACAAACATGAATTTAAACAAAATTTGAGGAAAAATATCAAAGCAATACAAAAAGGGATATAGGCAGGTGCCATAGGCATTAAAAGATTTCCCTTCCTTGTAGGTTTTCAAGCAAAAGCTAAAACTTATTGAGGGGATTGTGATATTGGAAATTTGGGGTCCTTGAGCTTAATATTGAGATCCATGATATAAACTTCCTGTGGAAGTTTAGGGGACTTGAAAACTACATTTCATATGATTCCTCTTACATAATACAGGTGGGCAGGAAGTGTGATTACATAGACAGAGATATAAAGACTCAGAACTTGATTGGGATGGGCTTTTTTTCCTAGGAAGCAGCCAGGGGGAAAGCATTGCGGGGCATTTGAATTAGATCTTATGAGGCATGTGGCTTAATTACCAATATGGATTACAATAAAACTCTAATATTTTTAAATATTTCCTTCTATATCAATTTTATTTGTTACAGGATTCTTTTCTTAGCTATGAGTTGAACTAGATGGCCTTTCCAATTCTGAAATTCTGAGATTCTATGAACATCTAGAATCTTGGGGTATCTGTTTTCTTTCCCATCTAATTTAAATATGTGTATGTGATTTTGCTATAAGGTTCAAATCTTAATTTAAAAACAAAAAACCTAGTTTTAAGTTTTGAAACTTGATGAATTTTTACTTCAAAATCGATCTTGACTTGTTCCAGTTTA
This sequence comes from Gracilinanus agilis, assembly GCF_016433145.1. Taxonomy (NCBI): domain Eukaryota; kingdom Metazoa; phylum Chordata; class Mammalia; order Didelphimorphia; family Didelphidae; genus Gracilinanus; species Gracilinanus agilis. The sequence continues at coordinate 762,638,424 of NC_058130.1, forward strand.
AACTTGACAGCATCCCTTTGTTGCCAGTGACAATAAAATAATAAAATAAAGAATGCACTGTTGCTTGGGGCACAATAATGAAACGGACAAAGTTTATCATTCTCAATAGTCATAATGAAAATTTCTAAAAGCCAAATCAAATACCAGATTTAAATATATGATGAGACCACTTAAACTATGTCTTTTAGTATAACATAATTTATAGGGATAGTGATGGAGAAGGACTTTTGGGATAAGCAAATACTAATCGTGCCATCTAAGAGATGGATATTTTTTTTCTTCTGCTTTCAATAAATATCACACCAAATAATTCTTTAATCATCTCATTTCAGTATAATAATTTTCAGGAAAGATAAGATTCATTATGAATTCCCTATCTTTCCAACTGGTAACAATTAATATTTAATGTTAAAACTAGTCTTTTAAATGCAATGGGTTATTATCTCTAAGTCAAAACTGCCAGAAAGGTAAACACACTTCAACATTATAGTAATTCAAAATTCATGTCACTTTTGGAAAATGGCTTCTTAAACTTAGATAATTAACTCGCAAAGAAGAAGCTTGTATCTTCCATAGATTATTAGTTTAATCAAACTAAGTTTGCTTTTTATTTTTTGTTCAAATGATTCTGGAAGTATAGTTAATCCTTTTGCTTATCTGAAGAACAAAAAGGCTTCCTTCTCTACTATTTTGGATATGCATTGCTATGCATTATAGACACAAACTATTGCTTGGTCATTCACTTGTTTCAGTCACCAGAGACTCTCCATGATCTCACCTGAGATTTTCTTGGCAAGGATACTGGAGTGGTTTGCCATCTCCTTCTCCAGTTCATTTTACAAATGAGAAAACTGAGGCACAGATGGGGTTAAATGACTTGCCCAAGGTCACACATCTATTAAGTGTCCAAAGTTCAATTTGAACTTAGCTTTTCCTGACTCCATGGTCAGTTTTTGGTCCACTGTACCACCTAATTGTTCCTAAAATGAATGCCACAATTACGTGAAGGAATAACGGTGATGCAAAGCAAGAGGCTTTTATAAGTTATTGAAACACTCCACCCTCACCATTAATTCCATGCTTTGTCCTTCTATTTGTTGATTTTTAACAGGACTGTTGGCAGCTAGTTGGTTTTGTTAGATACTTCATACATATTATGATTTTAAGTCAAGGTTATTATAGAATTGATCTCATTTTACTTGAAGCATGAATCCTTTTTTAGTTTGATGCTGACATATCTCCTCTAACTCCAATCAGCACTGATGGTTTTTTCATGAAATTTGGGAGAAGAAAACCTTATTCAAAAAATTATATACTAAATCCCATCTGAGTGGAGATATAGGAACAATATCAAAGTTTCTAGGTCCTTCTATGAGGTTACAAATGCACAAATGAAACAAAAGACAATCTATAATTAAAGAGCTAAATTGCATGATAAAGAGTATAAATGCCATGAAATTTCATAGAAAGATGAATGCAGGACTAGTGTAGTCAAAATAGTTTTGTTGAAGGGGTAGGCTTTAAAGCCTGAGTTAGAATTTTGCTCTGTGCTGGACAAGACAATATGCTAACAAGGATAATCAAGAATGATGAATCTTGCATCTATGGCGTATGAGAAGAGGTAGCCTGAAGAGAAAACTTGGGGTAACATGAAGTGTGGCCTAGTAGAACAAGCACTAGCTCTGAAGCAAAAGAACCAGGGTTTGTGTCCCTCCTCTGACACCTACTACCTGTGACTTTGGGACCTTAATTTCCTCATTTATAAAGGGGCAAAATCAGTCTACGCCTGTGATCTAGCCAGAGCTATGATGCCAGAAGCTTCAGTGTTTGGAGGGTTATCAAATATAAGAAGGAATATATTTCTCTTTGTCCTGGGAAGGTCAAATTAGAAGCAGTGAGCAGAAATTGCCAAAAGGTCTAGTCTAGTGGGTCTTACCATCAGGATAAACATCATAAAAATTAAAGCTTTTCTCTCCCCAGAGGTCTGTAAGCAAAGGCTAGATCACCACTTATGGGGAATTAATTTTCAAGTACAGTTCATACTAGGTTGCTCCTGAGGACTCTTCTAAATCTGAATTTCTGTTCACTTAAAATTCTCTACTTTAAAGAGATTAAAAATCTGAAAAGGCATTACTAGTCCAAAATGCTTAATTTCACAGCTAGTTAAGACTTTATCATGAAAGCTAAAATATTATTACAAGAAGCTTCTGAGCAGACTCACATCATTACTATCAAAAGACAGTTCATCATCCTGTTGGACTGAATTTACGATAAATGTTCAGAGTTTGCAGGCTCTGCAATTTCCTTAAGTGTGGTTTATGGATACTAGGAATCACATAGATATTAGACCACCTATAAACTTTTAACTTTGTTACTCCTTCTAATCAATGCAGATTCCAATGTCTTCACTATTTAGTCAATATTCTTTAAAAGTAGTTGTGGCCTATGGGATCTGTAGTTCCCTGTAGATCCCTATGTCCTTAGCAAGCCCAAACCTCTATCCTCCTCTCCCCGGGACCCTTGGCTTTTCTTGCTTCTTGAGGTCTTAGGACCAGGAAATTGAAATCCCATTCCTGAGATGGTGGGAAGATGGTGGTTCAATGAGGCTGACACCAGGGATGATTGAGCTGGAGCACTGGAGCAAGCGTCTGATCTGCTTTCCTGGCAATGAGCAGAGAGTCCTATGGCTCTCAGTCCTCTCTAGACTGAGAATTGCCCAGCAACCCCAGATCATGGAAGAGAGAATACTAGACTAGATTTACAATCTAACTGGGACTCTCCAAGACCAGAGAAGTCCAATACTTTGGAAGAAGTGGCAGCAGAAAGTTGGATGAAAAAGTTAAGGAAATCCCAGAAAAAGAGGATCTGATTATTAGGTTCACACCCACAGTCCCACTTCATTACTCACTGGCCACTCACTTTACTTTGCTTACCAGTAAAATTTCAGAGCTATTTACCTTGCAAACATAAGCTGGAAATCTACATTTCTGAAGGAATCCAGAAGAAGACATAAACAAACAAATAAATGACAAGGAAAGAGTAGCAACTGCAAAGGAAAAACCCAACTTTGGGGAAATTATTGAACAGTGTCAGCCATTGAGCCTGAGTAGCAGCTTTCCTGAAAGTCACCAAATATTTATAATCATTTGATACATTTGTTTAACGTTGTTAATTAAAATGATCTTTTGGTTATTACATGGACAATTTGTATCTCCAGTAACTTTTTTAAAAGCCCATTTCCGAAACAAGACTATTATGTTAATGTATATAACCTTCTCAGGTTTTATCACATTTGGGGATCAGACAGAAGAATCTTTTCTAGTTACAGTGGATAAGATATATGACTATTTTTCAGATGCCCTTTCTCCTATCACTGTTACTTGCAGATCAATTATCCCTGTACTACAAAGGTATATCAGGCTTCAATAATTACTCTGTAAAACAGAAATAAAATGCAGATGATTCTTATTTTTAAAAAGTATTTGTGGCCTGAAAAATTGTTCTATGGCCAGTCTAGTGATAAGCACTGCTGAACCTCGGATGATCAGCCAGCAACAGGCATACAGTCAGTTCATCCATCACCATCAAGCCCATACTCAAAAGTCTTTTCAGCTGAGTAGGACAAGCAGAGCTTTCACTCCACAAGCATTAAATGAGGCTTCAATCTATTAAAAGAAAAGGATGGAGGGGGCAGCTGGGTAGCTCAGTGGAGTGAGAGTCAGGCCTAGAGACAGGAGGTCCTAGGTTCAAACCTGGCCTCAGCCACTTCCCAGCTGTGTGACCCTGGGCAAATCACTTGACCCCCATTGCCCACCCTTACCAATCTTCCACCTATGAGACAATACACCGAAGTATAAGGGTTTAAAAAAAAAAAAAAAAGAAAAAAAAAAGGATGGGTGCAGAATAAAAATTAAACAAAGGCTACTTGAAAAAATGAAAGGAGTATAAATAAAGCATTTACAAGTTTCTGGGGGTGTTGAAATTGCTGAAGAACCAAGGGAAAAGGAAACATCTCTAGCTTTTCAGGCTGTTCACCATGATATGATGCATCAGTTGCTATCTGAAACTTCCTTCAATGCCTGGAGTCTCAGCCCCCAGGAACATTTCATATCCATGCTACCCTCCATCTCCCACTAGTAAGTCTTTCCTGAAGCCACCATTTGGGGCGACCTTTCAGAAGGCTAGGCAACAATCATTCTCCTCCAAGTTCGGCTTCTGACCTGGCAGACTTCAACACTATGCTTTCACATGGATACTCTTCCCCAGCTCCCTTTTATATGTTTTATTCCTTCATTAAACTATAAGCAATTTGAGAGGAGCGGCTATTTTAATACACTTCCTGCCACACAGTGTATGCTTGTTGGGGAAGGCAGAATCTGTTGAAGTAGTGTCTCTGACCCATCCTGGCTATATGACCCTGGACAAAGTCCTTTAACCTTTCTCTAACACAGAAAAGCAAAAGTGCTGCCCTGCATCAAACGAAGGACTTTCCTCATTAGAAATTCCTTATACTAATAAGAGAATAACAGATTTGTGCAAAAACCAAATGTGCCAGACACATGATAGATGTTGTGAACAGAAAGACAAAAGCAACATGGCCCACTTTCTAAGAGAATCCATTCAATCACAGGAAGGAAACATCTTCACAAATAAGTAGATTCCAACCAGAGATAAAGGACATGTTGGAAAGAGGTCCTAAGGAGCCAGGGCTGGAGGACACAGTCAAGAGAGGCCCCATTTCAAGGTGGGGTACACTTCACATAGGACAGACCCAGGGAGCAGAATTGTTCCAAATGTGGCTCCACTGACATTGGTTACTATATGATGAGGGCAATGTTGGTGGTCTACAGCCTGATAATAACAACTAAAAGAGAACAAATCAGTACTGCATTGGGACACCAAGAGTGCTGCCAAGTCTGAGTCCCATAGAAAATGAGGGAGTCTCCATATGAGGATCCTGAGTTTTGCTTGTAAGTAACTGAAGGTGGCACAGGCAGTAGCAAGGGCACTGAATTTGGAGTTGAGTCTTGGGTTCAAACCTGAGTTCGGCCACTTACTATGTGAGTAACCTTAGACAAGAACATTCTTGCCTTGGGTTCTTTTTCTGTAGATATTGGGGAGGATGAACAAAATAACCTCTAAGCTCCTTTCTGGCCCAGTACCTATGGTCTTATCTTTCCCATGCCAGCGCTTTTATTTTTTGGGGAGTTGAAGGACATCTTGAAATGTCTGGAGGCTTAAAAAGGAGACAAAAAGAATTAAATGGAAATGGATCATCATTTATTAATATAAAAGAGCAAAATCATCAATAATAGAAAAGAACAAAATCTCAAAAAGTTGTAAAGGGGTACAGAGGGAATAATGGAATTTAAGGATCACAAAATTTAGTTTGAGACACTTTAAAAAGAAAATCTATTCCATCCAACAATTTTATATGTATACCTAAAACTTTTTCAATTATTATTATATTGTCACATAAAACTATTATAATTTGAGGTCATTAATAGAGAATATTATACCTCTGTTTTTCAAAATTGTCACAGTTCACTTGAGAAGCAGTTCTTCCCCCATTTTTAAAAAAACTTTACCTTCCACTTTAGAGTCAATACTATATCTTGGTTCTAAGACAGAAGAGTGGTAAGGGCTATGGAATGGGAATTAAATGACTTGCCCTAGATCACATGACTAGGAAGTGTATAAGGCCAGATTTGAACCTCAGAACTCACATTTCTAGGCCTGGCTCTCAATCCACTGATCTGCCTAGCTGCCTCATTTTCCCCATTTTTAAGGATAATGTGCTCTTTAGAACATTGTCATGGTTCAGAATTGGATGATATATATTGAAAACAACATATGCCTTGTTGGCTTCTCAAAGACTTATTAATTTAATTCTACACATTTCCTGTTTGGCTCTATCAAGATCTACCATGTTGCCTAAGAACAAAATTTAGTCAAAACTCTAAACGAGTTTAAAAAAAAATCAATTAGTGATTGGTCAGGACAAAACATTTCCTTGGTTGGGGTACCTCTGAGAGCTTGCTCAAAACCCTGTGGCCTCTGCAAACATTTCATCATTTTGTATACTTTTATCCATGTTTCCAAAGCAATAAAACAGGTCATTAAGTTTTGGCGTGAAATTATCCTAAAAGTCCACAGTCTAAGATCTTTTTTTTTTTTTTTTAAACCCTTAACTTCAGTGTATTGTCTCATAAGTGAAAGAGTGGTAAGGGTGGGCAATGGGGGTCAAGTGACTTGCCCAGGGTCACACAGCTGGGAAGTGGCTGAGGCCACTGAGGGTTTGAACCTAGGACCTCCTGTCTCTAGGCCTGACTCTCACTCTACTGAGCTACCCAGCTGCCCCTCTAAGATCTTTTTAAAGCAATTTTAGGGTAAGATTGCCAATAACCTGGACCAGGAAATCAGATCTAGAGAAGATGCTGTCAGCAGCACAATAATTCCAAATAGACTATGAAGATGACAGCAACAGAGGATGTTTCTAGAAACCAAACACTACATTATCGAATTCTGTATGAACCTTTGGATATAAATAAACTGAACAAAGAGGGCTGAGGCCTCCATCCACTTTTGCTCTTCCCATCATCATCATTCCCATCATGACTGTAAAAGTCTCATGCCAAAAAGGGGAATGCCCCCTAATGGCTCCTTGCCAGTGCATCTATCAATCATTTGTTTTAATTATCCAAACTGTAGTTGCACGTTCCTTGAAACGTACATCTTTTGTGCCCTTATGTACCTAATGAGACAATCCTAAATTGTATAGACACCATAAATGAAATGATTTACTGGGGAGATTAGCATGTTAATCTCCCAGGGTCAAAAGTGGGGAGGTTTAACATGCTGGCCTCCCAAAAAATCAGTGGGGAAATAATGTGAAATTAATGGGCTGAGAATTAGCAGAGGTCTTTTTTTGGAGAAAGGCCTCATCCTGAGGGAGGACTCCCCTTGCTCTGCCCAGCGATCTCTGATCTTATCTTTCCTATGCTGGCTCTTGTAAAACTGGCCAAATTTGAGGATTGAAAAAGGGCTGCAAGGCTGGGAGACCTTGGTAGTTAAGGATAGCCTAGTAATATTTTTCTTTCTTTTACAAATTATAATTCAATATATAGTGTCTAAGATTAATTTTAATTATACCTTTTTGACTCTCAAGGGATCTCTAGCCTACTGATCCTGAAAGTCCAGAAGAACAGCTCAGCCTCACCTCCTATACTGCCCAAATATGTGCCCATTTCTCCACTTAGGTCAATCTTAGAGGAATCACAACAAAACAGAAAGAGCATTTATTTGAACCAAAAGACACCATTTCAAATCCCAGCATGGCTATGTACTATCTGTGTGACCATCCTAGGTTAGTCCCATCTTCTCAATGGGTTGTAACTTTCTCATTTACAAAATGAATAAACTTGACTAGATATCTCCAAGGGCTCCTTCAAGCTCTAAATATACCAATCCTAAGGTCCTTCATTTCTCCTCTATATAAGATATCTATTTTGCCCCTGTGCCCATATTCATTCCTCTTTACCTGGATTCCCCACCTACTGACACAGACAAAAGATCCTTTAAGACATAATAACCCTTATTTATTCCATAAGATCTTTCGAAAATACTCCAAACTACACTGATTTCTTGCCTCTGTGATCTTCCCATGTCTCAAAAAAATCATGGCATGCAATTTTATTTTCTTCTGGTATTCGTCTATAATTGCCTTTGAGGGATATATCTGCTTACACTTCTATACCACCAAAAAACTATAAAGATAGGAACCTTCTTCCCCATCATCTTCTTCACTTGTTATGTCCATCAGTGTCGAGTATCATGCTTAACCTCTGGTATGTGATCAATAAATCCTTGTTGAATTGAAAATATCAATTCAGTGATAAAATTACTAATTTTTTTATATTATAGTGTGTTTGTATAAAAAAAATAGACTATCGAATCCATGCCTATTCAGCTAACAAAATTAGTATGAGATACAATTCCAGAATTCATAGACCTTTTTTGGTATCAGTCACTTGTGCTTATCTCTATAGATGCTAAAGTTCCTTCTAACTCTGAAATTCTTCAGTTTTGATCAAGCTAATAAATACTGTATATTGATTTTACTATTCTCTTAAAATCCATCTTAATTTTTACCTTGATCTAAATGTCCAAGTTTACACTAGTAACAATATTGAAAAATAAACAAGTCAAATAGCCCTCAACTAACTACCAACAACTTTAAAATATCCCTCAGTTAGAAACATGTCAACACTGGTTAACACAATCAATTGGTATCATCTTTGCCAACAGTGAGGATGCAAGTATTCCCTTGAGTCTACAGGTTAAAGCATTTCTCATGTTGTTTACAGTGGATATCTTTCACAACTGAAACCACAGCCATAGCATGACATCTGGGAAAATAAACCTATTTTTGAGTTGAAGTGCTAAAAGGGGAAAAAAAAGTCACTTGGAGAGAACAAAATAAGAAGGGTAAGGTCAGAATGAAAATGAAATTGTTTAGTAAAAAGGGAGGACTCAAAGACACTCAAAGACTTTTATATCATAAGGACCACAAAGATCACCTGGTCCAACCATTCCATTTTTCAGGTGAAAAAACTGAGGTCTTAAAAAAGAAAAATAACTTGCCCAACAACACACTGGGAGTAAACAGCAGAGCTGGAAGAAAAGGAAAAACAAAGACAACAGGTCAAAGTGAAAAGCATATTTGTGGGATCTGAACCTTAGCACCTTGTGGGATCTGGGTAAGTTAAGCTCTGACCTTGAGCTTCTTGTTGGGAAAATGAGAATGTGAGACCAGATGATTTCAGCAATTCAACAGAGAATGTGATATAAAAAACAGCACAATAGTTTTTCAGATATGGATTCCTTTAAGTGCACAGTTTATAAAAGACAATAGTCTTGGGGTAGGGGTTTGGGGTGAAGTGATGCTATTAGTGATCGAATAACAATACCTTTGCTCTGAGCTTCCCTTTCTTTACCAATAAAATAAAGAGGCTGGATTAAGAGAGCAGCAGAGTCCCTTCTAGCTCCAGGCTTCTATGAGTTATCTGACCTTCATAATTCAAATACCTTTCACAAGTATACATTTCAGCTAAATTAATAAAAGAAAAACATTTCTCTGCAGTTATAATAATTATAGAGCTTTGGGAATAAAATCCAACAGAAGGAAAACATTTTGTTCCAATACTATGACTTTAATATTGAATTTTCAATTTTTGATGCAGTCTCAATAAGAGATCATTTATAAGTGGCCTAGAAAATTACAGCAAGTAACAATATAGTATCTAAGAAACTAAAAGGGCCTCTAACTACTTATAAAAATGCCCTATGTAAATTCATTACTGATACAGTAAGTGACTACAATCACTGGCAGGCATTTCAAAGACTAGTACTCACGAATCTAATTAGCAACACAGCAGGGCTTTATCCTTTTATACCATGCCAATAATGAATGTACAATGGGAAAAAAAAACGCATAAGCCTTATAGGGATTTCACTGATCAGTCACCAAAGTCCTCATAAAGGCAAAAGTCCTCATGAAATTCTGGATAGTTAGATATTTGTCATAAACTACCTTTAAAAAGAAACCATAGCTAAAATCCATAGAAAAGAACAAACTTTGTTCCAAGGAAATTTTTCTTTACATTTACTCAGTACTCAAACACATCAAAATGATCCAACCATTCTGGAGAGCAATATGGAACAATGCCCAAAGGACCATAAAACTGTATACCCTTTAACCCAGCAATACCACTAAAGGGGCTGAATTCCAAAGAGACTGGAGAAGGCGGGGAAGGGGGAGGGAAAGCACCTACCAAAATATTTCTATCAGCTCTCTTTGTATAAGCAAAGAATTGAAAACTGAGGGGAGATCCATCAATTGGAGAATGTCTAAGCAAACTATGTCCAGTGGTTGTAATGGAAAACTACTGCACCATAAGAAATGATGAACAAAAGGATGATTTCAGAAATGCCTGGAAAGACTCATATAAACTGATTCAAAGTGAAGTGAGTAGAACTAGGAGAACAGTGTATACACTAATAGAAGTACTGTATAACAACTGTGAAGAACTAATCTATTACCAAGGGACTTATGATAAAACAACAACAAAACAAACAAGTCCACCATCTACAGCCAAAGAAGAAATTGTTGGAATCTGATTGCAGATCAAACTACATAATCCTTTACTTTATTTCCATCATAAGTTTTTTTATTGTATATGTGAGATATATCTTGTCAAAACATGGGGAATAGGGAAATATAACATATCAGACTATTTTCCACCTCAAGTGGGGGTGCTGAGGAGGGAGGGAAAGAATCTGAATAGCAAAATGTCAGAGAACAATTGTCAAAAATTGTTTCTAGTGGAAGCTAGGTGGCTCACATATCTCTCAAGCTAGTAAAATAATCTACATGTTTGCTAAGTCAATTTTTAGACTCCTTTGCTCTATTCATAATAGCTAATATTTATACAGTAAAGACTTATAGAGCACTTTACAAATATTCTCAATACATTCACACTACAACCCTGGGAAGAAAGTGATAAAATTTCTAGTTTACAGATGTGTAACTTGAAACAGATAGGTTAAGTGACTTGTTCAGGATCACAGAGCAACTAAATATCAGAGGCAGGTTTTGGATTAAGGTGTTCTTGACTCCTGGTCAATTTGTCTATCATATAAACCATCTAGCTGGCTATACTGGTTAAATTTTTGTATAAAATAGCATCAGAAACAAAACATTTTGGCGCTTAGTTTTTTTTTAATCAATCACACAAATAAAATTAGGTAAACTATAATTATAGCATTTTTTTCCTTATCCAAGATGAACAGATGTAATGCTTCTTTAAAGACTGGATTTTCAAATTCTTAATTCTTATTCTAGATCTGTATTCCCCACCCACCCCCAAACTGTTCCATCCTCACCTACTTCCAAACTTTTCACTCAAAGTCACCAAAAATTTAAGTAAATTTGAGGGTCTTTATTAGATGTTTATATCTCTTCATACTTCAACAAAGATAGTGGTTATAAAATTACTAATATGGGAATATGCTTTACATAATTGTACATGTAAAATCTATATCAAATTGCTAACCATCTCAGGAAGAAGGAAGGAGTGGGAAGGAATAAGGAAGAAGGGAGAGAATTTGGAACTCAAAATTTTTTTAAAGAATGTTAAAAAATGTACTTATATGTTATTGGGGAAAAATAAAATATTTTTTGTTTGTTTTTTTTAAAAACCCTCCAAATCCATTGTACTACTTTCCAGCCTTCGATAAGAATTCTGAGTCTCGGACCATGAATAATTAAGGGGGAAAAGATTGTGAAAAAAAATATTGTAATTAATAAACTGGAATTTTTTTCTGGGTACACTTTTTGCAAAGAAAGAACAAAGTAAAATAAAAAGATACATGAGTAAATCAATTCTATCTTACACATATCAGAAAAATTTTCTATAAAGCAAATAATCTTTTTTAAAAGATGGTATAGTGAGAAAACAAATGTAAAAAAAATTATTTCTCAATGTAATGGGGGGGGGGGGAGAATAAACTATTACTAAAAAAGCTCTCTCCCTAGAAATGGATGCGATAGAAGACAGGGGATCTGTTGTGGAAATCTTCCTACATGGAACACACACAAATGACACTTCCTGATGATTCAAGAAATGCTTTTCAGAAAATGCTTACATCATGGCACCTAATTGCCAAGAATCTACAAAGCTTTTATGTGTATTGGAGAATTTGTGAACTTCACAACACCATGATTTCTTACACCACTTAAAAGTCTACATTATTTGAAAAATGATAAGCTGAATACAAGTTACTTAAAACTCATCCACAGGTTCCAATTTTACCTGAGTTATTAATTGATACATCATTGTATCTTCCCAATACACAGAAGGTATTTTAGCATCAAAAGTAATACCATATTTTATGAGTCAAAATACCTGAAAAGCAAAGTTCATATGTGTCCCTAAAAACTAAATCTGACATAGAAATAACTCCAAATAAGGAGATTCAGTTCTGGGGAAAGTGTATCAGTTAATATGATATTCCATAAATTACTGCTTATCATATAAAAACAATTTGCTTAAATGAATATCAAATGCTCTAAAAAATTAAAGGGAAAAGTAATACGTGATATTATCCTTGACTATCCTTATGATTATGTCCATGATTTACAATATTTAGTAGAGCTAAAAGTTATCTTATAAAATAATAAATTTAGGTTCATCCATATTTTTCCTGCTTCACCAGATTTGCAAAAAGGACTAAGATATCAGACACACATACACACACCTATAATTGATGGATTATACTAGCATAAAATTAATGGGAATAATTAAGCTAACAAGTTCAGAATCTGATTTTCAAACCAGTAGACAAGAACCAGGAGTCAAAATTGACCAGCATTATCTTATACTTCCAAATATGTACAATTTACTACTCCTAAGGGATGTCAACTGATCAGAATAATCAGGAGAGTGGATAATTGAAAGTTTTAGTAATGATACATCCATTTGTACCTCTATACAATAGATTTATTCCTTTAAAATATATGTGCTTGAATGTGTTTATGATGAGTTTAACTCTGAATAACCTCTAGGTACAAGATTCACGAAGCACAAAGAGCAATCTAGAGCCTCTAGATAAAAGTAGCCAAGTCAACCTCAGCTCTAGGCCACTCCTCTAAATAGCTCCAATGCTATTATTAGATTTCCCTGAATAAGTACCTGGTCCCAATCTACCCCTCTATGATCCAGTGAAACAAGCACCATCTCTCCCTCCTGACTGACTCCTGACTAGCTTACTTCCAGTTTCAGTCAAAGTCTTATATTCTATAGTAAGTCTTTTCTAGCTCTTAATCTTTGTGCATTCCTTTGGAGATTATCTCCAATTTATCCTGCATTTATCTTGTTTTTAAATAGATGTTTGAATGTTCTCTCCCTCAAAAAGACTGTGTGCAGGGAATGGTATTCTGTATGGTTCTGGGCCTTTCTCTGTATGCCCACTGCTTAGCAGTGCCTTCAAGAACAGCAACAATAAATACCTCGAACTCAATAAATGCTTCTTGACTTGGTGACAATCAAGGTTTCCTTTTAATATTCTCCTAATGAACTTAACCATTGAATGTCATGCTGTTTCACAATGGAGAAACTAAAATACATTAAACAAATCAATAGGAAGAGTGGAAATAAAAACTGAGAACCACCTTGATTCTCAAACTTATATATAAAACTATAAAAGAGGAGAGATCTCATTTGTGTTTTATTCTTTGACACTGGCACAAATGAGCTTCATATATTTCAAGGAAAAGGACAAATTCCCTAGTATGAAACTTATATTATAATTTTAAATTTTAATTCATGTCAAAACCTAACCCAACATAAGGAGAGAGACAAGCTGAGACAAACACGAAAGTTTGTAGGAAAATTGATGAGATATTTTAAAAACCTTCAAAATGTATCATAAAATTCTATAACAGACTCTAGTAAGAAGTTAAGAGTCAAATCTATAACTTCCTTTTTCAAGTCCATTTTGGTCTAGAATTATATACCATTCTCCAGGATAAATTAATGTGTAAACACAGATAGAACCTATCTTCAGTAAAATCCCACTATGATACCCTTTTGTTTTGTTTCATTAAAAATATAATACTCAATGAATGCTGCTCAATTCTAACAGTAAATTAGATAGCTTTCAAATGTTATACCATTGCTTCCTCTAGGTTCTTCTACAACCAATTGATCATTTCTTCTTTCTTTGAGGTGATCACAAAATGTGTTCAGGTTATTTCTGCTATTAGAATTACTGTTCATGGGGGCAGCTGGGTGGCTCAGTGGATTGATAGCCAAGCCTAGGGACAGGAGGTCTTAGGTTCAAATCTGGCCTCAGACACTTCCCAACTGTGTGACCCTGGGCAAGTCACTTGACCCCCATTGCCTAGCCCTTACCACACTTTTCTGCCTTGGAACCAATACATGGTATTGGCTTCAAGATGGAAGGTAAGGGTTTAAAAAAAAAAATTATTACTGTTCATGATCTGGTAATGCAAGGACAAGTTACCATCTCCAGGGTAAAGTTTATTTTCAAGCAATTAATATGGTACCCATGGTAAGGACTTGAAGTGTCCAGCAACTCCTACTTAAATAAATAAAAAGCAGATGGAATGATACATTAAGAATTGTAGTCATTTTTAACATTAAAATGAAGTATATTTAAAGTACTTGGTTTGGAAAATTTTTCTGAAATTAAGACTGGGGAAATTAAATTTTTCTGAAATTAAGACTGACCATTAAGACTGGGGAGATAATAATCTCTTGGAAATTCAGTTTCTTTGTCTGCCCAGGTTTACTATGAAGATAAGAGTTAAAAAAAAAAATTCTTATCTGCCCCCCCCCCAAAAGGAAAGAAAGAATCATTGTTTAAATACCTCTTAGGATTTCCTTGAGTCTCAAAAAAAAAAAAATAATAAACATAAATGTTACGTGAGAAGTAATTATAAAAATACTTATCATTTTGGCCTTTTTTCACCTAACAGGTAATAACAACTCTGTTCTAAACTACTACACACTATTTTTTCCCAAGCATTATTCCCCAAAACACATGATAATTCTTTCAAGTGAGAATTCTTTCAGTGCCTAAAATACCATATATTGGAAAATCTTGGCACAGTTAATATTACTGCACACCAGAATTCTATCTTTCTAATTCTAAGCCAAATGATAATGTCTATTTCGCCAATTTTTATCTAGAAAGGCTACTCTAAAACATCCCCAAATTCAAAGTCATCTCAAAGTAGAATGAGTAGTTACATTAAATTGGTTCCACACAGGAAGGACGAGGCCACTTTGCAGTTACATGGCAGAGTGGATTCTTTGTTGTGTATGGGATATACTAGATGACCCCTGAGGTCCTTTTTTAAATATAAAAATTCTGTAATTTGGCATAATGTTTTGTTTTCTTTAAGAAAAAAAATACTCTTTTACATACACAGTCTTCCTCATCCCCAACCCCTAATCCTTACCTACCTTCTTAGAACCATTATTGTGTTTTAATGTGAAGGCAGAAAAGCAGTAAGGGCTAGGCAATGGAGGTTAAATGACTTGCCCAGAGTCACATAGCTAGGAGTGTGTGGGGCCAGATTTGAACCAGGACCTTATATCTCTAGATCTGGCTCTAAATCTACTGAGGCACCTACTTGTCCCCTACAGTCACCATTCTAAGAGAGTTTAAAAGAAATTGTGGATTTTGACTATCTAATATCTTTAGCAGTTTTTCCCCAATAGATAGAGGTCACCAAACTGGTTTTCTTGCCTCCAATCAATCCATCATAGAGCTTCCAAATAACTGAAGCATACATCTATGTCCCCTCCTGCCTGAATAATGTGTTGTGGCTCCCTATAGCCTTTGGGACAAAAAAATCTTCACCTTGGTATTGAAAGCCTCTCAGAATCTGGCCTCAACTCACCTTTCCAGACTTATTTAATATTATTGCCCTTTGTATACTTCCCACTTAAGTAAAACTGACTGGTTTCCTATTTCCTGAAATAAACAGTCCATCTCCTGCTTCTCAGATTTTAATTTAGAGTAATTCTTACTATAAATTTAAATTTGACTAAATTTTAATGGCTGGTAATTATATCCTTTATAGTGGCTAAAGGGTCTGACATAGTTTAGACATAAAATAATAATCATCATCTTGCAACATTCTCAATATTTTTTAATCACAGAAAAAGACTTCACCAATACTACAGGCTTTTTGAATTCACACAAATTAAAAAATCAAATAAAAAGAAAGCACTATGCACCAGATAGCAATTTTTTGAGAAAAGCTTGAGTAAGCTATTCCATTCAAACAGTGTTCCAATTCCACAAAGGCTGATAATGACTTGGACACAGGTATCATAAAAATCATTCTGATTTAACCTTTCTAGTCCAATGTAGAATGAACCATAGGGCCTTGAAATCCATTTTCATGCCCCAAAGATGTTAAGATTACTTGAAGTTTATTTGAGTCCCCCCAGCCCCTTCTAAAGATGAGTATGGATAGAAAAGAAAATAACAAACCAAAAGATAGAACCAGTCTCTTAAGAAGCAAACATATTACTAACCTTTTGTTGACTGGCTTCTCATCCTTTTCATAGGGTCGAACGAACCATTTACCAATCCTGACAAAGTTTTTATCCATTAGGCACCTACAAACAATCAAGAATGAGGTTGTTGGTTTTTTTTTATGGTTTCAATAATAACATAACCATTTCTAAAGCCCTTCAATAAAGAAAGCTTGATTTTGGAAGGAAAGATTAACTCAACAAGCTGACTCAGATCTCTCTTTACTACCACTAATTTTGTTATGCATCTACTAGGGAATTCTAAGAGAACTTAAAGTGTCACTATCCTCCCTACCATATGGAAAGTATAAATAAAAAAGATCTAAGTCCTTCCTCATAGAATAAAGTTGATAACTATCACATTGACTTCATTAAAGGATTAAATTTCTATGGGATTTTCACTGGTTCCAAATAATGGGAATCTCTCTCAAAACAATCCAATCAATCATGTTATATATGAGGTTAATACATATAGACTTATCTTAGGGTTAAATTAGTACATGGTATATTTTTAAAGTGTACATGAAACAATATGGAAAGAGATGAAGGAATAAAACTTGGAAACCATTGGATATTTTAGTCACTGGCTCAGAGAATTATTTTACTAGTTCAATTGGTATACATATTATTCAACATTAAGATTTCAAGGTTATCCAACACTGTTTTCTATTGATATTTAAGCATCTAAGACTTCCAATCCCTTGCAGATTCTATATGCCAACACCCAAATGACCATTGACTAAACAAGATCACAGAAAGAATAAATAATGAATTAATATGAAAGTTCAAGAGTTTACAGAAAGGGAGACGAGTGAAAGGGTAACTATCCTGAGAAAACAGGCAAACATAAATTAAATCTAACATGACTATACAGCACATGTGTGAAAGATGTTTGTAAACCACTGCCACACTACAATGTGTAAAAGTCACAAATGACAATTTCTGATTTCACATCAGAAAGCTGAGGGCAGCCAAGGACACCGTAGGAAAAATGGAGATAATGTGCCGATAATGCAATATGAGATTCGCTACATCTGGGCTAGACTCTGTGGTGGCCACTGTACATCCCATTTCTTTGCCTGGAAATGTCAATGAAAAGGTATTATCACTACTCCACACACC
Organism: Gracilinanus agilis; assembly: GCF_016433145.1. Classification (NCBI taxonomy): domain Eukaryota; kingdom Metazoa; phylum Chordata; class Mammalia; order Didelphimorphia; family Didelphidae; genus Gracilinanus; species Gracilinanus agilis. The sequence continues at coordinate 762,655,679 of NC_058130.1, forward strand.
AGCAATGGCTGTTGCTGATCCTTGAATCTGAACTCTTAAGGTTTGACATAGTGATGAAGTGATGATATTACTGATGATATATAGATTTTTTCACTTACTGACAGGTCTGTGTATTATAAGAAGATTTCTCTGAGGTGGCAGGAAGACAAGAAACAAACTACTGTGTTCAATTCAACAAACATATATTAAGTGCTTACCATGCTCAGGGCCCTGAGCTAGGGAGACTAAGGAAGAAAAGAAGAAAAATAACCTAATTAATGCCGAAAGGAAATTTAATGGGGGGTGGGGAGAGAGGAAAGGGGAAGGTGAGGAAAGACAGGAAGATTTATTGGGGGGGGGGGGATATAACCCATACATGAAGCAGAATGTAATATGGGCAAAGGAAAGTTCTGGGCCAAGTTCTCCGAAAATAAAAGCCTACATCTAGCTCAAATAATTACTGGAGATTTTTACCTGAATGTTCCACTGGCATCCACATTTAAAATATCCCAAACTACATTTGTTAGTACACATACACATACCTCAACTTCCCCTGTTTGTCAAGAATACTATTATTTTTCCAAACATACATGTAGGTACACAACCTATCTCAACTCATCAGTATCTCAGACACCCCTTTATTCAATCTGTTGCCAAGACTAACTGATTCTATATTCAATTTCAGACTTCTCTGAAGCATCACATTTCTCACTTTTATTGTATCAATCTATTAGTAGCAGATCTTCCTATCACCAATCTTTACTCTCTTAACCCAGCTGTATTTTTAGAGGCAGTCAGGTAATACAGTGGATAGAGCACTGGGCCTCAAGTAAGGAAGACTTGAATACCAATCCTGCCTCAGACACTTACTTGACATAAGACCTCAAACAAGTCATTTAACCTGTTTACCTCAGTTACCTCAACTATAAAATGGAGATAATAACAACACCTATGTTCATACATTGTTGTGAATAACAAATGTGATTTTTAGAGGAAGCTAGGGGGCACAATAAATAAAGTGATGAAATTAGAATCTAGAAGATTTGAATTCAAATCTAGCCTCAAATACTTACTATCTCTGTGACATTGGGCAAGTTATCTACCTAATTTGTTTTCCAAAGTTTCCTGACATGTATAATGGGTAATAAAATACTTACCTCACAGACTTGTGAGGATCAAATGAGTTAACATTTGTAATTTTAACTCATTATTTGTAGTATTATTTGCAATGTTACTGTTTAACACAAGACCTGGTATATAGCAAGCACTAGATAAATGCTAATTTCTTTCCCTCTCTTCCCTTTAAAATATAAATATGACCACATCACACACACACACACACACACACACACACACACACACACACACACACACACACACCCACCCACCACCCTCCATTCCAAAAGCTCTGATGATTCCCTGATGCCTCAAGGATAAATAACAAAATCTCCAGTATTACATTTAAAAACCTTTAAAATCTGGTTTCAACCCTTCTCTCCACATTACTCCCATTAAGACATTCTACAATCTGATCAAATTGGACCACTTGCTATTCTCTGTTCATGATATTTCATTTCCTCTCTCCCTTATTCTCTGAATTACTACAAATTGTCCATTCACTTCCTCTCCTATCACTTGCTTCTCAATCCTTTAAAGTCTATTCTGGCTTTATCTCATTACTTAAATGAAACTACTCTCACCAAAGTCACCAATGATCTCATAAATGCCCCATCTGCTGTTTTCCTCTGTTTTTCTCCTTCTTGACTTCTCTACCACATCTGAGACTGTGGATCATCTGGTACTCCTAGATAATTGCTTCTCAAAAGATTTTATGGCATTCCTTCCTTCATTATCTTTCTACCTGACTGGTTGTTCTTTCCCAGTCTTTTTTGAAGAGTCAACTATGTATAGATCTCAAACCATTGTAATATAGTAAAAGGTATTCTTTTTTAGTAACTAATCAGTTACCATAAATTTAATTATGATAACACTACAGGCAATTGTCAAACCTACTTTCTCTCCTAAAATCAAGTTTTATAACATTAAATGTATATTAGAATTTTCTAATGGATAATCCCACCAACCTCTACATTCAACATGTTCAGGAGAATCTATTAATTTGACAAAAATCTTATATTTGTCCCAAAATCTTCAAGTCATTTGCAATCCATTACTCTCATCCTGACCATCCAATTTTGACTACTTAAATTTTTTGTCTTCTTTGTGAATTTCCTGGTTGTGAGGAGAATTCCTGGTATTGTTTTAATTTGTATTTCTCTTATATACTGCAAATTCTGAAGTGGTCTTTTGACAGATTGCATGGGTTTTTTTTTTCAAAGATTTTCTTAATATTTCTTGACCAGTTATGTCTGGCAGGGATGATAGTTCTACAAACCAATTCTGAGAAGGGAAGATACCAAAACAAGTGAAAGGTTCACACACAGTGAAATATACTAAAGAAATCCTTAAGAAGAGAAGTTAAAAACAAGTCCGGACCCATATACTTTCTAATCTTAACTTTGTAAAACAAAATACACCCTTTAATATTCCCCACTAAAGAGGTATTTTGGTCATGATAAATCAACACAAGATTCTTTGAAAAAATACAACCAGAGAAAATCATTTTTAATGGTGCTTTCATTTTAACTACTAATGAAAAAGAGAGAAGAAAACAAGAAGGTGTCTGGTCACTACAAGTCATAGATCTTCACAGCTCAAATGGAAGAAGGATTCCCTAGAGCTATTTGGCTTAACTGGTCCAAAAATATTATAATAAGAGGTCTTCATTAACATGAATTGTTACTCAATGGATCGGACAAACAACCTAGAAAGGAAGAAGGATCTCTTTATGAAAGGTCAGTTCATTCGACAGACAGACAGTCCCTACTCTCAAACAGCTTACTTTCTACTGGAGAAAAAGACTTAAACAAGAAAAATAAATAAATGATTACTTGAGAAGAAAATGAAGGCTATCAAACTGGGGATTCCAAAAAGATTTCCTCTGGAAGGTGGTATATGAAGCAAGCCTGAGTGGAAGCTAAAGATTCTAAGAAGCAGAGATGAAGAAATGAGGATGTGAAGAAGGGACAGGATGCTATACAGACTGTGTGAAAGAATAATTTGAGAGAAGGAATGTCAAGTTCTGAAAGCAGCAAGTAGGAATTTGGATAGAATAGAGAATGTGTTAATAAAAGCAATATAAAATAAAACTGAAAAAAGGGAGGTGGGAATCAGCTTATGGGGGACTTTAAATTCCACACTAAGGAGTCTGTATTTTATCATATAGGAAATAGAAAGATGCTAAAGGATAGGTGACATAGTAGGTCACACTGTACTTTTGGAATCATCAATTTAGTAGCTGTGGGAATAAAAGATTAGAGAGAAGTGAGCCTGGAGGAAGGGAGACAAATTAGATAGCTACATTAAGGGGGAGTCTATAAATCAAGAGTAGGGGAAGGATAAATGATATGTTATGAAGGTAAAATCAATAGAATTGGGTAATTGATTTGCATATTGGGATCAGGATTTGAGGGGGAAAAGGAAATTGCTAAAAATGACTTTTTTTTTTTTTAGTTTGTTTTTTTTTTAAACCCTTGTACTTTGGTGTATTGTCTCATAGGTGGAAGAGTGGTAAGGGTGGGCAATGGGGGTCAAGTGACTTGCCCAGGGTCACACAGCTGGGAAGTGGCTGAGGCCGGATTTGAACCTAGGACCTCCTGTCTCTAGGCCTGACTCTCACTCCACTGAGCTACCCAGCTGCCCCTAAAAATGACTCTTAAGAGAGAGAACTAGGTAGATCAGTGGATAGAGGGCCAGGAGATCCTGGGTTCAAAGGTGATCTCAGACACTTTCTAGCTGTGTGACCCTGGTCAAGTCACTTCACTCCCATTACCTCATCCTTGCTGCTCTCCTGCCTTAATATGGATTCTAAGGCAGAAGGTAAGGATTTTTTTTTTTAATTATTCCAAAGTTATGAACCTAGAAGACTAGAAAGATAGTGGAATCCTCGAAAGAATTACAAAATGTCAGATGTGGCAAGATTAGGGAGAAAGGAAATAATTAGTTTCATTTTGCATTTGTTGAAATGGATAGGTCATTCAGAGAGAGATGGCCAGAAAGCAAATGATGATGTGGGAGAGAGGCTCAAGAGAAAGAATAAGGTTAGATATACAAATATAGAGATTTGGAAATCATCTACATTGAAATGATAATTGAACCGATAGGAGGTGATGAGATTGCCAAAAGAGGCTTCTTTTGAGTTAGTACAGTTGTGTGTATATCTGAGATAAGCACTGCAGATGGAACCAGGATTTAATAGGAGAACACAGCAGGCTGGATTGCATTTGGCAATTTGCACAGTGCCTTCAATGATTACAAGTTGCACCCCAGGCAAAAAACAATCCTAACATAAATGTTCTCCCAGTAATTCTATATGTGAAAGTGATTCCTGGAATACCATAATCCCTAAAGAATCAAGTTGTGGGATATCCAAAGGATGAGGGAGAGAAACACTGGTGGTTAGAAAAAACCTACAGCATATTTCCAACAATGACCTACATTTCAATAAGTAGTGGAAAAAAATAGACTCAAGAAAATGTGTGCTCAGAAAAGAAATGAGTGAGTCACATGGCAAGAGGGAAAGATGGCAAATGGATGTTCAAGAGTGCTATACAGGTAACCACAAAATGTAAGAAGACCAAGGAGATCTCTGGAGAGAATCTATAGGAAAGCATGGACAGGAATTACACAGAATGAGAAAGTATGAATGAGATGTAATAAATACCACTGGCAGAAAGGTCAACATCAATTAGATTCAAAAATCATTGAAGTATTTGTGTATAAGTGTGTATGTAAGACCTACATATATGTCAAAATGAGGTTTACATATTATCAAATTACCATAACTTTCAAACATTTGAAGGGCATCAAAGATTTTCTTGCCCTCTCCTCAGTTTTATTTGTTTTGAAACACAATCAAGTGCATAAATTTATATTAAACTTGCCAAGGAAAAGAACAAGCAACAAGTGACCTAGTTAAATATCACTTCAAATTAATATATTTTACTAAATATAGAAATCTAAAAATATATTAATCTAATGATATATTAATAGAAGGTGGGGAGGAGTAGCTAGGTAGGTCAGTAGATAGAGGCCTGGAGTCAAAGAGATCCTGGGTTCAAATATGACCTCAGGCATTTCCTAGCATATACCCTAGGCATATCATTTAATTTCCATTGCCTAGTCCTTACTGCTCTTCTGCCTAGGAGTGAATACATAGTATTAATTCTAAGATAGAAGGCAAAGATTTTTTTTTAAAAAGGCATATTAATGAAGGCAGAATCACACCATAACTCCAACTTAGCAATGCCCCCTGCTGAAACCTGACATCATTACTAATATTACATTACAATTCGATTTTTAAAAATGTAGAATTATTTTAGTAATTCAGCAAGTGATTCTCCATTTACAAAATGTCCTAACACTATGATTGTTCTTAACCTCTATGCAGTCTATGAAATGATTGATCACCCTCTTTTCCTTGGTCTTCTCTCACTTCTTTCTAGGTTTTCATAACAATATTCTTGACCATAACTTTGCAGTCTTTTTTGATAAATCTTTTTTCAGGTTATGGCCATAGTCAGTGTCCCCCAGAGGAGATTTTCTGGGCCTCTTCTCTTCTATATCATTTCCTTGAAGCTCTTACCAAACTCTATATGTATTCAGTTACCAGATGATTACCAGATATACTTATCTAGGCTTATCTCTCTCTTGATCTATAGTCACATCCCCAAATAGGTATTAGGCATTCATTCTTTCATTCATTCATTCATTTTAAGGAGTCTTGACCTTCCATCTTAGAATCAATACTGTATATTGTTCTAAGACAGAAGAGCTGTAAAGGCTAGGCAATGGACATTAAGTGACTTGCCCAGGGTCACACAGCTAGGAAGTTCCCAGTCCTTAAGACACAAAACAGATATATCCTCAACTCCTTATTCTTTCTCATCTCCCATATCCATATCTGTTCCTGAAATTTGTTAATGTTACATTAACAATATCTCGTGTTCACCTCCTTTTCTTCTTTACCAATGCCTCACTTTGAGGATATTACAAAATCCTTCTGGTTGGTCTGTGTACCCACTCAAGTCAATCCTCTATTTAGTTATCAAACTGACCTACTTAAAGCACAAGTCTGATCAGGTCACCTCTCTATTCAATAAACTCCAGTGGCTACTTATTATCTACAGAATCAAATATAAAATCTTTTGCTAGACATTTAAAGATCTTCATAACCTAGACTACTCCTACCTTTCTAGGTTCTTATTGTTCATATATGTACTCTGTGATTTGGGGGCACTGGCTTCCTTGCTGTTCCTCAAACAAGAGGAGTCATCATCTATGGTCTATGTTTACTGGTTTTCTCTCATGCCTGGAATATTCTCCATCCATGTCTCTCTCCTAGTTTCCCTGACTTCCTTTAAGTCCCAGCTAAAATCCTACTTTCTCCAAGAAGACTTTCCCAAGCATCCTTAAAACCAAGTGTCTTTTCTCTATTTATCTGCCACACTTTGTTTTCTGCATGTTGTCTTCTCTATTAAAATGTGAATTCTTACAGAGCAGGAACTATTTTGCCATTCTTTGTGCCCCTAGGCTTAGCACAGTGCCTGACACTTAGTAGGCACTTAATAAATGCTTGTTTAAGGACTGACTAAAGATCATGCCTGTGACAAAGGGAGGAGGGGAAATCACTAATTTTAATCCCCCAACTATAATGTTAAATGGAAAATGAGAATTAATACTCCATTTGCCCATAACTCTATGACAAAATGTCAGGTGGTTCAAAAAGTCATATACAAATTTTTGATTTCACATAATAAAATTTAGCATTTGGATAACTTTTATTTTCTGAATCTGAAGCCAATGGTAAATATAATAAAAAATTCATCAAAGTTGTCCTAATAGTCTTCTTTAGCCATTTATCAGTAGGATAGACTAGAAGATACAATGATTACACCCAGCTTAGAGAGCAATTTCACAGTTGGGTTAGAGTCTCAATGGTATAAGAGCCTGAGGGGAAGAGCTCCATTAATGGCTTCTCAACCAGTTTCCATTCCATTGATAATGAATGCTTTACACTTCTAAGACATACAAGTGTTAGAGTTAATAACAGAACCATAGATCTTGAACTATAAGAGACTCAAGCAGTTAGCTATTCTAAGCAATAACCAAAAAAAGGAATCCCAATTTACTAAATACTAAGCATCTAACCTCAGCAGGAAGACCTCCAAGATAAGGAGAAAGGATTATCTCTTAAGGCAACCCATTCCTTTTTGGAGTAGCTATAATTGTTAGGAAGTTTTCCCTGATATATAGCCTATATTGGCCTCTTTACAACTTTCAGCTAATACTAGTACTATTACTAGTGGTTCTGCTATCCAATTCAAAAGAGAAAAAAAATCTAATCTATATCCTCCATGTGATATCCTTCTAATACTTAAAGCCAAGTTATATTTGTGAAACAGAAATGATGTTACCCTGCCATATTCTGATGAAACTATGGTAGACTACTTCTTTTCTAGATATCAGCTAACCATTTTTTAAAAAACTCTTACTTTCTGTCTTAGAATATATACTAAGTGGGGGCAGTTAGGGGGCTCAGTGGATGGAGATCCAGGCCTAGAGAAAGGAGGTCCTAGGTTCAAATCTGGCCTCAGACACTTCCCAGCTGTGTGACCCTGGGCAAGTCACTTGACCCTCATTGCCTACCCTTTACCACTCTTCTGCCTTGGAGCCAAATCACAGTATTAACTCCAAGACAGAAGGTAAGGGTTTTAAAAAAGAAAAAGAAAAAAGAATATATACTAAATATTGGTTCCAAGGAAGACATGAGGTAAGGGCTAGGCAACTGGGTTAAGTAACCTGCCTAGGGTCACCTAGCTAGGAAGTATCTCAGGCCAGATTTGAACCCAAGACCTCCAGTCTCCAGTCCTGATTTTCTATGTACTAAACCACCTAATTGTCCCTGGTTAATTATTTTTAAATGACCATCCCCGCCCCCCCACCCCCCAGAACTTTTAGATGTGTTCCTATTATCTCATTCCTTATCTTGAGTATCTACTCCTAGTTAGTCACTTTTGGCCAGTGATTTCTAAATCAAAGGGCATTCTCCTCAGAAGATAAGCAGAAGCAAAGTAAGAATTCAGCAGTTCTGTGCAGGATGCAAGAATAGATATCAATTGACAACACTGTTTTTCTCTACTCAGTCCTGGGTCATAAATCCAAGAGGATTGAGGAAGGAATTTATGCCTAAGAGTGGTGTTCCAGGGTGAGGAATGATGGGACCTTGACTGTATGCTGTATATAAGATCAGAAACAAACAATTGTTTGATGACTGATCTCAGGGCCAGAGCAAAGTATTGGTTCCAACCTCTTCCCCAATCTAAAGCCTAAAGTACAATAACTAGGGAAGCTACTTCAGACTAAAGAGAAGCTTACAGTTCTTGAATTCTAAACCTGAAGAGCTTTCTAATGAATGATAGTGGCCGAGTCCAACAGCAGCTGACCAGAACTTCACCCAAGGGCAAGCCCTCTTGAGTATTGCCCAAACCCAAACCCAAGCCAGGAATTTGCAGAGCTCAGACAGGCAGTGATCAAACTTTGCCCTAAGACCAACTGAGGAACTCTGAAAGGTTGCAGATGTCTAATGTGAACCATCCCTGATTCCCTGCAATAACAAAACACTCAATACCTCACAAAAAAAACAGTAGTAAGACCTGTAAGTTCAGACATTGAGACCTACCATAAAAACTGAAGTCAAGAAGTGGACTAGGACATAAAAAGAATCCCACCATAAAGGACTATTACAGTGACAAGAGTAACTCAAGACCAAAGTCAGGGCAATAGGAATAAACAAGGACAATTATGTCAGGAATTGAAATCAAGGTCATTGGTCTATTGCTTGCTTTCTCTTCTCCTTACTAAGAATAAGGAAATTGCTTTTTTCTAATCCTATAACACCTCTCCTGTTTTCTATGACAGTGGCTCAGCAATCTATCTGTCCATTCTTTCAGTAACCAAACACGGAGTTCATTTAATCATGGTATAAGTCAACTAGGCAACTCTCTTTCCTAACTCCTTACATATTTTGGGAATTAGCCATTTTTTCCCTATCCTTTCTAGTTCAAAGATCATTCATCTTGACAGAGAAAACAGAAAAAAAAATGAGAAGTGAGGAGCTCTGTTTTGTTTCAGTCATTAATAATTATTCCAACTGCCCTACACAGCCTGATCTCAGTCCTCTCCTTTCTTTAATTCTCCTCACAGAGTTTTAAAAGGCTCTGTGTTGTCTTTTGCTTTCCTTGCCAGACTGGGCTTATTTTTAGGCATAGCACCTTTGATACCATTCTGAAAAGACCATACTCTGCTCTTGCATCCATTATCTATTAACTGCCCAAGCTTACTCACATCTTCTTTACATGTCTTAATTATCATCAAGTTGGTGCCTGTGTTGCCTCTGCCTCCACACAAGGCTCTTGAGACAGCTCTTACATTTCTTCCTCATTGGAACTTTGTCTTTAATTCTTCCCTTCCCTCCCAGGCTGACTTCCTTTAGAAAAATTTAAGATGTGAGATCTTTTCTCTGAATCCTTTGAAATCTGTTCTCTTAAAGGCACAAGTCAAGCCATGGCACCTTTCTTCTCCTTCTCTAATCAGAAATCAATTCTAACATTGAAGTAGTTCCTTTCCCAACTAGGTTCCTATCATTTCAATCCCAGTAACCATTTCTTCCCAGAAAAAATACAGATACAGAATAGCATTATTAAGCAATATTCCTTCATTATTTTCTCAAGGAAGGATGAAATCATTAAGTTAAGTCAAGAAAGCAAGAAAGCATTAGCTGCTTTGATCTTGGCAAAAAAAAAAAGTCCCAGCAAATATCTGAATCAGGAAATATTCCCCAGTATACTCTAATATGGCACTGGGCTATAGTTGTGATTTTTCATAAATTCATGTGTTTCTTTTTCAATTCTGGTTTCTAAAGTAGGCTAAGATGGCAAAATCACTTCTCTTTTTCTCTATCACATTTCTCCCTTTCAAGTTTCCAATTTTTTTTCCATCTGATTAAAAATTAATATAAAATGTTCTTCTTCCTCTCAACTTTTATCCATTTTAGAATCAAACAACAGTAAACATTCATTAAGGGTTTACTATTTGCCAGGTACTTTATTAAGAACTGGGGATAAATAAAGAGGCAAAAAATATTCCCTGCCCTCAAGAAGTTCACAACCTAATGGGGGAGGATGACAAGCAAACAAATATGTATGTACAAACAAGTCATAGACAGGATGACAGGAAATATGAAAAGAATCAACAGAGAGAAAGCACTAACATTAAGAAGGACTGGGAAAGACTTCCTGTAGAAGATGGAACTGGAAGCCATGAGAGCAAGTAAGCAGAGATGAAGGGGAAAAAACATTCAGGCATGAGGGAAAGTCAGAAAATTCACAGAGTTGAGAGACTGAATGTCTTGTTTGTGGAGTAGCCAGGAGATCAATATCACTGGATTAAGTAGTATATGGTAAGGAATGAGATTTAAGATGTGAAAGGCAGGAAAGGGCTAGATTATGTATGCCTTTGAACACCAGGCTGAGGATTTTAATGCCAAGAAGATCTGGGTTTAAATTCCACTTCATACACATACCAGACCTACGTGACCCTGTACCTTAGTTTCTTCACTTGTAAAAACTTTTGAAGGTTGGCTTTATTGGCCTCTCTTCATGATTCTTCCAGTGCTGCATTCCAGGCCCAATTCTTATCAAGTGTCTTGACAACAGATAAAGTTTGCCTTCTTACCTTAGGATCACTAGTTCCCTTGGCTTGGCACAGTTATTTAGGGTACTTTTGTATCACTGTCTGAAGCCAAGGACTTTTTAATTAATGGATCTTTTCTTGGATTTTGTGTCCTATGAACTTCTGAGTATGTCTACTGCTATCTTTTATTCAAGGATTGTATAAATTAATTATCTCCACTCTCAACAATATAGTTCCTTGGAAATATCACCAGGGGGAAAAATTGCCAAAGGTTTGCTTTAAAAGAACTTAAAAATAAAAATATTCTGGTATCCATATAGCCACATCAAGATCATCATGATTGTCACAATGGGTCATAGCATGGCAGGAATCTTCAATTAGCCCATGATTTTCTTATGTTATCTCATGTGCCACAAATCATGGGAACAAGTCAAAGAAATCCAAATGGTAAAATGAACTTCAAAATGGCCTAACTTTCTGGAAACTATCCACAACTCCTGAATGTTTCTTTGACACAGATGATATGGGTGTATGTGTGCATCTATCTTGAAATGTGATAATAAGTGCAACGAGCTAGGAATGACAGAATAAAGCCTTTTTTCCCAGAGCATAATTATGCAGAGCTGATAGATCCACTGAAAAAACGTCACATGGCCTTGAACCATTTTATCATGTGCTGCTTTGCATCTAGTAAGTACTGAATAATAAAATAATTCCAATTAATCACAATTACAACTCATTTATTAAGCCCTTACTGTGGTTCAGGAATTCTGTCAAGTGCTATGGCTACAAAGGCCAAAGGAGTTCTCTCCTTCAAGAAGCTTACATTTCTCTATTGGGGAAACAACAGACACAAAGATAAGTTAATAGGAAATTAAAAATGATGATGAAAACATCTGTACACATGCAAATATTTATAGTTGCTCTTTTCCCAGTTGCAAAAAAACTGGAAAACTAAGAGGTATCCACCACTTATTAAGGAATGATTAAATAATAACATTAGCTAAATGTGTAGGAGCAGCAAGGTAGAGCCCTGGAGCCCTGGACTGAAGTCAGAAAGTATTGAGTCCTGATTTAACTTCCAAACCTTGCTAGCTATGTAACTATGAAAGATTAACTTCTATCTGCCTCAATTTCTCCAACTGTAAAATAGCACCTGTCTCCTAGGGTGATTCTGATTATAACAGTGAGATAATATTTGTCAAGTGCTTTGCAAACTTTAAAGTGCCATAAAAATTTTTAACTAGCTAAGCAGTTACAGTTGGTTATATTGGCTATAAAATTTCAGAGAAAACTGGAAAGATTTGTATAAATTGATTCAGAGTGAAGCAAAAAGAACTAGGAAATGATTTATATAATAACATCACAAAGATAAACAACTTTTTTTTGGAAGGCTTGAGAATGTTGGTCAATGCAGTGAAATCATAATTCCAAAGGGCAGATAATGAGAGAGGCTACATAACTCCTAATAAAGAAGTATAAATTGCGAAGGCAGAAGACTGACACATGGGGCATAGCCAATTAGGGAAGGATGTGCTTTACTTGGTTTAGAATTGGGGCAGGAGTAGAAAGAAGAGAAAACAAATACTTCTTAACTGAAAGGAAATTTAGTTTAATTTTTCTTTAAAGAACAAAAAACCAAGTAATTGAAAAAAATGGAAAAGTTTTCTTGTAGGAGGGTATCATTTAGATCATTCCATAACACTATAAAGTTTGCAAAGCACTTAAAGATGTAGGATTAGAGGGGGCAGCTGGGTAGCTCAGTGGATTGAGAGCCAGGCCTAGAGATGGGAGGTCCTAGGTTCAAATCTGGCCTCAGACACTTCCCAGCTGTGTGACCCTGGGCAAGTCACTTGACCCCCATTGCCCACCCTTACCACTCTTCTACCTAGGAGCCAGTACACAGTACTGTATTGACTCCAAGACGGAAGGTGAGGGTTTTTAAAAAAAAAAAAAAAAAAAAAAAAAAAAAAGATGTAGGATTAGAACGCATTTCCTTGATCATGTCCTATATGCAGGTTTTACACTTAAAACAGGAAGTTTCACTAGTCAAAAGAACAATACATGAATAAAACGAAGCCCTATTAATTTAGACCAAGGAGAACATCAAATATTATGGGAAAGTATCAATTATTTAATATATGCAATCTACATATACAAATATATTCTGTTAAGCATATATAGTAACATATTGCTATTTATAAGAATGGTTCCTACTGTAACATCTTTAATAAACAATAAGAATCATATGTCATGAACAGCATCACTTGCATATAAATTATATATAAGGATACCCCAAAGTTTGTTTCCTTAAATAAGAAACACATCTGTGATCTTTGCCTTACCAATTTGCTTTGCCTTACCAATTTGCTAAGCAAGGCTTTCTTGATAGATAATGAAAAAGTAATTCAGTCTATCCTTCTTTAAATTATACAAAATTTAATTAGTAAAGTTCAAATTGATGACATTTTACCATTCTGAGATTTGTGTTGATAATCACTCAGTAAGAAAATGCAATTATTCTTACCCTGTATGAAAAACATCACTTTTTTAAAATGTTGTTCTTTTCTCAATCCTCCCTGGCCTTACTCTCTTTGAATATGTCTAGAGTATCTATGTTCTGCATCCCTCATCATTCTCCAAGTGACCAAAAGTAAGTATGGCTTTGTTTACTTTGCAGCAGTCTGAGAACTCCACTAGAAAGGAGAACTCATGTGAGGTAGGAGTCATGCTGGGTGTCAAGGTCAAGAGTTCCCTCAAAGTTTAGCTTTATGCAAATACTACCTTCAGGTAAAGTGAATTGGCCATCTTACTATTATAACTGAATCGGATGGGAATGTGGTTCAAATGAATCCAAGTCATTTCCTGTTGAAATTAGAATATTTTACAAGCCAGTGGTACAAAATGACTGGCTTACCCATCAACAGCTGGAGAAAAAATGATGATATGCTGTGAAACGTGTTTAAAAACACGTGTTTTTAAAACCACAACAATGTTTGTATAAAATTATTTCACAATGACCCACCTTTGTCTATGTACACTACCAAGTACAGTCTTTTAGAGGAAAGAAAAAGAGATGGGTGGATATGGTTTTCTGCTTTAGCTAAAATTTAAAACTACCACTGGAAGATGAGAACTTCTTCCTTGAACTTAAAAAAACAAAAGTATAAGTAATTAATTTTTCTAGTTTCTTGATATACAGACTGAAGAAAATGGCCCAGAAAGAACACTACTGCTGGAGTTATTATACAATCCTAAATTGCTTCTCTTCCTCTCTTGTTCTCCTTCCATCTATTTCATATGTCTAGGCCTCTTTAATTACGTATTATCTCTCTCATTAAAATTTAAGTTCCTTGAGAGCAGTAGTTGTTTTTTGCCTTTCTTGGAAGCCTGAAAGCTTGGTAAGGTGCCAGACACAGACACATAATAAATGCTTCTTTAATGGAATGATTGATCTAGTGCAATACTTCATTTTAAAGATAAGGAAACTGAGGTTGGGAGTAAGTGACTTCTGCAAGATCACATAGGTAGTAAGAAGTAGAGCCAAGATTTAGACCCAATATCTCTGATCAATGATAACTGTAATTTGTCCACCTAATTTCCTGGCTTGCTCTCTAAACACTGAAGCATGCTTTGCAGAGATGATGTTGTCAATATTACATTTTCTCCACGGAGCAAAGAATATCAGGTATCAGCAAGCACTTATTATGGACCCCCTATATCAGTGATTCCCAAAGTGGGCACCACCACCCCCTGGTGGGTGCTGCAGCGATCCAGGGGAGCAGTGATAGTATGTGACGGGGGCTCTAAGTAATATTCTGGAAAGGGGGCGATAGGCCAAAAAAGTTTGGGAACCACTGCCCTATATGAAACTCCCTATGCTAGATACTAAAGCAAAAAACTGCAACTACACATGCCCTTAAAGAGTAGACATTCCACCAAGGTGACATGTATGTGTAATAGTATAGACAAAAAAGTCCAAGAATAAAGACAGAGAATGGAGCTCTGATTTCACTAGAATAGAGCACTGCTGAGTGAGGATGGGCTTTCTGTCAAGGTTCCCTGTATCTTCTCTGAAGTTTACAGCAGAAGAGCACTGTCTGGAATATGCATGGATCTGTTCAGTGACTTTTCCAGGATTGCTGAACCAGAAGATGTTGGGGATAGGACTTGAACCAAGTTAAAGTTAATAAGTCTCGAAGTCAGAATGCAAAAGAATTGAACAAGAGAAGCAGAAATTAAGACAGCAAGTAAGCTAACTGGTTTTCTAAAATTTGGTTGATGAAAGGGGGTGAGATATAGCAACTCCTTTTCTCAGCCTATATTTCTGAGAGTCACTCTTCCTACAGATTTCAAAATCCTCCTTGTCCATTCAAGGGATTGGCATTCCTGGCCATAGTGCATAAATAATAGTAACTCCTGCAGGAAGTGCTTCTTCCTTAGGTACTCCTGTCCCATAGCATCAAGGCTCCCCTCCCTGCCCATGTAGGATCAATTCCCCTCTGTCACACTTTTTGATCTTTAAAAAACCGGAGACAGATAGACAGACATGGATGGAAACAAAGAATCAGAGTTGACATCACAACTCACTTTTGTAGACAATGGAAAAGGATATCACTTCCAAAATGAGTCTGTCCTCCAGTCTCAGTCTATTAGCTGGAATTCCTTATGTCCTTATGGCAAGGCAGTAGACATATTCATTCTTTCCACACAGGGGTGCCCACATTATATCATTTCAAAAGGTTTTTTAAGGGGTTTTCAAATTGGCCCTTCTTAAAATGAAAATTATATTTTCATTGGGAGAGGATATATATCCTCTCCCTGTCTATTTCCCTGTGTCTATCTGTCTCTTCCTCCTACCATCCAGAAAATTAAATACAAAATACAGGTTGCTGTGGGAAGAGGAGAAGAGGGAAAGAGGTAAGCAATGTAGCAGGGTAGATGAGGAGATAACATCAGAGTTAGGAAGGGCAGAGTGATTTCATTCTGCCTTATTCTTGTTGAATGACCCTGGACAACTTGCTGAACCTCTCAGGGCCCCAGAAAACTCAAAAATCTTCAACCTGAAAATGAAATGCAGAGGTGCACTAGTAGAATGAGTTATTTAGAGTTCTCAATGATCAAACAATCCAAGGAAAAAGCACTAACAACCAGAAGATTTAAAATAAGGTTTCTTTGGAAGATAGTAAGGAAGGGAAGAAAGGAAAGGAAGGAGGAAGGGAAAGAAAGGAAATGGAAAAAAGGATGGACAGGAAGGATTCATTAAAACACCAAGTGTGTGCCAGTCACTAGACTAAGTACTTTACAAATATGATCTCATTTGATCCTCACAACCACTCTGGGAGTTAGATGCTGTTATAATTCCCATTTTATAGTTAAGGAAACTGAGGCAGACAGAGGTTAAATGACTTGCCCAGGGTTACACAGCTAGTAAATATCTGCGGTCTGATTTAAACTAACATGTTCCTGCCTATAGACTCAGGGCTCCATGCATTGAGCCCCAGCTGCCTTTAATAGAGCTCTGAAGAAGATGGGAGTTCAAAGAGGCAGACATGGGGAAAGAAGTCTCCCACAGAAGGGAGAAGGCCTATTCAGTTAAAAACACAGGATATGGAAGGTCATTTACAAGGAATAGCCAGTAGGCTACTTTGGCTAATGCAAAAAGTACATGACAGAGATGAATGGTACAAAATAGGTTTGAGAATGAAGGCTCAAGCCAGGAGGAAAGTTTTCAAAACCAAAGAGAACATTTGGATTTATTCTTTAGAGAAAAGAGGGAGTCATGAAAATTCCCTAAGCAAGAGAGTAACATCAGCAGATATGTTCATGTGAAACATGTATTGGAGAGGGAAGAGAATAAAAGGAAAGAGATCAGAAGATAACACAGCTATTGTGGAAGTCAAATACACAATTCTTGGACTGGACTAGAAGAAAATTGCTGAGAGAATCTGAGGCTCGGAACCTAGAAACATAAAATGATAGTGGTACCCTCAAAAGAAAAAGAGAAGGTAGGAAGAGTGAGGAATTTGGAAGTATGATTCACAATTACATTCATAATTTAACAAATATTTTCTTTTTTCAACAGTATAAAAGTAAATTTTACTACAACACAATACAAATTTTTGAAATTTTGAAATTTTTAACTGGATGGGAATTAAGGAGGTTTAAAATGTTTGGGACTCTCTCTTATCAAGTCCTTTCACCCAAAAGATAAAACAGGTAAATCAACAATAAAATTAAAATCTTAATATAAAGAATGATTATTTGTCTAAGTGCATTTATGATTACTAATGAACTAGAATAAATCTGATCTATGATCCAAATGAAAAATTATATTTTATAAGATGTGTTAATATTGTCATATAGCATAAAACTTTCACCACAAAAGAATCATATTTAATAAATATCAATTACTGAAAAATATTTATAAACTCAAAAGGATTTCATTTTACATGGGAATCTGAGAATCTTGTATTCCCCCTTTCCTTCATCACTCTAAAATCCTTTAAAATATATAGGATATTTGAAGAGAAGCATAACACTAATTTATCATACTATGTGTCAGATTCAAGAAATCACAATAGTGTGGATAAAAGTTATGTCTGTAGCCCCAAATAAGTTTTTGTGATAGGGAATGCTAGTCTTTCAACATTTAACTAATTATAACATAATCAAAAGATTTTACTGCCAGGCAAATCAAAAAGCTTTGGGAAGGGGTTGGGGGGAGTAGCAGGCACTCCTTTCAGGACAATAAAGTTTCTAAGAGTGCAAAACGCTGTTGTGCTACTGAAATTCAAAGAGAAAATTTAAAAAAGGTTTTGGGTTTTTTTTTCTGTGTATCTTTATTGAGTTAATATTACCTATTAATGAAGTTCACAAATATTCAGTAAATTTACCAAGGTTATGTGGCCTGTTACAAAAAGGCCCCAATAAGTCACTCAAATTGATCTCATAAAGGAAGGAGACAGGGAGAGGAGTTTGGAAAGTCTTGTGAAAAGAGATTTTGATTTTCTCTACCTAGCACTTACTCAACTCTTATTATCTAATCCCCAACCTGTGGTTTTGCCATCCATTTCTCTTTCTACATAACAAAACTTTTGAAGAACACTGAGTTAAACTCAGCTACCACTTTTCATTCCAAGTGCTCTTACTATTGTTACCTGAATTTTTCTCCCTGCTTGCAAAGAAGTTTAATGAGTTTTAAAAATATATCCCCACCCCATGCTTCTGTTTCTACTTTTTATTAGTGTTCAAGTAAAAAAAGAAAAAAGGAGGGGCGGGTGGGGAATGATGACTGAAAATTTCTGGGTTTCATTCTCTAAGTCCACAACACCTAACTCACTCTTTTTCTGTAAAACATCCCCTTTTCAAGAGAATTTTGGATTCTAGTTATTTTTAATAGAAACTTTTTAGTATAACATCCAGAATATGCCGAACATATCTTTAAAAACATTATTCTAAGGAACAGTCATTCTGTGATGTGGTTTTATTAGGAGTGTCTAGAAGAGTCCTACATCCAGGAACAATAAAACACCCACCAATCTACTACTTCTGTAGGAGAAAAGACTGTAAACTAGGGTTCAAGAAACAGCAGAACCTCAAGTAATTCACACTAGTAGTTCTTTGAAAGAAAAAGATGGTTATGGTAGATGAAAATGCTCCATAAGTTCCAGGAGTCATCCCCAATCTTACAGCCGAGAGGGATTCTAGTTAATTTATTAAAAATAAATAAATAAATAAATAAAATAAAGAATCAATGTTTCCACTTAAATATGAAAGGGAAAAAAAAACTAGTATATTGAGCTGGTGTTTGTGGCTGTCTAGGTAGATAACAGCTTTCCATAAAAAAATGCTGCTTAGAGCATCTAAACCTCTGAATCTCAACCCTTTTAGCACAATGATACTCTATTACTTGTGTTTCTCACATTTATGCTACACAAAAAAGGAGCATATGTGTAAATCCAGAGCTAAGATATTTGCTCTCCTATCTCTTCCATTCAAATATTCAGAGGAAAGGAAGAGTGTATGCAGCTAGAGTAAGTATACACATGAAAATGGGAAGAAGGGTTGGTAACTGGAACAGAAAGAAAGTAATACAGTACATTGGGAAGGAGGCGTTACCACCAAAGGTCTGTCCTCCTATGGGGAATGTTGTACATTGTGGGGACTAATGGTTACTTGTAAGATTTCCATTCCATCTTTCTCCTTGTTTGAGTAAAACTTTATTCTTAAATGTTCTTAAGTGAATGACTGCAAAAGCAATCTAAGAATATTAGGTACTCTGTGTTCACTGGGTAGAGGATCCAAGCCAAGAGTGAAAAAATCCACTAAAATTTACCTGGGCCCTAAAGAATTCATGACCAAAAAAACAAAAAAAAAAACAAAACGAAACGAAACGAAACGAAACGAAACGAAACGAAACGAAACAAAACAAAACAAAACAAAACAAAACAAAACAAAACAAAAACAAAACAAAACAAAAACAAAACAAAAACAAAAACAAAACAAAAAAAACCTTACATGAGCAAATTATTTTGGTGTGGGAATTTTTTGGAGACTTTCATTCACCCCTTAATAAAACTAATGTTCACATTTAGGTATCTCAAAACCATAACTGGGTATCACTAATCTAAACGCTCCTACTCTAAAGCCAAAAATACAAAATCCAATAGGGCTTCTCTTACCTTTCTAATAAGTTGTGGATTGCTTTGAAGAGCAGGGTCCTACATTCATAGGAAAGGCCATTCTCCCATAGTCCTTCCTCCACTACTATAAAACAAAACAAAACATAGACCGACTATTAAGCAGGACATCCAGATAAACATAAAAAAGAAAATTTGAAAAAAAATCTTCTTAAATATGGTAATAATGGTCTTTTCCACATTCCTTATTATAAGCTAATGTATATTACACGAAATAATGCACACACAACAGAATAGAAATTTCACTTTAATATTCACTTTTGCTCTTGACAAAGGGATAGGAAAAAATTTGACCAAAGTAGTATTTTTAGTACCAAAACAAAGAATAAAAACTATTTCTATATCCTTAAATTATTTCTGTCCCCTTAGAAAGGTCATCTTCCAAAATGCTCAAAGTATCTTTCTGATTCCTATGAATAAAGTATGGCTCAAAAACTGAACAGTGACTTTATAAAGGTGAGACTCTAATGACCACTGTATTTACATACATAAATATTTGGGGTGGGAAACAAAGAAGAAGAGAAATATGTTTTAATTTTGCTTTTTATGGCACGCTGAGGAAAAAATAAGTATACTAGGGACATCACTATATTAAGGGTCATTGAATTTTATTGAAGTAACAATTGAAATCATCTGATTTGCTCTCTTCCACACATGTCAAGATATTGATGCTTAAGAAGGAAAGGCCACTAATTCAAGGTAAGACAATGCATTGGTAGGATAGACAAGATTAGAATATAGCTTTAGGCCAAGACCTTTTCAGCTGCAGAAGGCAGCTTAAAGTTCCAATAGATGGAACTAGGGGATTAGGAGCTAAGAAGATCTGGGTTCTAATCTTGCCTCTGAAACTTACTGCAAACAAGTTTCTTAACCTATCTAAGCTTTAATTTTATCAGCTTTAAAATGACAATAGTAATAATAAAAGGTTATCACTATGTAAATCTCAAAATGCTCTAAAAATTTAGCCAGGTTGAGTGTCATGGAGATGAAATGTATTAAGCAATTGTGAACAATGCACCCAAGATCAGAGGAGACTGATAAAGGGAGTGAAAATAAGGACACACTTTAATCCTAATCTCCATAATTTGGCCTTTCACAGAATTTTGATAGAACTGAATTTTCAAATAGAACATAAATACCAGCCTTATACGAATAACTATCAAGTTGTTCCCTATCTTTATTAATATCTGCTAAAGCAAAATTAGAAATATAAGACTGACTTTGAGAATTTATGATGAACTGCAAGTACAGGAGGTAATAAAAGAATCTAGCAGTCACAGAGCTTTATGCATTCCTAAAACCCTCATTCTTTTACAAATGTATAAACAAGTACAAATGCCCCAGAGCAAGGAGTCAATTTCCTGTTTTACAAATTATGTTTTTCCAACTCATGATAGCAAGGTAGTTGGAAGGATAAAAACTATATTTACAGAGTAAATTCAATTTCCTCTCACCTTTTCTTATGGCAGAAAAAAAAATCACTCAGAAAACAACACAGTATTGTAACTGAGAATAAAAACACAAGTTGAAATGATGATAAATATGTTGAATTGTTTTCATTATAATATTATATCCTCAATATTCTATTATGATGTTTCCTAATCAAATTAGTTCAAGAAATTTTAAATGCTTGAAAGATTACATAATTATGGGTTTCTCTCTTACAGGAAGGAAGAAAAATCTAATACTGAATAAAACAGCTATCTGAAAACAGCAAGAATCAATTATTAAGAACCTGGATGTTCTTGATTCCCAAAACAAAACTTTCTCATCTCTACACCATGGCTTCATTCAAGCCTACATGTAGTCTTTCTACTACCTCCTAATGTTAGTACTTTCCCCACTAAGAACACCTCCTATTTTTCCTTTAGGTATCTCTTTTGGACATCTTTGTCTCCATCATTGGAATGTGAGCTCCTTCAAGGAAAGGTCTATTTTTTGCCTTTCTTTGCATCCCTAACTCTTAGTAGAGTTCTTGTCAGAGAAAACAGTATTATCAGAGAAAACAGTATTAGACGTGAAAGAGTTTACATCTTATTACAGGATACAACATAAACACAAGGAAGCAAATCTATAGAAGAAAGCCAATGAAAGAATGGGTGTACACATGTGCACAAGAGAAGGATTTCTGCAGGGTCCAGGGCCTGAGGTGTATGCTGAAGAGAGCTAGAGTCCATGGGGAAGAGAAGAGGAGAGGAGAGGGGTCACACTTCAGATGAGGGTGACCACTTGTGAAAGGGCATAGCAATGGAAGATGAAATGTCTTGCAATGAAAACAACAGGCCAGTCTGCACAAAACTGAGTGTGTATGTGTGCACAAGCACATGCACATGCTTATGTCCATATGAAATAAGACCAGAAAGACAGGTGGGACATGTTGTATAGAGCTTTAAATACAAGATGGGGGAGTTTCTATTTTGTCCTAGGGTCAAAAGGAAGCTTTAAAAGATTTTTGAGGAGGGAAAAGACTTGCTGAAATCTGGTACTGTGGCTGTGGAATAGTGGGCAGATCACCATATTTGAAGCCACGGGAGCTAGAACAAAATTTTGCATGACTTTAGCAAGTTATCTAGCCAAATAGTAGACTATTACAACAGTCTAGGTGAGAAGTGGTAAGACCTGAATTAGAGAAGAGGGAAGGGCTTACTGAGTACCTCTAATATACTAAGTCCATAATAAAAACTTACTGACAGATTGGGAGAAAAAGAAAAAGGAGCAGGGATAATTATAAGAGATATTGTAGGATTAGGATTAATAAAAGATTGCTGGGTAACTTTGGGGAGAGCCTTTTTAACCCAGTGGTATGGGTAAAAGGAAGATTTACTTATTTGTTTATTTGTTTAGAAGCTAGGGACTGAGAGGTCAACATAATGCAATGGGTGTAGTTACTTCCAAGGAGTTTAGCTCTGAAAGAGAAAATAGATATAGGATAGCTTGAGGAAGTAGATGGGCCATGAGAAATGTTGTTTATTGTTAGTATTGTTCTATGGATTGGATGAGACCCTAGCATATACACAGGCTGTAAGAATGGAACCAGTAACTTAGGACTTAGGTGAAACTGAAAATAAATAAAAAGAGGGGGTGGGAAGGGGACGGGGAGATATGCTCTCAGAGTCAGTGGTGGAAATATTACCTTCAACAAGGAGAGAGTCCACCTCTTTGAAGTAAAAGCAAATAAAAGAACTGTGGACAATAAAGAAGGATTTTGAGTTATGGTGGGAAGGAAGAAGAAACATGCCAAAGATGGCCTTTATTTTTCTCTACAAACTAAAGGGTAGATACTCTGCTAGGAGCTGGAAAGGAAGTGATAATAGGAAGTCCTAAGAATGAGGATGGTTTGTAATACATACAATGGAAAATTTGACAAGAGAAATAAATCGGGGAAGGAAGAAAAATGTACATGTAGCACCTACTGTGTGCCAGGGTCCAAGTGAGTTTAGATAATAAATCTGTAATGGCCCTAATAATCATAACTTTCACATTGCTTAAAAAAAAAAAAAAAAAGGCCGGTTAGACTCTCTCTGAATACTTGTATATAGGTTTCTGTATTACAGCTCTAAAGTCAGGCTAATTTGTCTTTTAATTACTTCATGCATATACAACATAAATTCCATTATTAAAAAAATACTCTTTTTAGGGAGAGGGAAAAGTTAGATGTTTATTCATAAAATAAACACCAGCAAGCAACAACAAAAATATAGAATAGATTCAACTACATCAAATAATACTGAATAATTATAAATTGTGGAGCAACATAGTATATTTCTTAGAGTCAGGAAGACTTGAGTCCATGTCCTGTTTCTAACATATACTAGCACATCAGTTAACTTTTTAAAGCTATTTTAAAACTCTAAAAAGCATTCTCACAAATAAATCTTAATCATATTGCCTAAGTAATTTAGATCCCATTTTCACGCAAGGAATATAAACTATTTTATATTCAGGCAAAGTAAGTCTGACAAAACTTAGGAGAAAAATGAAAGACAAAGAAAAGAAAATGCTAGGAAAATTTTTTGAGTGAGAATCACTCTTTTTTTTTCAGAATAAAATAATGTTTTATTATTTTTCTGTAGAATTTTATTTTAAAAATTATCAAATATGTTAGTCCCAAAGCAATAACTAACCCAAAATATCTATCTCTTCTTCAAGAAAATCACTCTTGAGAACTAGTCAAAGCCACGATTTGAGAATAAATTCTGGGAAATAAGACCACAGAGTCATTCAAGTTAATGGAAAATACTCAAAGTATGTACAATGTACCAGGCCCAAAGGTAAAATTTCAGGAGGAAAAATTATTCCAGCAAATCACAGCACATTTTTCAATTCCAAACAAAATATAACACTTAATTTAATGAAGAATTTGCATCTTAATATGTATTATTATCAATTATTAATAAATGAAAATTATCTAGGTATATTATTTATTGTCCATTTCAGTAATGATCAATTCTTTGTGATGTCATATGGGGTTTTCTTGGCAAAGTAACTAGAGTGGCTTTCCATTTCCTCTTCCAGCTCATTTTACAAATTAGGAAACTAAGGCAAACTGAATTAAGTGATTTGTCCAAGGTCACATAGCTATTAAATGTTGGAGGTCAAAATTGAACTCAGGTCTTCCTACCTCCAGGGCAGGAATTATATCCTTGGTGCCATCTAGCTGCCACACCAAGTAATAGAACACACAAGAGAATAGAGCCAGGAAGAATCCAGTACATTTGATGTACAGAATAAGATCTTTCTTCCTCCTCTCCAGCATTGATATTTGAATCCTCCGCTATCTGATCCAGCCATGTTCCTGATTCCAATGTTCTATCTACTGTGTCACCTAGCAGTTTATAGACATTTTGTACTCATTTCCATTTCAAAAGTCTTGCTTTTGTCAGAAGAGTAAAATTCCATAAATATTATTACATGCAATCACCTATATGAGACTTCATGGAAAATCCTAAATCAAACTAGGTCTGAAAGTGCAAATTTAAAAAAAAAACAAAGTCTTTGTTCTTAGAAACTTACTCTATATTGATATAAAGTGTGTATGTGTTTATACCAAAATATATAATATACATGTAGATATATAGATGTGTATCTCTATCTCAATTATCTTTCTATGGGCATAGGGAGATAGATCTACAGAGAAAGAGATTATTGTTGCTTAATGGACTGAGGGACCTTGGCATATTTGTAGGTGGTAGGAAATGAGCCTACCTATATACCTCTATATAGAAGTTTTATATAGAATCTATATCTTTCTCTATATCTCTATCTCTACATTGGTGTACATATATAACCAACATGGAAATATATTCAAGGAGAGATATC
Organism: Gracilinanus agilis; assembly: GCF_016433145.1. Lineage (NCBI taxonomy): Eukaryota > Metazoa > Chordata > Mammalia > Didelphimorphia > Didelphidae > Gracilinanus > Gracilinanus agilis. The sequence goes on from NC_058130.1 coordinate 762,680,491, forward strand.
TTAAGAGCTATGGCCCATAGTTGAGGTGAGAGGTGTGGCTAGATAAACAGATTTCAGAGTTATCTAGATGGCAATGCTAACTGAATCTATTGGAGGTGATGAGATCACCATAAGAGACAACATGGAAAGAAAGCTTAAGAGAGGAACCTTAGACTACATTCATCATGTGATATAAGATCCTTTTCAGAGGCATTTCCCAATTTCCCCAGTTGTTCATACCCATATGCCATCTCTATATTTTAAACACACATACATATTGGCTTTATCTATGTAAATGTTGTCTCCTCCTGAGTAGAATGTAAAGTGCTTAAAGGAAGGGGCTCTCTCTCTCATATATCTGTATCCCCAGGTCTTAGCATAGTCCTGGCACCAAGAAGGTATTGAATAAATACTTCTTGCTGGATGGACGGAAACTGAATTACAATATTTCTTCCATCATCAAATATTCATGAAAGATCTACTAATATCAGGGCTTTTCAACTTGTGTCATAAAACCTTTCCCCCTCTGTAGCAATCAGGCTGAGGGACACCTTAGGATCCCTGCTCATAATCAGGTTTTTAAATACCTAATATGAAGTATATGAGATTATGAAGGAACCAATATAATGAAATATAATTAGAAAACACATTTGTAAAATTCACTTCATGGATCTCATATTATGGTCCTCTATGTTTGATTATAGGGTCCATGAAAACAAGGAACATGTCATCTCCAGTGTAAGTAGTACCAAACTTTATACCCAATATAAGTTCAATCAGTGTTTAATTGAACTGAATGATTATAGATTAAGCCATAAAACATTAAATAATCTCTAGATCGGTTATATATTATAAGCATCCATTTTGGCCCCCAAATTTCAGCTCAATTGCGTAAACTTTAAAGAAGTATACAGTATGTTGTGAGGTACTATACTCAAACCTAGGGAGTTTTAAAAAATTTAATTGAATCATTTCTCAGCTTTTTGTCTAAGATCAAGTGTAAAAAATCTTAACTGAGAAATAAAGTATGCCTTCAAAGAGTTTTAAGTATTTTAAATGGTAATGATAGGTACAATAGTAGAATGTAGTTAAAATTATAAAAATAATATTTTGTTATATTAATATTGTCATTGTAAATAACATAATTCTACCAAAAATTAAACCATTTTCGAAGGTGTCTTAGTTTGATTTCTGTTCTATGAAATGTAAACTGCAAAGAAGTCAAAAATATCATGAAAGATTTAAGGAAGGAGACATCATTTACAGCTTTAGCAGAGAATAAGTTGTTTTGTTTTTCAGTATGTTGGAATTTTTTTCCCCTGGATTAGGAAAGAATATAAAATAATAGGATACAGAGTTGTTGGGGGTTGGGGATTATTTATTTTATTTATTTATTATTTATTTAAGGTCTTACTTTGGGGGCAGCCAGTTGATTCAGTGGATAAAGAGCAAGGCCTCTGAACTCAAATTGCCTAGCCCTTACTGCTCTTCTGCCTTGGAATCAATAATCAGTTTAAAAAAAAATCTTCTTAACAGTTAAGCTTATTTCACCTCAGAAAATATTTACAATGCAATCACATAATGGAGAAGCCCTCAAAAGTCTGTGACCCAAAACAATCTCTCTAATTGTTTATTCAGGAGTCTCTTCAAGCCAGATAAAATGAAGCATTTACTTGGACTAGTGTAAGGAAGGCTGGGAAGTTATACAGAGCAAAAGGTAGGAAGAAAAATTAGAATCTTAAGACCAATTTCTCTTCATATATGTATTCTGTTGTTATAGTGAATGTTTATTATGCATTTACAAGTGATTTCACTTAAAGAGGAACAAAAGTAAATTGAAACTGAGTTGGGTTAATTAATACAATTAATTCCATGGCAACACTGGGAAGGCCCAATATGCAGATCTTTCAATTCCTCTGTCACAAATCCTACCACAAACCTCAGCTTAAATTCTTGTGGATAACTACCTTCCCAGCAAAGGGGGGAGGAGTAGGGAGACCAAACAAAACAAAACAAAATTTAAACCCCACAAAGTCTGTCAAGACTGAAATCTTTATAAGTAAGCTATCAGGCACTTCACATACATATCTACATTTATTTTATCAGATCATTTATTTTTTAATTAATTATTTGCTTAGGATATTTTTCCATGGTTATATGATTCTTGTTCTTTCCCTCCACCCTCCTGAAGCTGACAAGGAATTCCATTGGGTTATACATGGATCACTGTATACGAGAACTATTATTAATAGCAACTGTGTAATCACACAGGTGGGCAGGTAGGACTTGCATACATTTTTCCCCCAGAATCTACCAGATCACTTGGTGTGTGAATTTCTGATTCCACTGCAAGAAGACATTTCCAATTCTTTTAAAACCTTTCATCTCTTTCAAGATTCAACTCAACTTTTCTTAAATCCTTTCTTGATCATTCAATTTTTACTTCATTTTTACATCATTCATATCATAGTTATCTATCTTCATTTCTAATCAAAAGGTTTGAAAATCAAGTCCAATCAAGTCAATAAGCATTTATTTATGTGTCTGGCACATGATAGGGAATATTCTCCCTTCACCGAACCCAACCCCCCACCCCCTAACCCCTCACCCCCCCCCCCCCCCCCGAAAAGAAGGAAGGGAGC
>NC_058130.1:762687959-762737488 GCF_016433145.1 Gracilinanus agilis
AAGGAAGGAAGGAAGGAAGGAAGGAAGGAAGGAAGGAAGGAAGGAAGGAAGGAAGGAAGGAAGGAAGGAAGGAAGGAAGGAAGGAAGACAGAGGATGAGAGAGAGAGAGAGAGAGAGAGAGAGAGAGAGAGAGAGAGAGAGAGAGAGAGAAAGGTAGAGGGAGGATGAAACAAGGAAGGGAGGGGCACCAGATTCTGCAATGTTAAAGAAATTCAGCTCCATATGCTTTTAAAATTCAGGTCACACTGCCGAATGCAGTTTAAAAGTGGAATTACTTTCAAAGAATACATATTTCCTCTGAGCTATGTTACATATTTCCTTTTAATGTATCATATTGCAGCAACAGCTGAAATGAACGTCTAGACATCAAAAAACACTCCTTACTCCCACCTACTGCTTTTTTACCTCAGGCATCAAAACTAATGAAACCTATTATCCCCGAACACTAAATTTAGTAACCATATTGGCCACTGCAAATATAAGAAGAAGGGGGGTGGGAGTAAGGGGGTGTGACTCTCAAGAAGAAGGCTACTTATTCAGCCATTTAAAATTACTAAAAATCATTTTTTGCTGCACACTGCAAAAATAGTGACAGATTAAAGCAAGGCATATGGGACAAGGAGATTACTTGCTAGGAAGATTACAATGTCAAGCAGCTAAAGATAAGTCCATTTTGGAAATGGGGCCCATAGTTTGTTTATTGTTTCTCAATGATGTACCTACAAAAATTTAAATGTCTATTTCTAATGTATATTATGAACACCTAAAAGAATTATGATATATAATAGTTCTGTGGTTCCACACTAAACTGAAATTTATTAACTAATTTCATTATAATTTTTATAAAATGTATTCTGAAATGACAATTCAAAGCATGGTATTATCTTTAAAAACTGACTTTCAAAAAGTACCAAAGAAATATAATGTTGAGTCAATTCAAAAATATTGCATTATACTCATAAAAATCCAACTGTACACAGAACTATTGATCAGTCACACTGTCATAGATTGCCTTGTAATAATCTGTTTGAACTCATTAACAACTAAATGGACTCATTACTTAAACCAAATTCAACCTACTTAAGAGTTTTCATTTCCTGCGTTGGCTATTGGAAAGAGGCAATTTGGTATTATTGGTCTTAATTACAAATTCTGTGTAGAAAATGGATTTTAACTTTTCCCCATGTAAATTCATCAATCAACCAAGTCAGAAGAAGAGATACACATCAAAATGCTCCATTTGTTTTGACCTATTTGTAGCTGTTAAGTGATCTGAAGCACTGATAATATTCCACACACACAGAGGCACAGTTGCAGTTCCCAATTTTAACAGTGTAATGTCTTTTTAAGGTATCTTTAACAGCATGAGTCCTCTGTTAGACAGAGGATAATCAGAATTTTAATGAAGGCTTCCACACACTTCAGACATGACCCAAGTTACAATTTCAATCAAACACAGTCCTTACAGAAAGCTAGTAAACTTCAAATTGAAGAAGACAGCAAAACTACATAGGTCACTTCTGGAGAAATTGAACAAAACCTTCAAAAGACAATTGTCACTGAAAACAAACATACTGGAATGTTACTTTAGTAGCTGTACAGTCAAAAAGAAGTTTAATACACTAGTTAGGGATGATTTTTGAAAACAAGATGGGCCAGTCATTTTCCATTACTTTTATATATTTCCAAATAAGGAATAATAAATTATTTCATCTTCTAAGTACTACTACTACTACTACTACTACTACTACTACTACTACTACTACTATTTATTTTTTAAAAAAAGAACTAAAATTGACATTGACATTTCTACAGGTAGTTCCATTTGGGAGAAATTTACATGAAAATTCAACTTTTCTTGCAATTCAGGAGTCCTGCCAAAGAATTTGCTATCAGGAGCAAGAAACAGAAATGCATTAGAATGTTGGAATTCAAATGTTTTAGATTTTTTTTTTTTTTAAGAAAAGGCTGCTTATATTATTTTCTGAAATACCAGAGGAAGCTGGGGGTGCAGTAGATAAAGCACTGGGCCTGGAGCAGAAAGCTCTTAGTTCAAATACGATGACCCCTGACACTTATTAGCTATATGAGTGAGGGCAAATCACTTAGGCTCAGTTTGCCTCCATTTCCTCAACTGTAAAAATAGTGACAATAATAGCATCTATCTCCCAGGAATGTTGTGGGGAATAAATGAGATAATATTGGATGAAGTGCTTAGAACAGTGCCTAGCACACAGCAAGCACTATATAAATGCTTATTCTCTCACTCCTACAATGAATTTTTAACAAATCCACTCTGATACTGACTTAAATGGCATAACATTTTGCCATTTGGCATAATTGTGTTCTTCCCTCTCCATTTTTTCTTGGGGAAAAAAAATCCATGTTTCCCTCCATCTTAATGTTAAAACCCACTTATTTTTAAATGACTTTTAAAAATGGCAACCAGTGTGGTGCAGAAATTCTAACAGAGCAAAGAAGCCGAATTGCCTTTTCTTCTTAATCTCCCACAGTTGTCTCGTCACTATCATTACAGTGAGTAATCTCTGCAGCTGTAAGGCTCTGAAATGCAGCTGTCTCATTAGCATGCCTGCCCGCCACCCCCATGGGCCCAGCATTTCTAGGCTCGCTACAGTAATCTTAAAGAGCATTTTAAAGGAGGCTTAGCCTGGCTGAGGGCACTCTGCAGCATGACTGGGAGAACATGGAAACACGATTCATTAGACACGCCTGGAGTGATAACAATGGAGCGGCTTCTCCCTGCCTTTCATTTCTTACATGGGGCTGAGACGAATGCATTCTCGTTACCCAACAAGCACATTTAGAGAGAGAAAAAAATCTGTAATCACCTTTGATTAAGAGACAACATCTTCTTCCTATATAAGCCGCCAGCCAAGCTGACGGTGTAATTATTTTTAACTGACAGGTTAAAATAGCAAATGTACCTAAAAAACAACATCTGCAAGGACAGGGAAATCTGGCTGCAAAGAATGGCCTCCTGACGGACTCTGAGACAGGCAGGCCCTGGACAACTACTGCCCACTTTCAATGTGGTCCTAAAATTCTATCGGGGGTCATTATTAAGGCTCCCCAGCTAGCCTTGGAACTAGGAGAGCTCACATTTAAATAGCCCCGTAAGGGAGACAAAGTGCTATACATTCATCCTGCCCTTGGAGGTAATGCTATGATTATCCCCATTTCAGAGATATGGAAACTAAGACCGGCAATCACACAGCTAGGAATCCTCAGAGGCAAGAAGAGGTTTCTAAAACAAGTCCTCCAGACTTCAGGCCCTCACTCCATGACGGGAGTCAGAGGAAAATATATAGGAAAGGGAAGGGAGGAAAAGAAGGGAGAAGGGAGAAGGATTTGTTTTTTGCTTTTTTCAAAAACTTCAGAGAGCCCAAGTTTCAAAAATCTGAGATCTTTATTATTAACAACACACTTTCCCTCCACTACTTTCACCATTACTTTTACTATATATTTTTCAATAAAAGTCCTATTAATCTCAAAAAGTACTTATTCATCACCCATTTCCAATGAAGAATCATTGGTTTGCCTATATGTAGATATGAATTTTTTGTAAGACAGAAAATCTGTTTTCTATTTTAAATTACTTAATATTTTATTTGGAGAAAATGTGATTTTGATTAAAAACAGGAACATTTAAACAATACTTATTTTGTACCCTTCTATGTTTTCACCCAACTCCTGGCAATCATGGCTGGTGAAGTTTAGTGTTGTAATATAAAAAACTTCATTTATACTTGAAATCAAGCCATAAACCCCATTACACAATCAACTTTCTTAGAAGCTCCTTTCCATACATTTCTGACCCAGCCTCTGTGTGTGGTAGGTTGTTTAGTACTTGGGTTATACTATTTGAGAAGAAACTGATAATTCACACAGAAGTATGAGGCCAACAAGTGAAGCATTATTGCATTATTACAGAAGTATGGAAAATATTTTTCAAAACTAATAGAATTGTATAATATTTAAAGTAAGTGGTTATAGCTTTTTCTTCACTTTCTTTTTTTAATTACCCAGTATGTACAGAATGAATTCCAAAACCAACAAAGCAATTTTCACAGAGCCAGATTGGTTGAAACATTCAAAGCTCTGCCAAACTCCTCCCAGACCAGAAGATGCTACAGATCGTATCACCTCCAAGAGAAAAGGGATCTCAGTTCTGATCCAAACTACACAGGAAGAACTAGACACTCTTCCACATCCCCAATAGGATGCCAGCTAGGCTTGGCATGAAGACCTCCAGGGCAAGGCCTGCACTACCTCTTTAAGGGAGCCAATTAACAAGAGAAATATAACAGTTTTACTTAAATTGCCAATTGCTATTACCGAAGGACATTTAAAAAAAAAAAAAAAGACAAAATATTCTTCATTTTTAGATTTAGCAGGGTTCACTAGGCATTTAAAAAACATTAGGTTAGACTCTGGCTCTTCAGCACAAATGTATTTTCAAGGTCAAAAGGTAAATGTTAGTAGGAATACAATACTCATTAAAATAAAATCCATATTTCAATGAAGTCTCAGTTTCTAGACTAGATAATCTCTACGGCCCCCTCTATAAGTTTATTATGAATTAGTGAACAGCTGAATTATGCCACAATATTTCTACCATCAACTGGAGAAAAAGGCTTTGAATAGAAATTGACTCTTTTCTGGGAACAATGAAGTTTCCCTTTGCATATGAATAATTAGTATTTATATAGTGTTTATGTCCAAGATATGGTACTATCCCTTAACTCTTGAAAGCAGTAAAAAAAAAGTTCCCAATTTATAAACATAACCTTGCAAACAACCTATGCATGACTCATTCTATATTTATATCTAAATCTAATTTGTCTTCTGACAAATAGTCATGACTTCTCCCTATTTGAGTGTTGAGTTACATGATCATTACTGTCCCTTCCAATGTTTACATTCAATCATCTGTGATACTGTCAAGTAACATGGCCTGGCATCTAGTTTTTAAATAATATTTTAAGGCCTCTTAAGAGAATCTTAAAGTTAGAAATGGCCAAAGAAATATAATGTAAAAGGCACCTCAGGAAGGGGAATATGGAAGGGTAGGTTAACTCAAAAGGCAAGATCAGTCTATTGTGGTGATGACTCAACCCTTCCTCCCTTCATGAAATACTATAGTTAAAATTTATTTTAAAAAAGATGAAAGACCATTTCCTCTTTAATCTCTTTTGGGGGGGGGGGCGCTAATATGCCTAGCAATGGGCTTTCTAGGTCCCAAGCTGATGAACATTTTAATCATTTTAATCATTTTCTTTGTAAAGTTCTGAATGGCTTTCCAGAAAGGTTGGCTCAACTCATTTGATTACCCATAGTGTGTCCCTCCAACATCAACTTTTGCCATTTTTTATTACCTTCCTCAATTAGCTGGTTATGAAGTAAAATCTCAGAGTTGTTCTGACTTTTTTTTCTTCTGTTGCTAATGTCAGTAGTTACCAAAATGTCTTATTGACAACTCTTTGTTCATGCCCCTTAACCAGCTATGTACCAAGGAATGGTCCTACATATTTGATTTAAAACTCCACTTATTTTAATATCTTATCCTTAAATATACTTGATACAATGATTATTTTTCCTCCCACCAATCAACACTGACTAAATTTTATAAAAATGTATTTCATAAATTTTTCAATGGTAAATGGCTTGGACAGAATCTGACAATATACCCCATCAGGTAAGTGAGATTTTTGAGAGCTAGATAGGGAATATAGGGAATAAGACTAATTCTGTGAAGGGTGAGAGGGCAAGTATTCTCAGTTCCAATCAACTGGCATACAAATAAGCTTTTGAAATACAACCATTTCAGAAGGTGGAGACTATTGTACAAACAACATTTAGTGTCTACCTGTTAACAGCTGGTAGACTTCCGATCATATACAACCTATAACAACCTTTTGGAAAATAATCATTCAGGCCATCTGGGTGGTGCAAGATGACAACTTTTCTTTCCTAAATTTGAGTTCTTGATAAATTACCTTCTTGAGTTCTTATACTTAAGTTCTGCCTGTAAAACTCTAAATTGACTAATTAAGTTTCATTTATATTAATACTTCAAGAATCTGTGAGATCATTGTGGCACAGGAGCTCTCTCTATGCCAAACCCTCTACTCTTTTGCAGATGGCCTTTATAATTGCAATACTAAAAGAAATTCATTCCTATTTGCCAACTTTCTAGTAGCAATCTCTCCAAATTTAGCCTATTTTCCAATAAGGGACAAGTGGTCTTATACCCAGAACAATGATATTATTGATGTGAGTCCTTAAATCTTAGGGAAGAACCAACAGGGCTTGTAGTTGTTACCATATAGAGAAAATCAAATATTGGTTTAATATTTTGTATTTGATTTCAATCTGCAACTGCCTGAGTTATGTTGCTTTGTGTCTAAGTTCAGAGGACATTCTTTAGTCCAGAAGTTCAGTTTTCCTCTAAATTAAATTTAAAAGTTATGTTTCCCTATAAATCACTTCAATCAAAAGAAAACTTATCTCTGAACCACAAGCTGCTTTTGTACAATTAGAAGAATCCTGTGATCTTTGAAGGATAAAAATGGATACCAAGTAATCTGGCCTGTTATCTCTGCAACATTTTCCTTCAAGAAAGTTTGGTCTGTTGTCACTGTGAAGGGACTCATGCTGGGTGTGCCACCTAGAAGAGGCAGAAAGTCCCCAACTATACTCCCCTTCCCTTTTCTCCTTTCTTCTTTCTTCTTTTAGGTCAAGTTCATAACCCCTGATTGTGTATGGATCATATAACCTATGGAAAACTGCCCCTTGCCAAATTTACTCTGCAACTTGGCTAGAGGTGTATGAGTCTTGATTTTTTTTTTTTCCATTTTGAGTCAGTGGGCTCCTGACCTACACACAACTGTGTCACTAACTAGGCCCTCAGGTGAACACCACTAGTGAGTTTCCATAGCAACCAAATGGAAGGAGAGGTTCTTATTAGTCCTGGATTTCAAACTTTTATCCAACCATAATTTCTCCATCATTTATGACACCAGATTTTGTAACCAATCATACTGTTTTCCAAATTTGATGCTTCCTATTCTTTTTCTCTTGTATCTTCCAAAACTATATGAAGGATGTTTTGACTGAAGTTAAGATAAACTGAAAGACAAAGTTCCAACCATGATCTGTGTTAGTTAAGATAGTAATCAATAAATTAGGTCAATAGCTTCTCTAAATGGTCAAAGACTCTGAGTGAGGGTTGATGGAGTCCTTTGTACCAATTAGCAAGATGATAGATCAAATCTCCTATGCTATAAGTGGGTCTTCTGATTGTTCTAACATTATATCAGGACAATCTCAATTAGTACACATTTTAATGAGAAGATGTGTTAAAAGTCACCTCAGGTAATAGGATTAGTCAGCAGACTGAGTCTAGTCTACAAATGTTATTAAATGAATCAGTTGGAACCAGAGGTAAGTTAAGGGGAAGGGAGAAGGAGTTAATAAAGGAACTTGAATTCAGATAAGAGGTGAGGTTTAAAAGGTACAGGATACAAAAGTAGAGAGATTCACAACAGATGAGTCACCAGTGGCGGTAAATTATAAAACAAAAACTGGACCTTTAAGCAAATTTCAGGATGTAGGTTAAAAGAAGAGTTACAAAGGTTACCAAGTTACAAAGGGTTTTGAACTTTTAAGAATTGGGAGAGTATTAAACCCATTCCCAGGTTAACTAAGTCATTAAATTAAAATTAAAATCGATTTTCAATTTTGCAGCTGATAATCCTCACCTCATGGACTTTTTGGCTTAGTGAGGTGGGAGCCCTCCTTTATTGGTAATAGCTAGCCTTACAAATAAACTGATCTTGCATAAACTCCATAATCTCCTATACTGCATAAACATGCATAATATATTCATCTAAACTAAGAAATAGTTTAGCAAGTCAAAATATTTGATCAGCTGAAAGAGCAAAATTTCCAAATATCATGAATATAGTGACTACATGAATGCTTACTGAACAATTTTAGCTCCTACAACAAAGGAAGGTGTGTTATGCTGAAGTAAAATGCAGATACTCTGCCCTAAAAGGGCTTACATTTGGGGAAATAAGATGAGCATATATAAACATCAATACTGAAAAAGTAGAAAAAGTGTATAAAAGAGAATTCCAGGGAGAGGATTCTTTCTCCTTAATGTTCTGTTTCCTGGAGGGGGCAGTATCTGAGCTAAGCCTTGAAGAAGAGATGAGATTTTTGAAATGTGAAGATGAAGGTTGTAGGAAGACAATAATAAATACAGATTATGATAGTGATTAAAAAGAAAAAAGGGAGGTGGGAACCCATGGGATAGTCTCAAAGGAGAGTGAATAGGACAGCTTACTTATAAAGAATAAATTCAGGGATTGATAGCGGTAGAAAGGCAACTGTTGAAAGGTTTAAATGCAAGATTAAGAAGTTTAGAATTTATTTGGAATTTTGACCAAAGAAGATATGTGTTATGGGGTAGGACTTATAAGGATAACTAAAATCCAGGATTGCTATTGGAATAAAATTAAATACTTGCATAAGAGACAATCAGTAAAAAGAAAGCTCTTTTTTTGTACTAATGCCAAATCAGTGGCCAAAGTCTTAGTCTCTTAATCCAATACCTTTGTAGGAAAAACTGGCCTTATCTATATGGAATGGGGTCTTAAGATATTGTTCTCACATCATCATGTGAGTAAGACTAACATCATAAATATTACTTTGACAATTGGTACAGGGTGAAATGGAAAGAAACAAGATATAGAAACAAAAATCCAGGTGAGATTTATTGTCATAAATCTAAGTATAGTGACAGCAGATTGTAAGAAAGTGACAAATAAAATAAGGTATTTTTAAAAGGCAGATATAGATTGTCATCTTTTGTATTAAAGATATTGCCAATCCACAGAAGATGACATGGTGTCAAAAGAATTGATAAGCCCTAGCAACTGGTTGGATATGAGGTCTGTGGCAGGATGAAAGGGAGGACTCCAGGAGGACTGAGATTAAGGCTGTAAACTTCTAGGACTGGAAAGATCATAATGCCCTCAATAGTAACAAAGTTTACAAAAGGAGAGGGTTTGGGGCTAAATATGACATCAGTTTTGGACATGAGCTTAAGATTTCTATGGGACATTCAGCTCAAGATGTGCAATAGGCAGTTGGACATGTAAGACTGGAAGTCAGCAGAGAGGTTAAGGCTGCATAAATGAATCTGAGAATCATGGATAACTGAAATCATGGGAACTGATGAGATCACCAAGTGAAATAGTGCTGAAGAAGAAAAGGAGATGGGGAAGGATGAAGCCTTGGGGGGATTCCACTGTTATTAGGCATTGAATTATGTATCTAAATGATACGAGGGTGGTATTGGGACTTCAGATGGTCAAGGAATGATTGTTAGGACCAGTAATCAGAAGTATCTCAGGGTTTGGGAAGGCCAACAGGATAAAGCTTACAGGATACCCAAATGATAGTAAACAGGGTTTATTTAAGATAAGGGAAGGAGGGAAAGGGAATTGGGATGATCTAACTAAAGAATATAAATAAACCTCCCCACCAAATCTAGTTGTTATCTTCTGATAGTTGGTATCTGCACTATCAATGACCTATCTACCTAAAAGTTCCAGTTCCTACAATAAATACCCTTTACTAACCAAATTCCTGCCTTAGATGGTGAATAGAGGTGGTAAGGTTGGAAGGTAAGCAGGAATAGGACTAAAGGGAAAAGGTCTCACTGACAGATGGCTTTAAGTGTCTTTTGAAGCTCAGTTGGAATATCTATCAGTAGTAACAGGATACACACAGGCAAACAGGAACAAGTAGTTGGATCAGTAGGACAGCCACAGGAGAGGGGGTAAGTCAAACTCAGGAGGTCCATCCAAGGAGTTCAGACAAACTCAACCTCTACAGCTTTCAACTGTTCCCAGAAGAAGCACATTGTCACTTCCCAGAATTCTGGAATCTTTCTGCTTCTCCCTTTCCAGCAGCTCCTGCTCCTGCTGCTTCCTTATTTCCTTATAACAGCATGAAGTAGAAGACAGAGAAGAAAAGGTAGGAAGAGAAAGAAGAGAGAGCAGTGACACTAAAACCTAGAAAGAAGAAAGTGGTGGAGGACTTGCACAGAGGTCAAGAAAGATGAGGACTGAGGCCTGAGAAAGGGCTATTGGATTTGGCCAAATAAGAGGTCGCCAATGATTTTAAGAAGAGAGGTTAGTTATTTTAATTAGAAATTCAAAATTCAGGCAACAGAAAATGAAGATGGTGGGAAGAAAAGGAGGAGAAAATATAGGACAAGAGCCTGATAGTTCTTTGAGAATGGAGGAAACAGCTATGTTTGGAGGCAATGAAGTAGCAGCCTTCTTTGCCCTTCCATCAAGCTCCAAGCAGACACCATCTTCAGCCACTTCCATATTCTCAGGGTCAGTCCAGGAACTGCATGACCCCTCCTAAAACTCTCATCTTTCAAGTCAAACATAGTTGTTCCTTGGGACAACTCTGTCTTAGGATGAACCCCTGTGGTCAATGAAAACTTGAATGTGAAATGAAAATGAAAACAAAGACTTTCATCATCCATCCCAACAATTCTATATATGAATACTTAAGTTGCCATGGTTTAAAGTCCTTCCTTTATCCTCCAGTTACCAATCTGTTATTCCCAAATCTTCTCAACCCAGATTCCTCCAACCTCTCACTTTAAAGCTATCCAACCCTTCTACTGTGTTGTCTGGAATGTCTGCTGTTTCATCTTAAATCTTTTCTTTTCCTGTTCCTTCTTTCTTCTGGCTCTCCTCTGGTAGGTAGCTTCCTCCTGATGACACAATTTTTTCCATTATCGCCCTCCTCTCCAGCACTGGTTGCACTTTCCCAACTTAGATTAACTTTTGCTCCTTGATGCCACTTGCAGCCTCTCCCTTTATCACCATCACTCAATATCTTTTTCAAAACCTTTGAAGTTCATTTAATTCAAATTTATTACTCTAAGAAGTTTTCCATAATGTTTGTACCTTACCTGAATATCTCATGTGTATATCTTGTTTGTACATAATTGTTTGCATGTTGTCTCCCCCATTAGCCTGATCTCCTGGAGAGCAAGAGCTGAGTTTTGCCCTTCTTTGCATTCTCAGATACAGTAGGGGCTTAGTAAATGCTAGTTAATATAAAAGAACGAGAAGAAGCAATTTGACAATTTGACAGAAAACTATGGGCTTAAGATTTAAAAAAAAAAAACAAAAACAGAGAAGGACCTGTTTGTACAAAAATATTTATAGCTGCTCTTTCTGTGGTGGCAAAGAATTGGGAACTAAAGGGATGTCCTTCCACTGGGGAATGGCTGAACAAACCGCGATATATGATGATGATGGAATACTATTGTGCTATAAGGAAAGATGAACAGAATGATTTCAGAGAAGAGCTGGAAAGATGTGAACTGATGCAGAGTGAAATAAGCAGAATCAGGAAATCATAATATATGGTAACTGCAATAGTGTGGAACGATCAAATGTGATAGACTTGGCAACTAATAGTGATCCTGGACGATTGTAAGGACTTATGAAGAAAAATGCTATCCACTTCCAAAGAAAGATATGTTGGAGTAGAAATGCAGATGAAAACATATGATCACTTGTTTATTTGGGCATATGCTTTGGTTCTATAAGATTATTCACTTACAAAAAATGAATAATATGTACATTTTTTTCATAATAAGACATGTATAACTCAGATTGAATTGCCTGTCAGTTACAAAAGAGAGGAGGAAAAAAGGGAGAAAGACAATATGGATCATATAACTTTTGAAAATGTGGAAATTTTTTATTAAAGTAAAAAAAATTTTAGAAAGAAAAAGAATAAAAACCAGAAAGCTTCTGTCTTATCAATCTTAGGAATTCATCAGCACACAAAGAAGAGCAATAAGTCATCTATAACTACGTTGGTATCATTTCTTCTGGCTGCAAAATTGGAGAGGACCTATAATAATGTGAAAGTTCATCAATGATGTTGCCAACCTAGTAACTATAATTAGATTTTTTTAAATTCTTACAGTGATTCCCAAAGTGGGCGCTACCACACCCTGATGGGTGCTGCAGCGATCCAGGAGAGTGGTGATGGCCACTGTGTGCATTTATCTTTCCTATTAATTACTATTGAAATTTTTAAAAAATTAATTTCCAGGGGGCTAAGTAATATTTTTTTCTGGAAAGGGGGCGGTAGGCCAAAAAAGTTTGGGAACCACTGCAAGATAAGCAAAATCACATTTCTACAAAAGCCAACAACTCAATATTAGTTTCTATTTTCTATAATGCCAATATTTGATCTGGGGAAGATGCTCTCAAAATTCCCCTTGTTTCTTCGCCACTACTACACATAAAATTTTAACACTTAACTCCAAGATATTTTAAAGAAAATGGGATCTGGTCACTTTAAGCACTGAAACATTTCTGCCAGTTCAAGTGAGATTGAAATAAATAGGTTGTTTTAACAGTATCATAATTAGCAAGACCAAAATGTCTAGAAAGAATAACAAAGCAAGGGAAACTGACACAGTTATACGGATATGGTTTAAATTGGATATTTTGGAATATATTCTCAAATAAAGATTCACTAAGATGTTACTTAAAATTTTTAAATGCCAAAATTTGAAGGGACCTTCTGAGTTCATTTAATTCAACCTTGTCATTTCAATTACCCAAGAATCAAACCTGAGTCGTCACATTGACTTAAATTCAATTCCCTTAAGAAAATTCTAAATGAGAATCTGTTTAGGACTCACTCTATCTGTGGAATAATTCATTCTTCTTTCTGGGACTTAGTTTCCTTCTATGTCTAATGAGAAAATTAAATTGAAGGTTAGGCACCTGCCTTCCAGTTCTAACTTTCCTCTCAGCTCTAGCTCCTCCCTTAGGAATCAAATGGGCCTTCTTTCTATTCTCAATGAAGACTAGTCATTTTTTTAAATAAGATTTTATTTTTCCCCAATTACACATAAAAACAACTTTAACATTTATTTTTCAAATTATTTGAGTTCCATATTCTCTCTTTCCTTACCCTCCTGCCTCCCTGAGACTACAAGCAAACTGATATGTTATACATGTGAATCATATAAAGCATTCTATATTAGTCATTTTGTGGAAGAAAACTCAAACAAAACTAAGAAAGTGAAAAGTATTATGCTTTGGTCCATTCACTCTGTCAGTTCTTTCTCTGGAAGCAGATGACCTTTTTCATTATGAAGGTCTAACCATTTTAAATAAATAAATGAGTGTCATCTTAGCACGTACTTCCTGTTTTCAAGATTTCAACTTATTTACAGATATTGAATTTTCATATTTCCCTACCTGAAAATATTGATTTTTTTTCATCAAAAGTAACTCAGAAACTTAAGAAGTAAAGATTTAATTCACAATAATTCTATTTAGAAACTCAATTTTCAGCAGGCAGCTGGATGGCTCAGATAATTAAGAGACAGGCCTAGAGATGGAAGGTCCTAGGTTCAAATCTGGCCTCAGACACTGAGCAAGTCACTTATCATAATCCTCTTTGCCTAGCCCTTACCACTCTACTGCCTTGGAAACAATACTTAGTATTGATCCTAAGATAGAAGGCAAGGATTTAACAAAAAACCTCAATGTTCTAAAATACTCTTCATCTATCTGACCATATAAAATAGAACTTCGTACATTAGACGAAGCTACACATTAGACTGAGCTGCTCAAAATGTCAAGAAGTTGAGACACTTCAGTACAGTAACTCTTTTGAGCTGGCAAAACAAAGATTCACAATTCACATTCAGTATAAATCCTTCAGTGTGAAAGGTTCCTTTCCTTTCTATGCTTCAATTAGTCATAGGCTATATTAATTCTTTTTCCTGAATAGTTTCGTCCTTTTGAAGGTGAACTTACATTAAGTCAAAGGCATATAATATACAGGCAATTTGGAAATGGATTTTTGCCTGCTCAAACCGGACATTATTACTTGCCATGGGAGAAACTAAATATGAATTTGACATTTCACATGATCAGAAGCCTCAGCACATGCCCATCTTCCTCCAGGGCAGTTGCCAAACTTCAAACTTCCATCTTAGGAAAGAATCAATTCTTTTGTCAACAGGCTAGCAATAGCTCCTTACTGAGGGACTCATCTATCATCATGATCATCTACTGACCTTCCAGGAAATGGATCTACTCATAAAAGGCTTCTTGAATATTTCTTTTATTAAGCTTAAAAAGAAAATTATACACACCGGCCTGGTCCCTTGAAAACTGTCATACTTGTATGATTTTTTTCATCTTAAGACATATACTAACACACTTTGCAAAAAATAGCACAAAGCAATTTTGCTTCTTTTAGATAATTTATAATTAATTTAAAAATACACCTTCAGGTCCTCTAGAATCAATTTTCCTTTTTCCTAATCACTCCAGGCATCTGAGAATTTGACTTTTATTAATAGGATTATTGACATATTCTTTTTTTTAGGTTAGCCTTTTGTAATTTTATTCCTAGAAATGTTAAATGAAACTAATTCTTTCTAAATGAAGAGGAAATACAACTTCATCCAAACACCTGAAAGGAACTGAGAAAAGCAACTTGGAATAGCACTGCTTCTCCAACACACAGAACTTCATCCTTCTTCCTTCTTCCCCAAAGAAAGGATATCTATTTGATGAGAATGTGATAACAGAGAGATCAATTTATCTGCCAACTTCCTGAGACATAATTATATGGGAATGAATAATTTACCGCCACAAAGTTCAATAATAGATAATGCAAATTAAAAATAACTTTAAGTAACTGTGTACAATGATTTGACAACCTAAAAGTACTAAATATATATCGAATACAGTATAAGCTCTTTGCAAACAATGAAGACCTTATTTTTTTAACTGAATCATATAAAAAATGAAAACAATTTAAAATAAAAATGAACACGCCAAATAACATTTAGCAAAGTAAGATAATTTAAATATGTATCATGTTTAAGAAAAGATTCTCTGCTACAGGGAGGGGGAGAATATCTATGGAAAAATACATGATAAATGACCATTTTCTTTGCCTGAAAACTGGCAACTATTATAACTAGTTCTCGAAAATGGTGCCCCTGAGCCAAATTCCATTGTGGTTGCCACCCCCAACTTAAAAGCAGAAGTATAAATACACATAGGAAAAAAACAGTGTGTATAGTTTTGAAGATGATGTTTAAAACTAAGCCTTCACTGCAAATTTTTTGTTCAATTAAATTCAGTAAGCCAATTACTATACTAGGCAATGGAAATTACAAAATACTCATTTTATCAGACCAATACATTCTTCCCTTCCCATAAGTTGAAAATCATGCATAATAGGGAACCCCATTATTAAATACATAAGACACTTTACAATTTTTCTTAGGTTTATCAGAACTACCAACATCGCCACTCTTGCACATTGGGGCCATTATTAAAAACTAAAACAAGCAAGAACTCTGGACAAAGACTGATATAAGAACTAACGTTTGGCATAAAACAATGTTTTATGCCAAAAACTCACACTAACCCTTTTCAGAGTGAGCATAAGCATGACTGGAGATAAGACTTTGTGCTGCTTGGAAAAAATCAGACAGATTTAGAATATAATTTAAAATTTTTTATTTTACATTTTATTTACCTTTATTTTCTAGATCACCAGTTAAGTATATCTGAATTCATGTGTGTTAAGTTCATGTAAAATGAGATTTTACAGTACAAATGTATCAATCAACAATTTATTAAATACCTACTATATGCCAGGCACTGGGTAAGGTATTAGGTATAGAAATATAGAGGATGTAGGCCTAGAGACTGGAAAGTCTTGCTTTCAAATCTTGGCCTCAAAAGCTTCCTAGATGTGTGACCCTGAACAAGTAATTTAACCTCAATTGCCTAGCCCTTACTGGACTTCTGCCTTGGAAACAACATTTAGTATTGATTCTAAGATAGAAGGTAAGAATTATTGGGTTTTTTTGTTGTTTTTTGTTTTGTTTTTAAGTACAAAGGATTCATAGTCCTTAATCACATTAGAAGGAGTTTACCTTCTAATGGAAGGGGGATAAAAAATAAAATAAGTTTATGTGGTCTAAATACAGTCAATAAATACAAAAGCACTGGATGTAAGTTTGTTTGGGGAAAGAAGAACAGCTGGTGGTAGAGAAGGGTGCAAGAAATGCTTCATGAAGAAGGCCCTTGAGTTGTATCCCAAGCAAGAAATGGATTCTATAAAGTACACTGAAAGGTGGCTAGAGAAGAACAAGACAGTACATTCAAGGTATGGAGGATGGCCAGTAGAAAAGCATGGATAAGGCAAAGGAAATGCCATGTGAAGAATAGAAGACAGCCTGGCAGAATCCTAGAGTGTAGGAAGGAAAGTAATTGTCAATGAGGTGGCAAAAAAAAAAAAATTGGGAACTAAGATTATGAAGGATTTAAAAGTTAAATGAGTAATTTATATTCTATCTTTAGGGCAAAAGGAAGCTACTGGAGTTCATTGAGAAAGCGACTTCAAGTTACACATGAGGAAAATTACTTTACAAAAATGAAATAGTTCCTGCCTTCAAGAAGCTTTCATTCTTTTGGGGGATGGGAGATCATATGTACAGAGTCCCCAAAAAAGCACTGGACTCATATGAAAAGGGACTGGTCCTGGGACGTGACTCCAAAAAAACAGCAATTTATTAATGAAATTTTTATAACAAAAATTCAAGCAAATAATCACACATGTCAATTTATATTTCAATAGCACACATATTACCACTAATAAGAAGAAAAGCAATTTAAAATTTTATTGTGCTATAATTTCTTCTACAGGAGTCAAAAATTTATACTACGATGCCATTGTAAAAAATATATGTATATTAACAATATACACACAATTCTATTCAGTCTACAAATTCTACAATCAACTATGAATTATATAAGGCATTGGTTTGCCAAAAAATATACTAGACACACAATAAGTATTTCAAGCAAGTAGTGTTTCAGTGGTAAAATCTATAAGTGATCCATTGAAATGATAGTGTGCTTTCTTTATACAAACATTTTCAACCCCAATTATGCATTAAAAATTCTTAGTTCAATCACATTTTTAAAAATTCTGAAACTGGAAAGAAGTTCTGTCACTTTACCTTATTTCCAGTGTTAAGTTACTTTTTCAGGGTTCAATAAAGCTACTTATTTGATTGTATTAATATGGATTCAAATGTATTATCCTATTCTATCCTGTAAAAAAAAATGTTTTATTTTTTAAAAAAGTTAGCACTTCAGACAAATACTCCTTTAATAAATTTCTTTTAGGATGTTAACTTATAAAAGAAAAAACAGTTGTTTAAATAAATCTTTTACTTTTCTACTACATCTCTTTTTTACTAAATAGAAAAGTATTTACTAGGTTTAGATTACATTTATTCATGGCTAATACTATAATTCTGTTCTGTTATCCCCCAGTCATCCAAAGTTCAAAGAGGAAGGGGGAAGAAGTTTGATGAAACTAGGTACAAGATCCAGCCTCTCATATAAAGAGGAGGATCCACTAACCAAGCAAAAATGTCCTTATTATTTCTCTTCTTTCACTAGTGAGTATCTTCCCTCTCTTACTGTATGGAAAAACTAATATTGTTATCAATCCTTCATGACCACCACATCCCCATACCATAGCAAACTTAAAATGCACATGACCAGATTAAACATACCATAAAAAATATTCAAAAGCAAATCATATCAGCTACCTTTCATCACTAATTCTAGTTATTAAATTCTTAACCACAAGATACAGAAATAATTGTAAAATATAAAATGGATAACTGATTACAGAGAATTGAAAGTTTCCTCATCTGTAAAATCATGGGCCTCCAATCAATGATGTTTAAGGTCGATTCAAATTCTAAAGCTATGATGCTACAATTAATTTTAACATGAACAAAATTAATACAACTAGGATAAAAAGGAAACCGGTCAATTAAAGAAACATATTTGTAGAAAATTTAGCTTTCAAATACAAAACTCAAGAGAAGCATAAAACGGTAAACAAGAAAGAGAAACTGTAAGGTATTCAATAAGATAACTATTTACATTCTTTACATGGGAAAATGTATGATACTTGTAACTCCTAAGAACTTTGTTATTATTTAGGCAGTTAGAAGGAAGATAGATAGATAGATGTCATAGGTATGAGTTGGCTATGATGGGATGATAGCTTAAAAATAAAGTTAAAGGGTAAGAGAGGAATGCACTGGAAAAGTAGGGAAGGAAGAGTAGAATGGGGTAAATCATTTCACATAAAAGAAGCACAAAAGATCTTTTACATTAGAGGAAAATGGGGGTAGGGGGGAGGATAGATAATATTTGAATTTTACTCTCATCAGAATTTGCTCAAAGAGTGAGCAACATACACACTCACTTGAGTACAGAAATCTATCTTATCTTACAGGCAAGTAGGAGGGGCAGAGAGAGAGGTTAAAAGAAAGGGAGGTAGGGAGAAAAGGAAGGGTATATATTTGGGGGAGGGGGCAGGGACCAGAATTAAGATACTTGAGAAGGGATAGGGTAAGAGTAAGAGAAAGATAAACAAGTTAAAATAAGTTGGAGGTAAACATGTAGTAATCATAACTTTGAAAAATTATTACAACAAGTTTCTCTGATAAAGACTTCATTTCTCAAACACAGAGAAAACTGAGTAAAACGTATAAAAAACAGGCCATTACCCAATTGATAGATGGTCAAAGGATATGAATAGGCAGTTTTAAGACAATGAAATCAAAAGCAATCTCTAATTCATGTGAAAAAATGTTCTAAATCACTACTTATTAGAGAAATGCAAGTAAAACAACTCTGGAATACTAACTCATACCTTTCAGACTGGCTAATGTGACAAAAAAGGCAAATGACAAATGTTAAAAGATGAGGAAAATAAGGACACTAATGCATTGCTGGTTGAGCTGTGAACTAGTTCAAACACTCAGAAGAGCAATTTGGAGGTATGCCCAAAGGGCTATAAAACTGTGCATATTTTTAAGGTCTGTATGGAAAAAAAGAAAAGGAGAGGAAAAGAAAAGAAAAGAAAAGAAGCCTATATGTACAAAAATATTTATAGCAGCTTTTTGTGTTTGCAAAGAATTAGATAATGAGGGAATGGTTGAACAAGTTGTAGTACAGATGTCCCTTCCACATCCCAAGAGTTAGGGGTGCAACATTCCTACAATTTGGAAAATCAAAGTGAATCTTTTGGGCTTTCCCTTCATGCCAGAGAAGTCTGATTTTTTTCTTTTTCTTTTATGGGATATTTACATTACATTATTGTTAATGCTGAGTTAAGTACAAGTATTCTTTCCACATCACCAGGGAAAACTAACTTTTTACATATTTTTAACTTTAAAAAAGAAATTTTGTATATTTACAATATTAAAAGATAAAATGTTAACATTATACAATACTATACATATATCTTATGCATTTCTGAATTTCTAAACTTTTTCTATCATCTGTTAGCTTCTGCATATTGTTTGCAGATTCAAAATTGCCCCCAAAATTACCATTTAATTTCATATGCCAACCCATGATATATTGACACAGAAATGAGAAAAGTTGTGATGTGGCAAGGACACCTGTACATGACTGTAGAATGCTATTGTGCTGTAAAAAATGATGAGCAAGATGCTTTCAGAAAAACCTGGAAAGATTTACATGAACTGATACAAAGTAAAGTAAGCAGAACCAGGAGAACATTATACACAGTAACAGTAATATTGTATTCTAATCAACTAAGAATGACTGAGCTACTCAGATTCAAAATAATTAAGGACTTTGGAAATGGGTTTTTTACATGATTGTACATGAATTAACCTATATCAAATTGTCTGCCTTCTCATGGGGGGGGAGGGGTGAAAAAATTAAATAGTCAAAAGGAAAAAGAGAGGGAGCTCTCTTAGAAGAGGAGGAGTGATATTGGGAAATATGGGTGATTTAGGGGAAAAAAATGAAACATCAATAAAAATTTATGTGTCTAAACATTTTACTTTACATATGTGGGTTCTTAAAGACTATAACAAAAGCATATGATTGAGAGAATTCTGGAGTATATAAGTTGTTTATCAGATACTTTTCATGGAAAACAAACAAAAAAAAAAAAAGCCATTTTACATTGTTCATTCAATAACTAACAACCTGTTCCCTTCTAATAATGTGCCCATTTTGCAACTCTATCTAAACTTCAAAATCTAAAAAAATATAGATTTATTTTATACCATTTGATAGAGCTTACTGAATATAATGTGAACTAGTAGACAACCCACCATGATTCAATGTTAATGGAAAAGTGGGCTTTTTTAAGATGATTCTCAGGAGGGGGGAAGCATTATAACACTGTTTGCCCTTGTTTCTATGAAAGGTATAAAAACAGCTAGAGAAAATAATGCTTTTCACAAGTCAATTTTACAATTCCAGCTAGAGATATCAGTTCTCAATTAAAGTAGTTACTCCTTAGGACCCAGAATTAAACTTTTTTTCTGGAAAAGACGGAAAGGGAAGATGAACGACTTTCTTTATTGCTTCCAATCCCTTCTATCAGCTAGGTGGATGATATGCTGGGGCCAGAGTCACTGGAATTCAACATCCCCAGACACACAAGCTGTATAGCTTTAGGCAAATCACTTCACCTGTTCCTGAATCAGTTTCCTCATTTGTAATATGGGGATAGAAGAGTACTTAACTCCTAGGGATGGTGAGAGGATCAAATAAAATAATATTTATAAAATATAGTGCCTGGCCTACATATGTGCTACATCAATACTAGATATTATAATTACTGCAAACACTAAATAAACACTCAATTTAGTATTCCTAAAGAACAGGTCAATGTCATCACCCTACTCAGGTAGCTGTAGTGATTCTAGAATAAAATATATATAAACCCCTCTGTTCCTATACATTATTCCAACTCTCTGGGAAACATTCTCTATTCTAGACAACCTGGCCCAGTTGCTATCATCTCTCTCCAGGGTCATCCTCCATTCTTTTGTATAAGTATATCCCCTGTGTCCCCCTCCTCACCTCTTGTCTGGGAATCTCTAAGATTTTCTCCCCCAAATTGAGATGACTTTGTATATACTTGGTGTACATACTTGTTTTCTATTTATCTGGATACAAGTCACCACCTCTATACTACCACTTTCAGGAGAATAGAGATGCCTAGAGGGATAAACTGCTATATTGCTTCCTGGTAGCACCTAGAACAGTATTTGGTTCTACATAGACAATCAGCAAATGCATGTTGAACTGAATCCTATTATCATGTACTGTCATTTAAGTGGTATCATTAAGCATGACATAGTAGAGAGTACATTGTCTTGGAAGTCTGGGCATATGGCTTCTGGTTTAATTCTACCAGTACCTAGCTGGGTGACTGAAAACATCATTTCTATTCTCTGGGCTTGTTTTTTTATTTTCTAGGCATCTGAAAAACTAAAGGAAACAGCTAAAGACTTCAAAGGTCCCTTCCAGATCCAACTTTTTATGAATCTCCTGGGTCTTTTGGCAGAAGAGATAAACCATTGGAGCTGGAGTAGGGAGTGCTGGATCCCATCTCAAATAACTACTCATAGGTAAGTCATTTACTATATTATACATATATAGACATAAACACCTGTGATAGCAGTTAGTTTTATGGAAAGTTTATATTTCAAGAGATGATAAATAATATTGTAAACGACTCTAGGGACCAAAGGAATATAAAAGGATAGCTATTAACTGACTGCTGGAAAATAAATAGGATACTAGATTTAACACCCCTCTTTGGATAATAATCACTAACAGTTTGGTCCTCACCAACATTAAAGGATCCTTTGTTTCAGTGCAACTCTGATTCACAACTAACTCAGGCAGAAAGGGCTAGAATACATTACTAGCACCATTTCTAGCAATATCTTATGTTATTCCAGGAAAAACATCTGACTAAAGCCATTCCTGTTTAGCTTCTCAGAATTGGCTATAACAGCACAGCTGGAGAGCAAGATGTCAATAAAACATATCTAGACTCAACAACTCTACTTCTAGTCAGTCCAATTGCTCTACTAAATAGTCATATCAGAAACCAGAGAACAATGAAATGAAATGATGCTTTTTTAATCTATGGTTTTGAATTTAACCCTACATTGAAACCCCATAAAACTGGTATTAGAAAATTATCTAAATGAAGAGCTATAAACATTAGGTGGCAGCAGCAGTACATAATTTTCAAAATTCCTTAACACTTTAGTTTTATTCTTTTAAATATACATATCCATAAAACTCATCCATAAATAAGGTAAGCTAGGGTTTATACATAATAAATTATCTCACACTAAGAATGCTGAAAAAAATTGAAAATACAAAGAAAAAACATTAAAAACAAGACTGCATGTTTGTGACCCAAATTATTCTGATTGTGTATTTTAGCACAAAGCAATATTAAAGTACTCCCTAAAAAGCGGCTCCATTCTCTTATCACACACACTGTTGTAGTGATATCCTTCACAGAGAAAAAACTAATAACAGTAGCAATTTTTCCTCCCAAGACCAAACAAAAATCCTTTAGAAATTCCCGATTACTATTGCATCATGGGCCATGCATATATTAAAAAAATATAAAGTTGCTGCAATTTCAGTGATTATATGAAATGGCACAATGAAAATAGGATTCATTTAGATGCAAAGTAAATTTTAATCAAATATTTAAATAGAATATTCTAATATTTTAGTCTTGCTGAATGAAATAAGTTATATCCCTAACCAAAAAGTTACCCTCATCAAGCTTTTCCTCCACTGATTACCAAATGTGTTCTCTCTTTTATATATCAAGCACTTTGCTTGGCACTGGGGATACAAAGAAAAATAAGGTAACGCACATACATGATACTATACAAAATAGAAGCTGTTTAATTTTTTTAGACTAAATATGTGAATGTGTTGATGTGAAAACTGCCTACCAGGGGATACTGCCAACCAATATATATCATAACTTGGCTCACTGAAAGCACCTAATAGAAGGCTTTCAGAACTCACTCAGGCAGCAGCAGCTACTCTGGTCTGGAGACCAAGAGTTCAGGTGCCTGGCCCAGAGTCACAAAGGCAGCGTGTACCCATGGCTCCCCGACTCTGAGGTCACTGTGCTGGATCCACAACCAAAGGTAAAAGGAGGTAAGGTAGGGGGCAATCTGAAATCAATTGTTTTGTTGTTTTGGTAGCTATCAGCTAGCTTGACAACAGGCTGGCAAGAAGGAGACTCTCCAAGTCTCTGGAGAGAGACATCTCCTACTGCAAAGCAGGCCAAAAATGTGTTGTGTAGTTGACGCAGACAAATCAAGGAGGCCTAATATGAAAATATACCAAGAGAAAACCACAAAGTGAACACTTAATTAAAACAGTTCTTTTATAATACTTTAAACAGCAAAATCTCCTAGTGTTTCAAATACTATTCAGGCCACAAAAACTGTATTTCCATATATCCTTTGGGACCTTATTAATATAAAAGACTGATACTGTTGTAGAATGAGTTTTCAGTTCAACATTTGCTTTCTAGTATGTGCTAAGTGTCGGAGATACAAAAACAAAAAACAAAGTATCGGTCTGTGAGGAGCTAATGGGAGGATCATCTATATAAATAAGCTACATGATTAAAAAAATGTGGCAAAGGCAAAGCAGAAAGAGCCAAAGTGCTCAAAGATAGATTGAGAAGGAAGATCATAGTATGGGGGACATGAGAGAAAATCGAGGAAGACACCTTGGAAGAGGTAGCACCTGAAAGTGACAAAGGATTTCAACAGGCAGAAACTTGGAAGGGGGTAGCCTGGATAAATATCAATCAACAAAGATATGAAGAAACATGTTTAACTCAAATTAAAATAATCTATTGGCTTTTCCTTCTAAGAAACAAAAAGGTCACTACTTTTGATTCTGTGTAAATGAGGGAAAAGCTGTCCAACAGGACAAATCTTGTCTGGCTGCTGCACCTAAAAACAATCTTGTGCTTTACTACATAATCACAAATTTCTCCTGGATTTAGAGGTAAAGGGGGTCTGTGAAGCAAGCAGTCTCATCCAACCCCTTCATTGTAAAAGATCAAGAGCCTAAAGAACAAAAAAGTAATGTGACTTGCCCAAAGTTACACAGAGGGTTAAGGATGGGTAGGAAAGAGTCATTGCCTAATAGTCAGCAATGTCTATTCCAAACGTTTCAAGTTGTACTTCATACCATTCTTGTAAAACAATTTCCGCAA
Source organism: Gracilinanus agilis (assembly GCF_016433145.1). Taxonomy (NCBI): domain Eukaryota; kingdom Metazoa; phylum Chordata; class Mammalia; order Didelphimorphia; family Didelphidae; genus Gracilinanus; species Gracilinanus agilis. The sequence goes on from NC_058130.1 coordinate 762,712,230, forward strand.
CTGCTCTATTTTAATTTCATCTTATGCTACTTATATGTCCAAAAAGGTCTGGCTTCAAGGTGTACAATATAGTTCCCTTGGGCTATATGTTTATCAAGGACTTACTACTGGTAACTTCCTAAGACCATTTAAGTACAATGGTTGTCAGAGTACTAAGATTTTCAGGAAAAGACCTACTTAATGCCAAATTATATCTAGCAATCTTCCAAAAAAGTATATGGTAGGAGAAGGGATGTGATAAGGGAGGAATATATAAAAGAATCATCATTTTTTTAAAATTCTCTTGATACTCTCTTTGGCAGGATAATTTCAAAGTACATAATATAGAAAAACTTAGTTCTAAGTGAAAAATAAAGATGGGTAGCCATGCTGGAGATCTTCTCCCTATTCAAGAAGCTTTGATGGTTTCCTATCACTTCAAATATAAAATGCAAACTCTTTTATCTGACATTTAAAAAGCTTGTATTAATTTGGCTCCAAACTCCCACTCCAGAAGGAATGTGAGTCTTGCTGTCACACCCTTGTGTGACTTTGGCCAAACTGGCCAAGCAGCCACTCAGTCTCCATCCTCACTGAGTCTCCCATCTCTGTGCATTTGCCTAGGCTGTCCCCTCTGACAGGAATGTGCTCCTTGTTTATCTTGCCTCACTATATGCCTAATTTCTTTTAAAGTTCAACTTGAGCACCACCTTCTAGATGAGGTCCTAGAATTCCTGATGAAAAGACCTAAAGAGAAAATATGATGTCCAAACACAAGACCTAAGAGAAGCCTAAAAAGGTAAATAGGAAAGAAAAAATTTAAGGCAGTCAGTCAAATTGTATGTATTCCAACACAGAAAGAGGATATTTGTAATTCTTAAAAATTAGTATTAGTAGTAGCAGTAGTAGAGCAGTTAGGAGGAGTGTGGGAGTAAGCTGATTAGGATGACATGATATGTTGTGTCTCCCCCCCCCCCAAAAAAAAATTTTTTTTTTAATCAAGGAGTGAAAAAAAAAAAAAGGATTACACTGAGAAAGGGAAGGGAGGGGTAGAACAGAGTAAATTATCTCACCTAAAGAGACATGAAAAACTATTACAGTGGAGGGGAGAAAGAGGGTAGTGATGAGTAATGCTTAAACTTTACTTTCATAGTAACTCGCTCAGAGAGGGAATAACAATCATACTCATCCAAGTATAGAATCCTATTTTACCCCATAGAAAAGTTGGAGGGGAATAAGATGGAGGGGAGGGAGAGAGAAAGCAAAATACTTGTGAGGAGGGATAGAGTGAAAGGAAAAAGAGCAGGATTAAGAGGGGAAAATAAGATGGAGGGGAATACACAGCTGGTAATACCACTGTGGATGTGAATGGGCTGAGCTCACCCCTAAAATGGAAGGAGAAAAAGTGGATTAAAAAACAGAATCCCACTATATGTTGTTTACAAGAAACACATTTGAGGCAGGGAGACACACACAGAATAAAGGTAAGAGATTGGAGCAGAATTTATTGTGTATCATCTAAAGTTAAAAAAAAAAAAAGGCACTATACGAGGCCCTCCTTGATTCTGTCTCCCATATACACTCCCAACTATATTTATGCAAGCATTTTGTACAATATATGTGCATGCTAGTCTCTCCTCTAAGAATGCTATACATTTTCTTAGCATCCTTCCCAACTAGCACATGGCCTGGCACACAGTTAGCACTTAATAAATACCAGTTAATAGGCTTAGGGAAGATTTGCAGAGAACATCCCAGAAGAGCCAAGACTTCAGTCAGATTTTGGCAGAGAAATAGATTATTTTAAAGTTTTCTTCAATAATTGTTTTGCCTTTTTTACTGTAGATGACAACGATGACCAAACCTCTGAAACCCAAAAATACATCATTCCAGCATCTTGCAATGCTTGAATAATTTAGCCAGTGTGTTAAAGGCCCCAAGGATACTCTGCTCTTCAGAGCAACAGCCACAAAGATGTTTGAAGAGTTGAAGAAATGTCCAGTGAAAAAATTTTAGTGATCATTTAAAGTACATCAAAAAGATCACTCAAGTGTTATCATAGCATCTGCTGGATCATGGCTTTCCTTACAGGCCCTTCACTGACTACCAAAAGGGAAGAGGGAAGGGAAGAAGCATTTACACACGCCTACTATGTTCCAGGTACTGGGCTAAGTACTTTACAAATATGATCTCATTTGAACAGAAGCATAAGAATTCTTTTCATAGCTTTAAAGAAGCTTTATTCGAAATTAACATACATACTCACCAATTCTATCTTTCCCTCCAAATCATTATTAAATGTTGTAACTAGATGATAATTTTGCTAGAGAAAATATTACCTAAGATCTGGTTCAAAGAAGTATGTTTGTTTTCAGAAAGGGCTGCTTTGAAGAGTTAGTTTGATGTTACTTAAATGGACCACTGAGTATAATTCTCTTCATTATGGAGATGGAGGAAAGAAAGGGTTGGTCAAATACCAGAAGGCATTCCCACTGTAGATATACATCTTAAAACCTCTATATCACAAGAACTACCAGAAAGTTTTTAAGCATTGTACTTCATTAGATGTGCTGGACAGCTTGGAGTTATTGCGTGGAAAGGAACAAGTGGAACATTTTTTCTTAAAGCAGTCATTTTGTTAAAACACTCTGGGTCCATCAGAACTCAGAAACATCAGAAAATCTAAGTCATTGAGCAAATTTTCAAATTTCAAAATAATTCCTTGACTAAAGCCTCAAAATTCTTATTATTTTAGAAGGCATCTGTCACCATTAGATTGTGACTATATACTATAGTACTAGAAATCTGTCACAAGTCATAAGTGAAAGTGACTTATCATTCTTTGATTGTGTGACTACAATGGGACAGAGGTAATTAAGGGAATCCAAAAAATCAAGGATTTCATGAAGATCTCAGTGCTTAGGTAGTCTATAGCCTTCCTAGTCGAAAATATAAATTAAATTTATTTTTATGAAACTACTAATTATCTTAAGTTTTTATCAAGCACCATGTGCTAGGAACAAATGCATACATACACACATAAAATAAGTGTGAACGTTTATGTGTATGTGTGTGTACATACATATACAGGGTGAATGTAAGGCATTTTTCTCTAAAAGAGACAGTGATAGGATAAGATAAGAGGGAAGATGGGAAGGAGGAAGGGAGGAGCAGAGAGAGGGCAACCCCCAAGATAATAGAAGAATGTACCATAGGGGAAAACAGCAAAGTCAGTTTGGCTAGAACATGGAGTAGATTAGTTTGGGTCATATGCATCAGTCTGTAAGGCTGGGTCATATCTAATAGTAGAAAGAACTTTAAATAACAAAGAAAATTTTTTCTCTGAGTTATGGGGACCCACAAAAGCTTCTTTATTTGGGAGGTAACTTACTTGTAGGATACCAGATCTAGGGATGAAAGGGACCTCAGAAGCCACCCTAATTTTGCAGATAAAAAAAGTTGGGACTCAGATTAACAAAGTAACAGAAGCAGTAAAGGAAAGAGCCAGAACTTAAACCCAGGACCTGAGACTCCAAATGAATTCACTTTCCACTATAAGAACTGACACTCTTTTCTAGGTCTGACTCAAACTTTAGATCTGTTAATTCAACACATATAAGGAGGGATGGTTTGGGAATGTGAGAGAACTCAGGTCCTGATACAAAGAGTTAGAGCCTGAATTACCATGACAACTATGACTGGAAGAAAGGGAACAAATTCAAGACTTGTGTGTAGATAAAATCATTAGGATGGGGACCTTATTGACTATGAGGAGTGAGGGAGAGAAAAGAGTGGAGGATGACTCCAAAGTTGTGAATCTGGGTAAGTAAATGCTTGGCAGTGATGTAAACAGAAACAGGAACCTGGAGAGTTTATTGAGTCAGGATGAGGTGACATGGTCAGACCTTTGCTTTAGGAAAATTACTTTAGTGGCTGAATGGATGAAGGAATGGAGTGGGAAGAGGCAGGCAGATACACTAGCAGCTATTGCAATAGTCCAGGGATGAGGTGATGAGGGCTCACACTAGCACAGTGGCAGCAGCAATGGCAGAGAGAAGGGGCATATTCAGAAGATGTGGCAGAGGTGAAACCAAGAGGCCTTGGCAACAGCTTGGATAAGGAGGGGGAGCCAGTGAGAAATTCAGGATGACTCCTAGATTGTAAATTTGAAGGCTTAGGAGGATAGTACAGCCCTCTAGAGTAATAGGGAATGGGAGGAGGAGGGACTTAGGAAGGAGAAGGGTTAAAATATACATGGCCAAGTGATTTAATTTAATATCTAAATTTACAGAGGTTATATACAATCATGTCCCTTACCTAAATAAGCAAATGAGACAACACACCCACATAGCCATTATACAATGTGGAATATAAAGTAGTATCTTAAGAGATGTATACACAGAGATTAGGTTTCAGGGTAAGTGCAAAACAGGGACCAGCTATGAAGAACTCACATTTAGCAAAGCTACATTAAATGCCTATGGCAAACAAAGGGAAGTGGGTGGGCTATACCTCAGGCAGATCAGTAAACACAAGGTCATTTGTAAAAAAGAACAGTGACAATTGGGCAAAGGCTCCTAAAAGTCTGAGATGAAATAAGGAGTATAAAGATGATCTGGGCTAATGCACAAAAGAAGCAATATGATGTATAGTCAATGTAGAGGGACCAACTAGTAACTACTCTACACTGACTAGAATATCCAGAATAGGAACAGAATGAAATCAAGTGGTAGAGGTAGATAGGGAGTCAGCTAATTGAGAGGAAGGGGGAAATGCCAGAGCAACTCGAAGAAGCAGAAATGAATTCATGTGGAAGGTGAACACAACTGACCCTTGAAAGATACAGAGGTGTGGACATCACAGACATGAGGTCCAACCACTGCAAAGGCTTAAAGATCAGAGGAAGAATACAAATTCACATTAGAACAATCAACCAAGTAACAAAAGTTACAGCCCGAAGAAGAAACATAGCAAAATGATTTGCTCAAAGATTTTACAGAATGGTTGCTGAACAAAATTAAACAGTTTTTATCTCCAATATGAACCGTTTGCTACTAGGAAAAATTTGTACTGAATGTGAAGGTTTTCCCATATTGGTATCAACATGAAATCTGGGTACCCCAATTTTAGCCCTGCCCTTTGAGAAACCTCAGTACCAGGCACATCTGTTTTGGGTTGAACTATAGATCTTAAACTGTTTGGGGACCCTAGTGTGGGTGGGATCTATGGACATAGTCCCTATGTTGAATGCCTTTATTTGTTTTAGAGGCTTCTCTCATTGTATCACTGTCCCCTCTCAGCTCTTACTTTGACCTTTCCTTTGTAATTGTTATAGCTGACCCACTCCCTGATCCCCTGAGGCTGCCTGCAGACCTCTTTGCAGCCTGCTTGTAGTTTTGTCTATGCAGGCTTCCCAAACCAAGTTCTCCGAGGGTATAAAAGACCTCCAAGTTCTGTCCCTCTTTGGAGCTAGCATCTAGCACCGTGCCTTCTCCCAGGGATATGTCCCCAGAGTCCCCAGGGTGTAGGCCCTGTGTAGATCTTGGCACTGGGCTCTGTGGACCTATCCCTATCCTGATTAAAGACTTGGGTTTTTCTGACTAATAATTCTGTGTTTTTTTACAAGTTAACATTGGTTATATGTAAGACTTCTCCTTAGTATGGATTTTCTATTATTCAATGATCTCTAATGTCTTTCCATATGAATCTATATTTTAAAATAATTTACTTTAGAAGACATAGCATGACTTAATGAATAGAAAAAGCTAGCCTTTCAGGCACACTTGTGCACAAGCCAACCTCTGACACATACTTTTGTGTGACCCCGAGCAAAACATTTAATTTCTAAGGGCACTGTGAAGATTAAAATTCTCTGAATATTCTATCTTAATTTATAATTATTTACTAATTTTTTAAAATGGGCTAGAGAAGGAAAAGGCACCAGCCACATGTGGCAGGCTGTTCCCTTTAAAAATCTCTTCCCTTTACAGTCAGACCACAGGACTGCCTGCAATGTCAGAGTTACTTCCTTTCCCTACTTCCATTTATGCTGCTTATGGCATCACTTTTCAGAACCCTTCGGATTGGAGGGCTCCAATCTCACTCTGAGCAAGAGGCAAGTCTTCTAAACAATAAGAAGTCTCTTGAGGCAAGGGTCCTCTAGAAACTAAGGAGTCATGAGGTCTCCCCATATGCTTGAGCTCATCTCCTCCCCAAATGCCTTGGGTGGAACAGATTGTAGCTTAATCAAATCAGGAACAATCTAATTAAACTTAGTATGAAAACTCCCCTTAAAATTCAAAGTTGATCTTAGGTATCAAGAAAAAGAAAAGGGTACAGGCTGGTGTTAAATTCTCACACAACTAAGAAGGAGAGAAGGTACCAGTCTTCACTGGTCCAAGAAGTTCTCATTGGAAGTTCCTAATACTAGTGAAACCACAAGTCTGGTCCTTCTAATTTTCCCCACAATAAATTATTTACTTAGTAAATAGTACTGAATGAGAATACAAAATTTTCTATAAAAAGTCTGGAATATGGCAACTTGCATGGTTTGGTCATTTTCAGTTATGTCTGACTCTTCATGACTCTTTTTGGAATTTTCTTGGCAAAGACACTGAAATAATTTGCCATTTCCTTCTCTAGTTCATTTTACATATGAAGAAACTGAAGCAAATAGGTTAAGTGACTTGCCCAGGATCACACAGCTAATAAACCTCTGAGGCCAGACTTGAACTTGGAAAATGAGACTTCCTGACTCCTAACCTGGCACTATTCACTGCACCACCTATCTGCCCCATGGTTACTCAACTTTTTTTTGAAGGCCCATTATCTCCTAAGGTAACCTATTTTACTTTTGGAAAATCTTAACTAGCAAGAAGGTAGAATCCTGGACTTGGAAGGGCAATCTAAGGTATGTAGATGGTACAACTCTAGTTTGGTTGGTACTCTATCTACTGTGCCACTTAGCTGCCCCAATATGGAAACTTCTTCTGCCCATATAGATATAGAACTTTTTTATAACTCTTCAGGAATGATAGACTTTGAAAGTCTTCAAGAGATGCCTTAGGGAAGTGAGGAGTAAGCTACTTGCCCATAGTTTCATATATGTATCAAATGGAGAATGTGTATTAGAGGTCTTCCTGACTTCAACTAAAGTCAGCCTTGCAATAAGACACCAGGGAGATGTATTAAGTTCAAATACATTCTTTAATACTAAAATAGTACTTGGAAATATTTGATTATGTTTTAATAAAGAACCAAAGAACTTCTGCATTAAAAGGAGCCTCAGAAGCCAAAGATCCCCAAACTCTTGGGTTTCACAGAAGAAACTGAGGTTCAGCTAGGCTCTGTGATTTGTCCAAGCTCTACAAGCAAATAGGCTGTGGTCAAAGGGGTTTGCTCCTTATATATAAATCGCCTCTCAATTTTTTCTCCCCACATAAATAGAAGGGGGAAAAAAGTAGGAAAAGAGGGAAAAGTAGGAAAGGCCCTGGATCCCAACCTCACGTTAAAATTCAATAGAAGATTCAGTTAATTCACCTCCACATAAACTCTGTATTCTGGTTAAGGCCCACACTCTGACTAGGACCAATTCCTTCTCCAGTGAAAGAAGTGTTATTCAGCTGTGACCTTCCTAACAGAAAACCTGCCATATCATTATCTTCTTTCTCCTTGAGCTGTTTTTCTTCTGCCTTTCATCTTGATTAGACTACCAAGGAGATCCAGTCCTCCACAACTGAACTCAGCACTTTCCCTCCTGGTTCTCTGATACTTCCTCTCTCTGGCTGCCCTCATTCTCCACTCTATGTCTTTTCTTCCTGTTTCCAATCGCATTGCTACTGCCCTCCAGAATTCTTCTAACCCAGTGCTTAGCACAATGCCTTAAAAAATGTTTTCTGATGGTGACAATCCCTGGACCACTGCCATCCAAGTCACTTTTTATGGGTTGACATGGCCAAAGAATTAACTCTGGATGAAGGAGTGATCCCTGATGACTAAAGAGTCTGTCCTTAGTGAGGCAGGTTGCTGGGAAGCAGTCTTTTGCTAGGACTGTACTCATAGCATGGGCTGCACTCACTTGGCACAGTCCTAGAGAGCTCATGGTTCACCTCCACATGCAAGCCCAAGTTACTTTATCCCATTATAATACTTTCTTCAGAGTCTCACAATATACATATGCATTTCAAGAAGGAGCCCCCATGAGCTTCAATTATGCTATTAAAAAGACTTGCCACACACTGTTATTTTTAAATTGACAACTCCAGTCACTCCCTGTAAAGGGTAGCTGCTCTCCCCGGTGCTATATAATCTCCTTTTTTGTGCAGGTGGCATTAAATCAGACTATCTACTGAAAATACAAACTGAAAACTACACTTTTGTATTCACAGAAAGCCTAATTATGGGAATCATCTCTGAAGCATGCTGCTTCAAAGTTATGATGCACATAAACTGACCTGACAAGCAAGCCAGTTGTTTTTTCCCCCCAACTTGGAGCCAAATTCAAAACTGTTCTCATCTTTCATGAAATATCTGTGACATAATTGGATCAGATGTTGTTATTTAATCACAGTACATAATACATTCACTTTCACAATAGTAGCCTCCTACGCTCTTTGGGGGGTAGGAGGGGAGAAGAAGAAAGAATAAGATAAGAAACACTTCAAAAAGTATATCCACACAAAATGTTTTTGGAAATGAGAAGTTCTCTCTAATATTGGCGGGATATGAGACTGTAAAAAAGCCTGTGATCTCTATCATTGGATTGGTAGTAATCAAAGAGAGGAAAAGTGAAGAAATAAAATATTCCTCATTTTAATATCATATCGGAAAGATTTTTCCTCTTTAAAAATTTAGAGCAATGGTTCTTAAATTAGGGTACAGGGATCCATATATCATTTCAGAGCACTTATGATCTCAGATGGGAAAACAATTTCATTTCTATTCTCACTAACCTCTAACTGAAACTTAGTATTTCCCTAAATATATATGTAGGCGACAAACCATTACTCTGAAAATGAATTCATAGACTTCACCAGACTGCCAAAGGGGTCCAGGACACACACACACACACACACACACACACACACACACACACACACACACACACACACACACTAGCTAAAGAGCATGCCCAATTAATCACTAACTCAGTTGAAGAATGACAGCTCAGTTGTACTTGCCAGTGCGCCACCTAGTGGTAATATAATCAACAGGCGCTAAAAATGAATAGTAATTAATTTCTTTAGAGAAAATCCTTCAATGGAATAAAATAGATAATTCACTCTATTTTTTGAGTTACCAAAACATGGTAGAGTTAAAGCAGAGGCTTTGAGGTGCTTGTGTCAAAATATACCCTGGTCCCAAACATAAATGTCTTGACTTTACAACAACTATTTCAGTAAAGGTATTACTTTAATATTACCTCTATGCCCAGGGGATACCAGGGAGCATTTTAACCAAGAAAAAAAAATAAGGGTATGCTGTGGATATGAAATGCATTTTTAATCCACTAAGGTCTAAAATATGAATCTAATACAATTTCTCTCTTGTTGCTTTTATTCCAAAAGAAACCTAAGAAAAATGAAAGGTTTTTTTCAAGTGTTTGCACAAGAGTTGCTGATTTTTCTTACAGTCCTCACTCTCATGAGTGAATTTTAAATAACTTATCTCATTTTTAATCGGATTTAAAGAAAAAGTATGAAACTGCCACTCCTGGCATCTACTTTTTATAAGCTGACTATCCAAGATATATTGGCTAAATGGTTGCACAATGTGAAGACATGCAAGTTGCTACCTACCAAAGGATCAGAGGCGGCATCATATCTGTGAATCTGCTATAGATAGATGGGCTGAGCAGCATCCATGTATTTAATTTGATAATAACAGTCTCTCTTGCCTTTTAAATTAAACTTTGAACTTTACACTAAATGATTCTAAACAGTTTCCTATTTGAAAGCAGCAATGAGGAATAATAGAAAGAGCTACCATGCTCCAGGAAACTATGGCATACTGTATTAAGATGGAAATTCTCTTTGTTCCATGCAAACTCTAACTACTTCAATTTAGACATATGGATTCAATTAATAGCTTCAATCCCCTTCAACATGCCCTGCTCTGAAGCTTCATCTTTTCCTTTGATATTTTAACTCTCCAGTTTTCTTCCCCATCCTCTGAGTTACCAGTCAACTGTTTCTGTGGGGCGGTACAGGAAGGAGTAAAGAGGACACTGAGATTCCGAGCCTGAGTGGGTGATAGAGCCCAGTAACAGAAAAGTTGGGAAGAAGGGAGGGTTGGGGAGAAAAAATAATGAGTTCTGCTTTGGACATGTTAAGTTTGAGATGCCCAAGGGATTGGAGCTTGGGAGAAAAACTAGGGCAAAATAGAACTGGGAATCATCTGCATAGAGAAATTATTGCACTCCCTTTTCACTTACTCTTAGAAATCCTAACTTCCTTCAAAGCTCAAGCCCTCCTCCTCCTCCTCCTACTCCTCCTCCTTCTCTTCTTCCTCCTTCACCCTCCCTCCCTCGCCCTCTTTCTGTCTCTATCTCTCTCCCCTCTCTCCTTATATTGATTTTAACCTCTTTAGACTCTCCTTTTTACCTCTGTATTCCCAAAATCCAGCACAATACCTGGCTTCCAACTTCATCATTCAACTGTATCTAGAGTTAATACCCTTGTCTCAGTCCTCATTCTTCTTGACCTTTCCATAACATTTTACACTGATTGTCTAATTACAAGCCATTCTCTATTTTCCTAATATTTTACCCCTCTTCTAAACTTTCTATTTCTGTAGAAGGTACCCCAAGCAAATGCCAAGGTTCAAAACAAAGTAATCAAATACTGTTCCCTCTTCATTATTCCCTACCATCTGTTGTCAAATCGACCATCAAATCTGTCTCTCCAAACACACAGTCAACCACTCTATTTACTGCTCTCATCACTTCTCTCCTAGACTACTGAAATAACCTTCTTACTGGTCTTCCTGCCTCTAGTGTATTCCTTTTCAAAGCCATTTTTCATATAATTGCCAAAGTGTTTTTCCTAAAAAATAGGTCTATCTAGTCAACATTTCCAGACCAATTATGTATCACTCATCTCCACACACTATGATCCAACCAAATTGCCCTTCTTTGCTGTTCCTACCCACAAGAAATTCTATCTCCCATCTTAATGCCTTTATATAGACTGTTCTCCATACTTGAAATGGATTCCTCCTTCATCGTATCTACCTCATAAAAATCCTTAAGTTTTCTTCAAAGCTCTGCTCAAATGATGACAATATAACCCTTTCCAGATCTGGATAGTTCACCATGCCTTCTGGTCAAAATTAATTTGAACATATATTATATATGTCAAGAAAGCATGATGAATTAGCACAGTTAATTTATACTTTTAATAATATAGCAATTAGATTACCAGGGGGATACTTTATAGAACTTGACAAAATAATAACAAAACACATTTCATAAAACAAAAGATCTATAATATCAAAAGAAATAATGAAAAGAAATGATGAAGGGAGTATTAGCATTTTCAGACCTCAAACATTATAAACCAGCAGCTATAAATATCATCTGGAATTGGTTAAAAAGACTAGACAATTGAACTCAATCAATATAAAGAAGAATATAAAGAAGGAAACTATAAGTAAATTAGGTGAGCACAGAATAGTGTACTTGTCAGATCTCTGGGAAAGGAAAGATTTTAAAACCAAGCAAGAGTTAGAAAAAAATTACAAAATATAAAATAAATAATTTTGATTAAATTAAATTAAAAAGGTTTTGTACAAACAAAAACAATGCAACCAAAATTAGAAGGGAAACAACAAACTGGGAAAAAATCTTTATAACAAAAAATTCTGACAGAGATCTAATTACTTAAATATACAAGGAACTAAATAAATAAAAACTATCAATAAGCACATGAGAAGGTGTTCTAGAGCTCTAATAATTAGAGAAATGCAAATCAAAACAACTCTGAGGTATCACCTCACACCTAGTAGATTGGCTAAAATGATAGCAGGGGAGAGTAATGAATGTTGGAGGGGATGTGGCAAAATTAGGACATTAATGCATTGCTGGTGGAGTTGTGAACTGATCCAACCATTCTGGATGGCAATTTGGAACTATGCAAAAGAGCTCTAAAAGAATGCCTGCCCTTTGATCCAGGCATACCATTGCTGGGTTTGTACCCCAAAGAGATCATAGATAAACAGACTTGTGCAAAAATATTTATAGCTGCACTCTTTGTAATAGCAAAAAACTGGAAAACGAGGATATGCCCTTCAATTGGGGAATGGCTGAACAAATTGTGGTATATGCTGGTGATGGAATACTACCTATGCTCAAAAGAATAAAAAACTGGAGGAATTCCATGTGGAGTGGAAAGACCTCTAGGAATTGATGCAGAGCGAAAGTATACTGTGGTAAAATCGAACGTAATGGACTTCTGTACTAGCAGCAATGCAATGACCCAGGACAATTCTGAGGGATTTATGGAAAAGAACTCTACCGACATTCAGAGGAAGAACTACAGGAGAGGAAACACAGAAGAAAAACAACTGCTTGAACAAATGGGTTGATGTGGACATTATTGGGGATGTAGATTCGAAACGATGACACCAATGTAACTATCAATAATATGTAAATAAGTCTTGATTGATGACATGTTAAAACCAGTGGAAATGCGTGTCAGCTGGGGGGGGGGGGCGGTGTTTGGGGGCGTGAAAGGGAAAGTAAGAATATGAATCATGTAACCATGGAAAATTTTTCTAAAACAATTTTTAAGATATTGGAAAGCAAATTATTTAGGAAAGAATTCTATTTTACTACACGTAGTAAAATAGAGTTGCATACACACACACACACACACAGAATACAGATTATACAGAGAAACATACATACATGATGATGCAGAATGAAGCAGAGACAAGAAAAACAATATTCACATATATAGCTGAGAAAGCCAGAAAGCGATCTGGCAGAAATTAGACTTATAAAATTTTATGCAATATTCCACAGTACATTTTAAATAGAAGAGTGACCTTAATATTAAAGACTATGGTATTTTTAAGATTAGGAGAGAAGCCAAAATATACATGAAGTAGATATTAGCAGAAGATACATGATTAGGCAAACAGGGGAAAGAGGCAACTACATAAGATAAAAATGGATAATTTTGATTACAAGAAACCAAAAATCTGCACAGACAAAATTAATGTATCTAGGATAAGAAGGAAAGTAGTCAAATGAGAAAAAAAAATCTTCCTATTAAATTTATCTGATAAGGGTTTAGTATCCCAAGATATAAACAATTAACATATATAAAACCAAAAGTCACTGCCAAAAAGTAGTCAAAGGATATTAACAAACAGTTCTCAAAAAAATGGCAAACTATTCACGACCACACACATGGAAGAACACTCCAAAATCACTAATAATAAGATAAATGAAAATAAAAACAACCCTAAGGTTTCATTTCACATCTAAAAACTGGCAAAGATGACAAAATGTGAGAATAGTCGTTGTTGGAAGAGCTGTGGAAGACAGATACTTTGGGGAATTGTTGGTGGAACTGGGAATTGGTTCAGCAATTTGGAATTATGCAAATAATGTGACTAAAATATTCATCTCTTTTGAACCTGAGATTCTATTATTGGGCTTATGCCCCAAGGAGGTTATTGAGAAGAAAGTCCCCATATACACCAAAATGTTTAAAGGAGCACTTCTCCTCATGGCAAAAAATTAGAAATAAAGAACATGTCCATTTATAGGGAAATGGATGAACAAACTAGGGTACAATGCATGCAATGGAATATTCCTGTGCTATAAGAAATTGTGAAACTGATGAATACAGAGAAACATGCAAAGATCTACATGACTTGATGCAGAATAAAGTAGAGACAAGAAAAACAATATTCACAAAAGGTTACAACACTATAAAAAGAAAGACATACACAAAAATTCAAAATAAGCATGGCTCCAAAAAAAAAAAGGGAAATGAGAAAACACTCCTACCCATCCATTGGCAGAAGTAGGAGCTCCATAAGTATTGTACATTAAATATATTTTCAGACTTTTTTGATATATTAATCAGTTGTATTGATTTTTTTATCTTTTCTTTTTTTGTCTAAAAGATACTATTTTTTCACAAGATGTCTCTCTGGAAAGTAGAAAAACCACTAACCAACTGTGTTTTAGCACAGTAGCTAGCAACTAGGAAGCAGTTAGTTAATAAATAAGAACTTTAGGAAAGCAATTATCAAACTATATTGAACAAAATAAGAGGACCAAAATAGTAGGAATATTCAATGTTTATATCTGAGTCAGAATACAGTAGAAATGACAATTCTCTCCAAATTAATTGCTTAATGCATACTAATCAAAATACCAAAACAAAACTTAATGAAATGTATCTGGAAAAACAATTAGGAAGCAATATGAAACACTGTCCCTGAATAACAAAGCTGTTGTCATAAAAACTATTTGGGGGGAGGGGAGGATAAAAAAACATATCTCGATAGTTAAAAAGCAATGCCAGATAGATAACTAAATATAAACATGTTTAACAAATCTATAGAAATTAAAACCAGGGAAAGTTTCACTATTTAGCAAATGTACTTGGGAAAAATTAAAAATAAAAATAAAGAGAAATCCCACATATTGTAACATGTATCCATTCTAGTTTGATGAAAGAAGGAACTTCTTGATTCACTAAAAAGAAGAAATTGTTTGGAACAAAACGGATGTGTTTGACTGTGTGATCTGTTTTTGAAAAAAATAATAATAATAAATTCTAGGGGCAGCAAGGGTGAATCAAGAGGACTTGATTTCAAATCAGACCATAGATACGTCTCAGCTGTGTGACCTTGAGCAAGTCACTTACTTACCTCATTGCTGAGAGAGAGAGAGAGAGAGAGAGAGAGAGAGAGAGAGAGAGAGATAAAGTAAACATTATTTTAACTTCTTCTTTAATTCTGGACCTCAAAAATATATACAATTAAAAATAACTTTGGGGAAATTATTTACAGCAAATATGGCAGGTTTTTTTTAATTGATGTTCAAAAAGATGTAAGGAACTTTTAAAAGTGATAGAGGTGATTCCTTGTCCATAATGGCTAAGAATATGAAAAGATAATTTTCAAAAGATAAAAACAAAACTTAAAGATCTATTTAAACTATCCAAGCTCACTCATGAAATGATTTAAATTAAGACAACTTTGGAGTACCACCTTTCACTCATCACACTAGCAAAAATAACAAAAAACAAGGAAAACAGTGCTGGATGGATTATAAGATAACAGGTATGCTAATTGGCAAGAGAACTGTCAATTCTGAAATCTTTTTGGAGGTCAAAATGGAAGAACCAAGTAAAAGTTACAAAATAATCAGACCTTTCAATCACAAAACTCCAAACGTACTAATATGCTCTGAAAGTGTTAAGAAAAACAAAAGGCATCTTTTTTAAATAAGATTCTTATAACATCTAATTGCAAAAAGTAGAAGCAACCTAATCTCCCAATGGCTAAATAAATTGTGACACATTAAGATAATCAAATACAATAATCCGATTCTGAGAGTATGAGAAATAAAGATAAAAAAGTAATATTTTATCCAAAAATGCAATCTGAAGAAAAAGAACCACAATAAAAGAGTATATACTAATTATTACATTATATAAAGAAAAGTGAGTGGAAATCAATGCACTTAAAGGATCCTAATGGTAGCTAAGAGGGACTGACTAAAAAAATTATAAAATTTCCTAAACTGAAATTAGTAGATTGAAATGTATAGTTACAAACCAAGTTATATTGAAATTCAATTTTAATGTTTTAATAATAAGTTTAATTTAAAAAGCAAGTAATCGGTTTTTACTACTCCTCAGATACTAACCTATTGAAAATACATATAGATTAGTAGCACATCTACTCTGGTACTCTACCACATCCATTGTTCCTTTAGTGGGAATCGGGTTAGAGTATCATAAAACAAAATATATACAAATAGCGATAACAGAACTTAAAAGGAAAAATGTGAGAAATTTTCTTCTCTTGAAGCTTCCTTTTCACTATTTCAGAGTTTGCTATGAAAATTGGTGAGTTCCCATAAAATCCATTCCCCATTTAAAGATTAACTGATAAAAACCACCAAAATTTCTGGAAAGAAGAAAAACTGAGTGTGTTAGTTGAATAAAAGTGGATAAAAAATTGAGAAGCATTGACTTCTACTGATCCAAAATGGAAGGTGAGGTGCTATCGGAGGCTCTGCTCACTAAAGAGACATGAATCACTGAGTTTAAAAACAGAAGCTTCAAGGGAGACAACAGTTCAGCAAAAAGCATCAGGAAGGGCATCCTACCTTCAGTCACATTTGCCAAAAGAGAGGACATCAGTTTTCTGTTACAACTTCAGTCAATATATTGACATTTACAAAAAGGCCTGTAGATTTATAAAAGGGAAGCAGTGACCCATGCAGGTTGCATCACCATGATTTATATTTCTTAAAAGGTGTCTACTAATTGCAAAATGCAAAAGAAACAGCAAGAAAAGTAGAATTACTGGCTCTACACAGCATTAATTTTAAATGTCTCAAATGTACAGTATATCTGAAATGCAGCCCAAGAACTACCCTGTGGGTAAAAAAAAAAAAAAAAAAAAAAAAAAAAAAATCCATTTCAAGTTAAGGTTACCTGATTACAAATCAATGAATTTTGGCAACTGGTACAGTGATCTAAGAAAAAAAGGCAAGAAATAATCTTAGATCATTAGGATATTACTTTGTCATGGTTCACTCAAGTGTAATATGGGTATTATATGGAAGGTTTTGGTGCTACCTTAACACTAGAAAGTGATAAGAAGTAGGAATGAAATGCTGAAGATACAAAGAAGTATGGAAGTGCAAGATACATGAGCAAGTGACTATTTGTGGAGAGGAAATGGTTGCAGAAAAGAGAAAGATCATTGAATTATTTATCAGGAGGACTTAAAAAACCAATTATCGAAATACTAACAAGAAATTCATGACAAGGCATAAAGTATTCTAGACCTGAATTCAGGAGAGAACCAGCTCTCAAAGACCATCACCAAGTCAAGCCTACACAAAAAAATCCTAGAAACATCCTTAATTTGAAATTCCTACACTTGCATGTTTTTTTAACTATAGCTTAATTCATTTGCACTATAATTTCAACAAAATTGGTCTCCTATGCATCATATTTTATGTACTTAAAAAGATTTTTTCTGAAAAGCAGTCCATAGGTTTAATTGGAATGCCAAAGGGAGGCAGGACAAACACAAAAGAACAACAACTCCTTATTTACAACACACAAAAGGCCCTTTAAGCAAAGAGAAAGATGAATAAAAGTTGGGATAAAGTCATATGAAAATTTAACTCTAATCTATATCTCTTTTTCTTTTTTAAAAGGAAAGTTTCATATTGAATTTGAAAATAGCACATTTTCTAATGAATTGGGTTCTGGTTTAGCCCCACCTTTTGATTAAATTAAGAACAAGGCCTGAAGCTTGTTTGTATGAGGGGGAAGCATGTGCACTCTGGGAAGACACCAAAAGCCTGGCACCTGGAAGATGCCTGCCTCTTGCATCTCAGGGATTCCTGGTGCCCAAGAAACTGGCGACTTGTCTCTGTCCTGGACCAAGGTCAAGTCTGGCAAATCAGAGAGACTTATAAAAATCACTTCATAGAAGACATAAGTTTCAGGGCCAGGGAAATAAAGCCTTGTTTTGTGCTGGAATCAGGAGAGCTGAAACAGCTAGTGGATGAGGGAACACCAGCACACCTAAGGTCTGGCTGAGAAGCTGGCAAACGGAACAACAGGCGTGTCTTGTGTCTTTTCCTTCTCTGGCCTGCATTTATTTAATAAATAAATTAAGAATTAAGATACAGTCTCCAGAGATTTTTAATCTTCTTTCTAGGAGAGTGCTAGACTGGAGTAAATAGCCTCAATAAAACCTTGCCTGACAATGAAAATTGTTTAAGAAAATGATGAGAGTTTTACCATATCCTTGCCATATTTCACCCAAAACACTTGATCAATGCTTCCAATTTCATTTCATTTCACTTCAGGAAATGGTTGTCTGTTATTTTCCAGTATCAACTAGTGTACTTATAAATATCTTTAAATGTTTTTCCTTACACAAAATTTATATCTTTCTCTTTGCTATTTCTATTCATAATTCCTGGCTTTGCAATCAACTCCAAGATTTACTAGAAGTGTGGCCTTGGACAAATGACTCCATCTTGGTAAGCAAGGTTCCTCATCTATGAAACTAGAGGAAAAATATTTATCGAGACATAGTGTAACATACTGTACACGTGAATTGCATCACTCCAGATATATCACTTAACCTTTCAGAGACACATACTACTCCCTCTTGGAGTTGAAGAACAAAAGCAGATGTGCCTTGATAGGAATTTCCTATAGCAAGGAAATCACTGGTCCAGAAAAACAACAACAAAAAGGAAACTGCCCTCACAGGATTGCTATGAGAAAATCCTTTTATAAACCTTACTATGTTATTAAAATGCATTTATTCTTAGTTTATTATTGTTATTATAAACAATGAAAATTTTTCCAGGAGATGAAAGTATTTCTTGAAAAACAATTTTTAAAGTATAAAGTAAATTATATGGCTGACTAGGAAAAAATGCGTTATACTTTATTATGCATCAGTTGATAGAGGGAGCTGAGATTACTTTTTAAATTCTTATTCTTTTTTTTTTCATTTGTAGTTCCATTGGCTTAAGGGCTTTCAAACTTGAATTTTTCCTACCACTTTCATAGAGATGAAAAGAAAAAAGGCCTCATTTCACTCAGGGATAAAGGGTCAACATTTATAAGGAAAGATTTATTTACATTTAGATTATTTAAGGGGAGGATTGGTTAGAATATAATTTGTCACGTTCTCATGAAATCATAGTTCAGTGCATTCTATTAGGCTATCGATAGCTGAATATCAAGATCCATAAAATTAGTAAATTGAAACTGTTCAAACTAAGCCAACATCAATAATTTCAACTGTATCCCTTTCTGATAATTATTCAATCACTCTCTCTCTCACCTAGTTTTAGTTTTCTTTTTCTAGACATTATTATTTATTGTTTCGTTATCATCTTAATATGATAAATATTAAAAGATAAAATGTAAATGAATATAAAGTGATTTACAATATTCAAAGGAACTTAACTAAAGTAGGATTACTTTTATTGTCAAAGATTAATTTAAAACTACCTTAGAAATTTAGGAAAATGTCAAAATATTATCTAATATGTTACTATGGGATCTTTATGAGTTTATAATTTGTTAATTATAAAACTACATTTGATTCAAGACAACAAAATCCAACCTTGAAGGTTCTCAGACAATATAACATTCACATGTGTATCAAAATTATCTATTCCATAACTCATAGGAATATATATTTATTCAACAGTCATTGGAGTAGTAATACCAAAGTGTGAAATATTAAGATGTTTGCTCAAAGTGTTGTTCACTAGTGTCATTAAGATTTCTGTAAAATTAAAACAAAATATTTCCCTAATTATTTGAAAGATTCTCTAAATCCTGTTGTTAAAAGATGTTTAACTAAATAGGGCTTTACCTCTCCAACCTCTTTGATCAGGTTGTTCCCAATGTCTTCTCCATTCCTCACCTATTTAAATCCCACTTATTCTTTACAGTCAAACTCAAATTTCACTTTTGTGATACACTGACCTGATATGCCCAATCGATAATAACCTTCCCTATTTTAAAAAAAAGTACTTTGTCTTATCACTCAAATATATTTATCATATAATATTACATATTGTGGTTATCTCAGTTTACATAAACTATACCTTATCCAACATCCAGTGCTCTTAGACCCATCAGGTATTAAAAAAAATGTGAATGTACAGGGAGTGCAATGAATGATTCTGAATCTTATAGAAAGGCCCTACCAAAACAACAACAACAACAACAACTATCTGATCCAATTGCCTGTCTATACTTGTTAAGTGAGGTTCCTGCTGTGATTTACATGGACCCTTCAAGATAGGGACCCAGGTCATGACATAAGTTTTTAAGATTGTACTGACCTCAAATAGTAGAGTGAACTCAGGGAGCATCAGTATGGGGGCAACTTAGAGGCACACAGTGAATAAACTGCTGGACTTGGAATCAGGAAGATTCATGTTTGTGGTTTCAAATCCAGTCTAAGAAACTTCCTAGCTGTGTGACCCTGGGCAAGGTAAATAACCTTGTTTGTCCCAGTTCCTCCTATGTAAAATGAGCTGGAGAAGGAAATGGCGAACCACTCCAATATCTTTGCCAAGAAAATCCCAAATGGGTTCAGGAAGCATCAGACATGACTGATAAGACTGAACAACAGCAAAGTTTAAATAGAAGCAAAAAAAAGTTCAAAAGATAGGTTTAACCTTAGTATGAAGCTTCTATTCGCTGGCTAGGGAAGGAGGGTTCACAAAAGAGCAGAAATATGCTCAGAGGTCAATGAGTTAAAAAAAAAAAAAAAAGTAAATGTCCTACTTACCAGGGAA
Source organism: Gracilinanus agilis (assembly GCF_016433145.1). Taxonomy (NCBI): domain Eukaryota; kingdom Metazoa; phylum Chordata; class Mammalia; order Didelphimorphia; family Didelphidae; genus Gracilinanus; species Gracilinanus agilis. The sequence goes on from NC_058130.1 coordinate 762,732,760, forward strand.
AAATTGGCTTAGCAACTGAAAAAAAATCACTCCCAGGTCAACATAACGTAAGTGACAGAAAACAGCAGCTCAGCACAAAAAAGCAAAGGATGAGCAGAGAGGGAGCAAAGTAACAAATTTGTTGTTCCATTGTTTGCCATTGTGTCTAAATCTTCTTGACCCCATTTGGGGTTTTCTTGGCAGAGATACTGGAGTGGTTTGCCATTTCCTTCTCCAGATCATTTTAAAGATGAGGAAATGGAGGCAAACAGGGTTAAGTGACTTGCCCAAAGTTTTGTAGTTAGTAAGGAAGTAAGATTTTAAAGACAAATAGACTTTTATATCTGATCCTGGAAGCCAGGAAGTCACTAGACTTTAGTGAAAAGGGAGTCAACTGGGCTTTGGGAAAATCTATTTGACAACAGAATGAAGGCTGCACTTGAATGAGAAATGACTTGCAGCAAAGAAACCAATGGAAAAAGTGACTGCAATAGATGATGTGCAACCTGCACTGGGAGAGAAAGTACCTACAACAAAAAGTGCAAAGATACTGTGTTATTTAAAATCATTTGGGATACTTGGAACTACATTTCATGTGATCCCCAATGGGTTTCCTGTTTTGGATTACATATTCAAGGTGAGGGACTGTTTTAAGAAGGCAAAGAAGAAGGCAAAGAAACCTTCTCTAATTTTAAATATTTATCTATTATATTAAAAAAAATACATAACTGGATTAAATAGTTAAAGAAATGGAAAATAATGGGAAGACTGACTTAAGGCCTACCTTTAATTATTCTATATACCTGGATAGGTTCCAAAGTAGAACCGCAGTTAGGTCTAGGCAATGGGAGGGTAAATGACTTGCCCAGGGTCACACAGCTAGTAATCTGTGTTTTCTGAACTGGACATCAGCTAACCACTTTTTAAAATATGTTACAGACTTTTCCCATAAATGTAAGTCAAGTTCACTGCCCTACACAATGAAGATTCCATTCTTTCCCTTAAAAAGAAAACTCAAGACATGTACCCTTTTTCAGTGTTTTGAGGATCTTTAAACTATCCTTGACAATGGGGTCAACAATTGAATGAATGAATGAATGAATGAATGAATGAATGAATGAACGAACAAATTCATGAATGAATAAACATTTATCAAGCATTTACTATATTGAAAGCAATGAGTTCCACTCTGGCAATACAAATAGAAAAGTGTTAAATTTAAATTAATATCAATAACTCCAAGTATTATATTTTATGATTTATTAGTAATCACTTGAAGAAGAAATAAAAAATAGAAGTACAAAGCTTAATTAAGTATGACCATGTGAGAAAACTTTCCTGCCAAGCTCTACCCCCTGCCTCCATAGCTGCATTCTGGGAAGAAGAGATTGAGGGAGGAATTACACTCACACCTTTATCTGGAAAGGGTAAGCACATTAAAGTGAGAATGAAAATGGGAAGCTGGGAAAGAGAGTTCTGGGGAGGTTTCAACTGCAAGTCAAACAAAAAGGTCCCGTGGTTCTTAGGACTTAAGAGGCCAAAAAAAGTGATGTTAACTTCTTCAGTGTCAGTGTCATTTCCATTAATAAAATCATATCACATTTCTGGTGTTAATTCTGAGAACTTTGGGTGGGGGTGCTCAGTGTGAGGGGAGGGGGTAAGAACAAGAACATGATGTCATTCCCTTAAATCTTGGGCTTTTCTAGAGAAGCTTGTTAGAAGGTGCTTTAGAGAGCAGCAAGAATGTCAGTTCTCAGAGGCCATTCCCTAGATGGTGGCTGAGGTGACCAGACAAGGTGCAAAGCTAGGATTTTTAGCACTCTGCTATTCCCATTTATCAGTCTTTTTCCCTACCCAAGCACAAAGTTCAGGGTAAGAGGACTTGAATTAATCAAGTATAACTAAGTGCTCTATTACTATCAACTAACTTTCTTTATATTAATTCATTGATTGTTAGTTTTGTTTTGTGTATGGTTCATGTCAACTGGCCAGAACGTTTTCTAATATAGAATAGGTATACAGATAGAACATTTATCATGTTTATGACAACAGTTGAAAGGACGGAGACAGAGTTAATATCCAAAGAACTTAGCAAGCTAAAAGCTGGGTTAAATAAGTGAGATGAAATTTAATAATCAGATAAATAGAAATGATAGCCTACTATGCTTGCCTATCCTGTAAGACTCTCGCCCAGGAGAATTTCCAAAAGTTTTCTGAGCAACTTTTTTTAAGTCCTCTTAATAATCCTCTGAGTGTTTCCCAGATCTCTATCAAGAAGGTCTGCAGCAATTTGGAGTTTGATGTAATCAACATAATATCATTCATAAACTAGAGGGTCTCATTGTTGAGAGAGAATTCCTCCTCCACCTGGACTCTATGTTGAATTTCCTTCATCACAAAGGTCAGTATCTTTGGTGAATGCTTTGCTCCACATTATCCAACAGGGCTATTTCTATATTGCATCCTATGAGGAATTCTGGTTGATCTTGATGTTTGAATTGGAAACACCTTTTTGTAAAATAACATGTAAGGTGACACTTTAGCCTACGGAATCAAATGTTTTCTCATATTTTGTACATCTTTTAATTAATTGTGAGATGGTAAAGATGTGGTTCATTGTTGGTTATCTGAGAAAAACAGATTGCTCTCTGCTAAAACTCCCATTGAGGATGCCCTCACAATTTATGTTGGAAGAGTAAACATAGGTTGGTAGTTGCTGATGTCTTCTTGGTAACATTTTTCTGGGTTCAGTAATATCTAAGATTTCCCCCTACCTATCCACCAAAACCTTTGGTACCTTCCCTTTCTTTGGTAACTTTGTACTGGTACCTCAAAGCCCTTACAATTACATCACTTCCAGCAAGTATGATAAGTAGATAGATGAGTAAGAGGGTTAAATGGAGGAATAGACAGAGGGATGGATGAATGCTCACTATATTGAAGAGAGAGATAGAGCTAACATACAGAAACACAGACTTTTTCCATTTTTATTCATACTGCTGTTTTTAGTTCTTCTATAATGTTAAGATCCAACTGAGGTAAATTACATGATCCTTGATGAAGAAAACCAATTGTGACAATAATTATTGTAAATCTTTTCCATTCTTCTTCCTTTTGTAGCACTTTTACTTTTTTTAATCCTTGAAATCCATCGGAATTCCTTTGCTTTGTTGGTTCTTACCAATCTTTCTTTAGACCAGTTTTATTCCCCACTACATCTCTCTGCTTTATCAGCTGCTATTGCTCATAATCAACTCAACCTTCCTTTTAAAACTTTACAGATAAATTATATCATAACTTAGCACTACCTTTGGCAGTCATCTATCTCTTTACCTGGCAAGTTCAATAGTTGCCTCCTGTGCTATTTTTATTTCTGTTATGATATTTACATTGGTTTAACTTCTGTACAAATTATTATAGTCAGTGTTGATGTCATTTCCATTGCTAATGATGCTGAAATATGGTTTCTAAAATTGCTAATGTGATCTTAGTATGAATTAAGAGAAGTTTAGATAAGGAGGTGACAGTTTCACTTCACTCTGGCCCTGACTGGCCATATATTTGAAATATTGAGTTTCAATTAGTACAGTTTTAGTTTATAATAAAAGACCTTAAAATGTAATGTCCAGAGAGATATAATCAGGATAGTAAAAGGTCTTCAGTCTATGCCACATAAGAATCAGTTGAAAGAACTGTTGCTATTTATCTTAGTGAAGAGAAGGTTCAGGGAAAACATGATAACTATCTTCAACAACTTAAATGACAAGTATTTGAAAGATTTTCATGAAGAAGGATTATACTTCTGTTTGAACCCAGAAGGAAAAACCAAGGAACAATGAGTAGAAATTGAAAAGAGGAAAATTTTGTAAATACTTGCTAACAGTTACAGCTATTCAAAAGCAGGGTTGGCACCCTTACAATGTATTAGGTGCCCCATCAAGGTAGATTTCCAAGCATTAGTCAAAGGACCATTTGACAGGGATTCTGTGGTCTGGTTTCCACAGAAACCACCCCAATTTGGAAGGTTGCTCCACCCCTGGATTTCTCCCACTAGAAATCTACTCTGCCCTTTTGGCCCCTTCCTCTGATTATCTAGCTCCTCTCAGAACCTCCATTTTAAGGAAAGCATCCATGACAATCATGTCTCCATCTCTCTCTGGAATACACTAGTTTCTTCTCCACTTTTTCAATCATGTCCCCTTTATGGAACTTTCTCCTCCTCCATTAAAATATAAGTTCTTTAAGGACAAGGACTATCTTTATGTTGGTACTGTATTCTCAGTCCTTAGCACAGACCCTGCCATATAATAAGCATTTAATAAATCCCTGCTGCTACTGGTGAGATTCTTTGGAAACTATTCATTGATAGTTCAGCGACTGACTAGATAAATTAGAGGTCATTCCAAGTTGGAGCTTTGTGATTTTGTTTTTCTCTTTTATCATGTATTCTTCGACATACAAATTTATGAATAAACTTGAGATGCAACAAAATTTCAAATGCAGATGTCTAGCTACCTTTCCTCCATTGTTATAGGCTGTTGAGATTAAAAATGATAAAGACTGATATCAATATAGAAATTAGTAACATATAAGAAAAACAACTGTTTGAATGCATGGGTCGGGGTGGACATGATTGGGGATGTAGACTCGAAACTACCACACCAATGGAACTACCAAAAATTTGGAAATAGGTCTAGAACAAGGACACATGACAAAACCAGTGGAAATGTGCCATGGGTGGGGGGAGTGC